>NC_091285.1:669562233-669895948 GCF_032444005.1 Ranitomeya imitator | reverse complement strand
CAGAAGTCCGAGACGCAGGTTCAGTTAAACTGTACTGCCATGCGGGCCCGCACGACAATAGTTAAAAGCGCCAGCCAATCAGAGACTAGCAGCTGACGTCAGCACGCACGTTGCCGGCGTATGACGTCATTGTCATTTGTCATTAGCCGGCGAGTCTGCGCTTGACGTGACTGGCGGGGACGTCGCCGCTGGACCACGGCCAGGTTAGGAGAAAGTGTTTGTTTTTTTTATTGAAAGCTGAAAACCCCAATATGTTTTGACGACCAGATGAGGCAGGAACATGGGGCAGGATCGAGACACATGGGGCAGGATGGAGACAGATGGAGCAGAATGGATACACATGGTGCAGGATCATGGGGCACAATGGAGACAGATGGGACAGGATGGAGACTGATGCTGCAGGATCATGGATCAGTAACATGGGGCATGATGGAGACACATGGTGCAGGATCATGGATCAGTAACATGGGGCGGGCAGGATTTAGACATGTGGTGCAGGATCATGGTGCAGGCTAGCGACAGATGGGGCAAGATCATGGGCACGATGGAGACAGATGGTGCAGGATGGAGACACATGGTGCAGGATGGAGACAGATGGGGCGGGATGGAGACAGATGGGGCAGGATGGAGACAGACGGGGCGGGATGGAGACTGACGGGGCAGGATGAAGACTGACGGGGCGGGATGAAGACTGACGGGGCGGGATGGAGACTGGCGGGGCGGGATGGAGACACATGGTGCAGGATCATGGGGCACAATAGAGACGGGATGGAGACTGATGGGACAAGATGCAGATAGATGGGACAAGATCATGGGACAGATGGGCAGGATGGAGATAGATGGGGCAGCATGGAGACGGGGCAGCATTGAGATAGATGGTGCAGCATGGGTAGATCATACGGGGCAGGATGGGACATCACATTGAGGCAGAATGGATATTCATGAGGGCAGCATGGAAGAACCTATGGAGCCAGGTTGGGAGAACATATGGCTGGAGCCAGGAATGAGACACAAGGGGGCTAGGATGGACGATATTATTACTGTAGGGGCTAAGTGAGGGATATTATTACTGCAGTGATGTATTTTATTTTTTAAGGATACCGTTTTCAATGGGGGGGTTCTGATATTGTGCAGAGCAACAATATGTCGCCTTTTTTTCTTCATATGGTGTAGTGTAGAAGTTCGGAAAATATTAAGTAGTGTGCTCTAGATAACTGTGTTATTTCCTGCAGAGAGGAGTCCTGGCTGAAAGAAATGATGATCTGTGCAGGATCAAGATAAAAAGTGAAGATGAAGGACTTCACCTAGAGACATCACTGGTGAGTCAGTGTATTACATGTACACGCACACTATACACTGTATATTACATACAGAGCTCCTGTGTATAATGTCACTGGTGATCACTGTATTACCTGTACACTGACACTATATACAGAGCTCCTGTGCATGTCACTGGTGATCGCTGTATTAGCTATATACTATATACAGAGCTCTTCTGTATAGTGTCACTGGTGATCACTGTATTACCTGTGCACCATATACAGAGCTCCTGTGTATAGTGTTACTGGTGATTACTGCATTACAAGTACACTGACACTATAAACAGAGATCCTGTGTATAATGTCACTGATAATCACTGTATTACCTGTACACTGACACTATACACTATATACAGAGCTCCTATGTATAATGTCATCGGTGATCGCTGTATTACCTGTACATTGTGTACAGAGTTCTTGTGTATAATGCCACTGGTGATCACTGTATTACCTGTACACTATATACAGCGCTCGTGTGTATAATGTGACTGGTGATCTCTGTATTACCTGTACACTGGAACTATGCAGAAGGTGCAGATCTCCTGTGTATAATGTCACTTACGGTGATATAAGTATTGTGTTTTTCTATTAATGATCAGTATTGTAGTATTTGGTCACTATGGTGGTATAATGTGGTCTGGCCATGGTATGGCGGTATTTGTTCCCTGTATGTGGTATTATTCGTTCACTATATGGTGGTAATATGTGGTCTGGTCATGGTGTGGTGGTATTTGTCCCTTGTATGTGCTATTATTTGGCCACTATGTGGTGGTAATATGTGGTTTGGTCATGGTGCTGCGGTATTTGTTCATTGTGTGTGATATTATTGTTCATTTTAAAAATTGAAAAATGAATAAAAATATACCTAAAGAGTATTGGATATTTTACTAAATTAATAATAAGTTACAGTAGAATAGGGCCCGGACACACGAGTCTTCCTTGGTGGTGGTGGGTTAAAAAATCTTTTGTCCAAAACAAAAGCTGCTGTATATGTGTGTGATCTGGTGATGGGAACTGTTAATGTGTGATTGGTGAGGACGTGGTGTCTTTCCAAGAGTGGGCAGTGGGACTGTGGATGGTTCAAGAGGTGGAGGCGGAGCTAGGGTGGAGCCTGGGCGGAGTGTCAAGGGGCCCTGAAAAATGTACTAGTATGGGGCCCCGAAATTCCTAGTGGCAGCACTGCTCTTCAAACTGACCTCTCCTTATAATAATCTTTATTTTTATATAGCGCTAACATATTCCGCAGCGCTATACAGTTTGCATACATTATCGTTGCTGTCCCCGTTGGGGCTCACAATCTAAATTCCCTATCAGTATGTCTTTGGAATGTGGGAGGAAACCGGAGTACCCGGAGGAAACCCACGCAAACACGGAGAGAACATACAAACTCTTTGCAGATGTCCTTAGTGGGGCTTGAACCCAGGACTCCAGCGCTGCAAGGCTGCTGTGCTATCCACTGCGCCACCGTGCTGCCATATCGGCCCCCTCTTCACACTGTCCTCTCACACTGTGTCCCCCTATAGGGCCCAGTATTTATACTGTACTCTATCATCACACTCCCCCTCCTTGGTATACTATCCTCTCCTGGCTGTGCCCTCACACTGTCCCTCCATGCTACACCCCCACTATTCAGTTTCTATTCTGTGCCCACTCACTTTTGTCCCCCATACTGTCTCCTCACAATATTCCCCTCCCTCCTCATACTGTCTCCTCTCACATCCCCCTGTTCACCATACTGTCTCCTCATATATTTACCCCCACTTTCTATACTACCTGCTCACCTATCTCCCCATACTGTCTACACACATCCCATCACCCTCATTCCCCGTACTCTGTCCACATACATTTTTCACATCGTTCCTCATACTGTGCCCTCATTCTCCCATATTGTTTCCTCATACACGCCCCCCATTCCCTCAAACTGTTTCCTCATACATGTCCCCAATTCCCCCATACTGTTTCCTCAAACATGCCCCCAATTCTCCCATATTGTTTCCTCATACATGCCCCCCATTCCACCATACTGTTTCTTCATACATGCCCCTCATTCCCCCATACTGTTTCCTCATACATGCCCACAATTCCCCCATACTGTTTCCTCATACATGCCCCCCATTCTCCCATACTGTTTCCTCATACATGCCCCCCATTCCCCAATACTGTTTCCTCGTACATGCCCTCTTCATTTTGTGTCCTCCAATCTCCCCCACACATTAAATCCCCCATCCCCACTCCAGATCTCACTCCACACATAATAAATTCCCCCATCCCCAAATTCTCCCCACACATAATAAATCCCCCTATCCCCACTCAAATTGTCCACACACATATTATTGTCCTGTACCCCACCCCATCATTGCTCTCGTCACCACCTCCATCATTGCCTTCTCCGTCACGCCCATCATTGCCCATTTAACTACCTCCAGCATTTCCTCCCCCCAATCCCATCATTGCTCTTTCCACCACATCCATTGTTTCCTCCTCCCCCACCATCCCCATCCTTGTCCATTCCACCACTTCCATCATTTCCTCCTCCCCCACCATCCCCATCCTTGCCCATTCCACCACATCCATCGTTTCCTCCCCCACCATCCCCATCCTTGCCCATTCCACCACTTCCATCATTTCCTCCTCCCCCACATCCCCATCCTTGCTCATTCCACCACTTTCATCATTTCCTCCTCCACCACCATCCCCATCATTACCCTCTCCCCATCATTGCCCTCTCCTCCCCCACCATCCCCATCATTGCCCTCTCCTTCCCCACCATCCCCATCATTGCCCTTTCCCCGTCAGCCCCATCATTGCCCTCTCCTCTCCCACCATCCCCATCCTTGCCCATTCCACCACATCCATCATTTCCTTCTCCCCACCATCCTCATCCTTGCCCATTCCACCACTTCCATAATTTCCTCCTCCCCCACCATCCCCATCCTTGCCCATTTCACCACTTCCATCATTTCATCCTCCACCACCATCCCCATCATTGCCCTCTCCCTGTCAGCCCCATCATTGCCCTCTCCTCCCCCACCATCCCCATCATTGCCCTCTCCCCGTCAGCCCCATTATTGCTCTCCCCCACCATCCCCATCATTGCCCTCTCCTCCACCACCATCCCCATCATTGCCTTCTCCCTGTCAGCCCCATCATTGCCCTCTCCTCCCTCACCATCTCCATCATTGCCCTCTCCCTGTTAGCCCTCCCTCCCTTACACACACACCATTTACTTCTCTGCACATACCCTGCAGCGCGCCACACACATGCACACACACACACGCGCACACACACCCCTCTCACCTCTCCTCGCGCTCTGTCGCAGCATCTCCATAGCCTTCCTCTGACACAGCCGGCCGCTGAATGATGACATCATCCAGCGGCACATCTGTGTGAAAGGAAGCGCGGGCAGGAAGCAGGAAGACAGATCGCTGCAGCTCCGCTGCTATTTTCTCTTGTAGGCAGCACAGTGGAGCTGCAGGGAGCTACCCTGCAGGGGCCCCCTCCAGCTCCGCACATGTTGGGAGCCGGCGCTCTGCAGCTTCTCTGTGCCGGCTGTCAGCTTGATAGTCGGAACAGAGAACAGCTGACTCCCAGACGGGGGGCGGCAGAATGCAGCCGCTGGGGGAGACACTGCGGACTGCCACATTAGGCGGCCCGACTGCACCCCCTGCTGGCTGCGCCCTGGGCACATGCCCCGGCTGCCCCCCCTAGATACGCCACTTGCACTTTGAACACATGGTGACCGGTGCAGGGGTCACCTGTTCAGGTGGAGGTGATGCGGGGCAACATGGTACTGCTGATGGTAAGGGCTCCAGGCCACAAGATGGTGATCTCCCTTCACTCTGTCTGGTGTAGGTGACGCGGTCACCAGGGTAGAGGTCCCTGCCAGGGTGTCCCTCCATCAAGTGTGCCTCCACATCCCATCTATTCATGAAGACCTCGGGGTAAAGGTCTGGTTCCTTGATGAAACCCCAGCCAGCATTGAGGTGGAACATCACAACAGTCTCGCACCTCCACGGGCCTCAGTCTCCATGGCCCACCTTCCGGGCCCGAGCTTTGGCCTGCAGATCTTTTTCATGCGCAGCCTGGCACTTGAGCTCCTCTTCCCTTTCTTTCTGCTCACGCCGGAGTGCCTGCTGTTGGTGGTACTCCTCTTGGCTGATGACCTCGATTCGCTCCCCTTCTCGCTGGGCCTCCCCAGGGAACTGGATCAGGTTGTTGTTCGTGTGAGTCCACCAGAAAGTCACCCACTCCCCTTGGATGTCCGCAGTCTTTTTGGTGGGCTGCAGCGTGGCATCTGAGGTCTTTAGGGTCTTCCAGGGCCGTTCCCACTCCAAGCGGCTACACACCCGTCTGGGTGGTGGTGGTGAGTCGACGGGCACTAGCAGAGTGGTGTCTTCGGCTACCGGGGCAGGGTCAGTAGGCTTACCCGCTTCCACGGCGTCTCCGGCGCCGGTCTCTTCCGCTGCAGGCTGAGGCTCCGATGGCTGGTTGCGCTGCCGTTCCTGGATGCTGGCAGCCGCACAGTACCAAGAGCTCCGGAGCTGACGACACAGCTCCTCGACTTCCGCACCAAGAACCTCCGGGTTCAAGAGTAACGACGGGGCCTTCTCTTCCTCCGATTGGTGCCGAGCGCCTCAGACTTTCTCCCCCTCTTCCGGGTGACTTCCGCTCGCCATCTTGCCAACCAGGTCTGTGTCGGCGTCTTCCTGTTGTTCCTGCTCCTCCTCTCCTGGAGAGCGGTTCCTTCTTCTCCCTCCACCATCCCAGACTAGGTGGCGGATCCCTTTTGTTGATGGGCATATCTTTCATACATATGAAGCGATGGCCGGGGGATCACCACGGTGCAGGAAGACTACTGTACACAAGATGAGGTGCAAACAACAAAGGGTATATTTATTGGAAGGCAAGGAAGGAAGGGAATGAGGAAGATGCAAACAGGGGTATACAATGGCAAAAGACAATTTACAAGAGTAATAAACTTTATCTTTTCCGTAAAATTGCACGGTGATCCAGCTATTTCAGACTCAAAATATGTCTAACAAGCAAATGTAAACAACAAACAAGTGATGATGCTACTCTGCGTATAACCTCCCTGGCCTTTACTAAGCAGGCCACACGGCTCCCGTGTACTGATATTGAAGCCTACACTAGGCCCTAACAGGTGCACCAAACAGGAACAGACTCACGGTGATGTTGGAGAATCAGGTCCAGTCCCAGGGGGACCCCAGCAGTCCAATACGGTGGTGCGCACGGCTTTCTGTCAGCTCTGTGAAACGTGGTCTTCTCCTTGCTTCTGGATCCTACGGATGCTCCTGGAAACTGTAAATCCCTTTCTCTGTATCTTCGTGGCTCTCTTGCAGCTATAACAGGACACAGTTCTTCTCTCTTTCAGCTATCAGCACAAAAAGTCCTCTCTGCAGCAGCCTCAGCTCACACACGCTGCTCCAGCTCCACACCTGCACTCTGCACAGACTAGTTCATTACAACGATTATTGCAGGGGAGAAGCAGAACATTCCATCACGCCAGACAAGGGGGTGCAGCCTCTTAAAGTGACAGCGTGTTCCTTACTGTCCATAGCAGCACCACCCTCTTACACATAGTAGTATCTGTGAGGAACGGCTTCCATTTTCGCGCCATTTTTCCAGGCTACTCCCACGATGACATGCCCCACTCCTCCTGCACGCCACATGGCGCTGTAATGGCGGCGGTTTTGGCGGCAATTTTGGCAGTCTTTTACAGTGAACAGTCCCACAGTAAAGTACGGTTCAGGCACAGTTCTGGCACAGTCTTTAGGCTCACATGACCCGATTTACAGGATTTAGTAGATCCTGTTCGTGACGCCAAAGTTTGGAGCGCCCCCAGGGGCCGTGGGGTACTCGGTACTGGGTCCGGTCGGCTCAAAGGGGGATGTCACGGTGGCTGACCCGGTCCATGGCCCTGGGACGTCCGTATTAAAGGGGAAAGGTCTTTAAAGGGATAAAGTTTATGTTCGTGACACCACCTATGGTATTCGGTCAGGGTGACCGACGCTGCTTTAAGGGGTCCGCTGGGATGATATTAGGGCAGCTAGATGGTATACCTTCCCACAAGTGAAGTATATCCCTAGGGTTTCCCAGTGTGTAGATGGTGAATGGCGCAATGAAGAACGAGGACACAAGGTTGCAGTCTCTTTACCTTTACTGAAGACTTCAGCATCCACAGTCCAGAGCACCAGATCACAGGGCAGGCAGAGTCCGGCCGGTTTGGAGGCAAGTCCAGAGTCCCCTTGTCCAGGTAGAAATCAGTAGCCTTCCCTTGCGCTGCAGTGGTGTATTCCCTTACTTCCTATGGATTCACATAAGGGTCTCACAGATGCGGTGTTTCGCGCTCTCTGTCCCCCGTATAGGATAGGACAATACCCATATGGCTGGTGACTTGAGCCTGTTTATAGGGTCTCCTAGATAACCCAGCTCTGTGGGTGTCACCGTGCCTCCTGGGTGTAGGTGCGGACAGGTAACCTGCAATTAGCTGTCCTGCCGGTCTCTGAAATAAGGCGTGGAGGTCCTTACTCCCTCTGTGTTCCGGCTACCGGGAGTCGGCACCACAGAAGGAGGCAGCCTGTTCAGGGCTGGTCCCCTTCTGGTATCCTCTCCTTGCTTTGACTTCCTTCACGCTCGCTGCAATACAATTCTGCCTTTCAATGTCTCTTTCTGGGAGCTGCAGCTCTGAGGGCATGCATAGCTCCGTTAACCTTCTGTCCTCCTCAGTCTCTGGTCTGGAACTTTCTCCCACTTTCCCTCAGTCTATCCTCATGGAGTCGGTTTCTAACCGTTTGTGCAGACACATGCACATTTGTGGCCTACTGGAGGTCATTTTGCAGGGCTCTGGCAGTGCTCCTCCTGTTCCTCCTTGCAAAAGCCTGAGGTAGCGGTCCTGCGGCTGGGTTGTTGCCCTCCTACGGCCCCCTCCACATCTCCTGGTAAACTGTCCTGTCTCCTGGTAGCGCCTCCAGCCTCTGGACACTAGGCTGACAGACAGCAAACCTTCTTGCCACATCCTGCATTGATGTGCCATCAACCCACTTGTGTGGGTTGTAGAGTCCGTCTCATTCTACCACGAGTGTGAAAGCACAACCAACATTCCAAAGTGACCAACACATCAGCCAGAAAGCATTGGTACTGAGATGTGGTCTGTGGTCCCCACCTGCAGAACCACTCCTTTATTGAGGGAATTTGATAATTGCCAATAATTTCCATCTGTTGTCTATTCCATTTGCACAACAGTATGTGAAATTGATTGTCAATCAGTGTTGCTTCCTAAGTGGACAGTTTGATTTCACAGAAGTTTGATTTACTTGGAGTTATATTCTGTTGTTTAAGTGTTCCCTTTATTTTTTTGAGCAGGGTATGTCCCCCATCCTGGTATATATGTCCCTTATCCTGGCCCCTTCCTGGTATATATGTCTCCCATCCTGGTCCTCTTCCTGATATACATGTTCCCTTCTTGATATATATGTCCCCCATCCTGGTATATCCCTTATCCTAGGGCCCTTCCTGGTATTTATGTCCCTTATCCTAGGGCCCTTCCTGGTATATATGCCCCCCATCCTGGTCCAAGGACGCATATCCAGCTAAAGTAAACGCTGGGGCCGGCCCACCCCACCTCTCCCTGCACGAGCCCTTAACAGGTTGTCATACGTCGAGGGAGCGGAGGAAGAAGAATGTATTTTTTTATTAATATGCAGAACTGGGAACATGCATATTAGGGTGGAGAACATATATAGCAAGATAGGGAACATATATACCATGATGAGGAATATGTATACCAGGAAAGGGGACATGAATACCAGGATAGTGAACATATATACCAGGATGGGGGACATGTATACCAGGGTGGGGGACATGCATACCAGGGTGGGGACATGTATACCAGGATGGGGGACATGCATACCAGGATAGGGGACATGACTAACAGGATAGTGAACATATATACCAGGATGGGGGACATGCATACCAGGATAGGGGACATGTATACCAGGGTGGGGGAAATGTATACCAGGATGGGGGACATGCATACCAGGATAGGGGACATGTATACCAGGATAGGGGACATGTATACCAGGATAGGGGACATGTATACCAGGATGGGGGACATGCATACCAGGATAGGGGACATGTATACCAGGATAGGGGACATGCATACCAGGATAAGGGACATGTATACCAGGATAGGGGACATGCATACCAGGATAGGGGACATGTATACCAGGATGGGGGACATGCATACCAGGATAGGGGACATGTATACCAGGAAGGGGGACATGTATACCAGGATGGGAAACATATATACCAGTATGGGGAAGATATATACCAGGATGGTGGACCGCGACCATTTTGCCCCTGGATACGTGACAATACAGTATGGATTGACAGATTCCCTTTAAGAGCTGATTTTCCAGACGGGGGGCTTCGAGGACTCACCTCACCAGGTGAGCCATAATAGTGTGTCTCCCACTACTGTCTCGGTGCCGCCCCCATCCATAGACTTCAATGGGCAGCTGTAATCTGGTTGAGACCATGATGGATATTAGCAGTTTTTCAGAATGATTGAAGCGTTCGTGAGAATGATAAGTTTCTTATATTCGCTTGTACTTTTGATTCATACAAAGTTTGTTCAAAAGGACGCAGTGACCATTCACCAGGACTGTCTCCAGGTTTCGGTGGTCCTGCCCAGTGACTCTCGGCTTTTAGCTTCACTCCTGACAATCCAGGCCCAGTGCCTGGTGCTCTCAGATGATCTGTTCTAAGGGGAGGCTTATATTGGACGATACCCTGTGTGATCCCTCCTGTGGGGGACCCCTGACCATGTGGTGTATGGCAATGGGGTGCTGCACCTTACACTACAAAATAATATATTGTACAGTACACTAAGTATCAATGCCAATCAGGCAAGTACCGCCATATAGTGCTGGGACATGAACACTTTGGGATGCGGGATAGTGTGCCCGTTTACACTTAATTAGGCTGTAGTGTCCATCTACCAGCAAAGAGGGAAGAGGAAGCTGCCGGCGAGGCAACAAGGAGATGGTATGAGCCAACATATTGACAATTTGCTTGCATTTTCCTCAGCAGCACTTCCATCTCTGTGGCATTCACAGCACTATGCGGCACTAGCTCGTCTGGCACTTTGCCCACAGTCTACCCTTCTTAGTTACAGCGTCACAGTTCCTAAATACAGAGGTACCAGTCTCCTTGCCACATCTAGTGGGCACTCTACTTCCGCTACATGTGCCCGTCATTGGTCGGAGAGGCCTGATATTTAGGGTCTATGAGAAGTCCCGGGGGCGCCCCCTGATCCTAGCTCTGCTGTCAGGCCGGTACCAGCACCCAGTGAACCAGGGCAAGTACTGGGGACCCACAGAACATGGCGGTGTCAGCGGGCGACACCGGCCGTATGTCTATATGGATCCAGAGGCCGCGTTATACAGCCGGCACCAGAGTTTTATGAGGTTGGACCTGAGAGAAGGCATCCCCTCCGACATTCGGAGCCGGGCCGCAGGGCGCTGCCATGTTTGTACACCTATGAAGCCCAGTGGACCAATCCCAATACACCCGATGGGACGGATTCAGCATTTATTGATTTAACGTCGCTATTATTTTGTCTTCTGACGTTTTTATATATATTGGCATCAAATTCTCCAAAATGGCGCGCAGAAAATAACCCCGGGAAGAGGAAAAAGTGGGAAAGATTAGATTGTGACTTATTAAAAAGTTTATATTGATGAATCAGCCGAAAACGTCTGAAGACCCCAACGGGAACCAGACGAAAACATAAAAAATAGATTTCGAAAAAAAAAAAGGGGCAAATTAAAGACTAAAGTGCAAATGTAAAACACCGAAACCACAAAAAAAAGGACAGAAATGTAATAAAGAATCAGTTTTATTCCTTTAATTAGAAAAAAAATGAAATGGCAAATCAGCAGCGAGAACTACAAGTCCCGGCATGCTCTGACACCCTATGGCTCTTAAGGCATGCTGGGAGTTGTAGTTCCACAACCGTTGGAGTTGCCACAGATCAGAGGGCAAATACCGACGCAGATCGGCGCCAGGTATGTGAATCTAGGAGAAATCTATGTACATTGACCGTCCCGATCACGTGCTCAGTGCGGCGCACAGTGATGACGTAACAGAGTGCTCGGCCCAGGAGCCTGTCGGGAGTTGTAGTTTCTCCTTTCCGCTGTCTCACAGACTTCCCTGACTCCGGTGTAAACAGCCGGAGCCCCGGGACCGGGGGATGGGGAACTGTCTGTCCTCGCAGACTGCTGATGATCAGTCCCTGCTCAACGATTCCGACGGTGTGAGCCTGCCCGGGGATCCGCCGCCGCCATACCAGGTGATCGCCCCCTCCACCACCATCATCATAATATGGATAGAAGTGTCCGGGGGGCATTTAAAGGGGTCGTCCCTGGATCAAAAATGCAACAGATCATAGAAAATGCAGTGTTGTCACTTATTGCCCTCCCTCCTTCTACGGGGTCAGTACAAGCAGCACTTTAATTCATGTGACAACCCCTTTAAAATATATATTTATTAATTTTTTACTTTTTTGGTCCCTTGGGAGAATAAAACTACAATATAATAAGATGGGGCCTTTCATTACACGCCTGGCTGCTGCGCCAATCTGAGAGTTACAGCATCATATGAGGAGAATCTGTCCGCAAGTTTTTGCTACTCTATTTAATGTAGGGGCAGAGACCCTGATTACAGCGGTGTCATTCAACTAAAAAAAAGTGATTTTTCTGCCACAGATCTAGCAGTGCTCAAATGCTGATCTCTGTATAGTCCACCCACACCGCTGGCTGCTTTCTGCCTATCCACAGTGTGTGTAAACAGCAGTGATTGGCGGTAACTCTGATCGCTGCTGTTAGAGGCTAGAGAACAGATATGTGATGGACGGATAACAGATATGTGATGGACGTGTGAAGCCGTTAAAGGGGGAATCGAGGAAACTCTGCCACATCAGTGGTTTAAATGGTATGTGATACGTAGGGGCCCCTAAAGACATTTGCTAACTTGTAAGCTGTGCATATGTGGGCAGTATGGAGACACATCATATATAGCCTCAGCATCCTCCCCGTGTATTACATCTTGAGATATGAAGTGGAGATTTCAGGTAAAATTAACCTTGACTGGTCCGAGGGTGTCGCACAATAATCCCAGTTTCCAGAACCCCCCCCAGCACTTATCAGATGTAATACCCTATTACATTTTGGGTTGTTACCTTTACATTTTTTACTTTATTTTAGGACCGAGAGCCGGTCCCCGTCTATCACCCCACACCCAGCCAGACCCGGCTCGCTACTCAGCTGACCGAAGAAGAACAGGTGCGGATTGCTCAAAGACTCGGCCTTATACAGCACTTGCCTAAAGGCAGATATGACCCCGGGTCCGGACCACCCGAGAAGAAACCAAAAGAGTGAGTGATGTTATGGCAAATGTCATGACAATGTGATGTATAATGCCGCTCTATGTGCAAGAATATAACTAGTATAATACTGCCCCTATGTACAGGAATATAACTACTATAATACTGCTCCTATGTACAAGAATATAACTACTATAATACTGCCCCTATGTACAAGAATATAACTACTATAATACTGCTCCTATGTATAAGAATATAACTACTATAATACTGCCCCCTATGTACAAGAATATAACTACTATAATACTGCCCCCTATATATAAGAATATAACTACTATAATACTGCCCCTATGTACAGGAATATAATTACTATAATGCTGCTCCTATGTACAAGAATATAACTACTATAATACTGCCCCCTATATACAAGAATATAACTACTATAATACTGCCCCTATGTACAAGAATATAACTACTATAATACTGCCCCTATGTACAAGAATATAACTACTATAATACTGCTCCTATGTACAAGAATATAACTACTATAATACTGCCCCCTATGTACAAGAATATAACTACTATAATACTGCTCCTATGTACAAGAATATAACTACTATAATACTGCCCCTATGTACAGGAATATAACTACTATAATGCTGCGCCTATGTACAAGACTATAACTACTATAATACTGCCCCTATGTACAAGAATATAACTACTATAATACTGCTCCTATGTATAAGAATATAACTACTATAATACTGCCCCTATGTACAGGAATATAACTACTATAATGCTGCGCCTATGTACAAGACTATAACTACTATAATACTGCCCCCTATGTACAAGAATATAACTACTATAATACTGCTCCTATGTATAAGAATATAACTACTATAATACTGCTCCTATGTACAAGAATATAACTACTATAATACTGCCCCCTATGTATAAGAATATAACTACTATAATACTGCTCATATGTACAAGAATATAACTACTATAATACTGCTCCTATGTACAAGAATATAACTACTATAATACTGCCTCTATGTACAAGAATATAACTACTATAATACTGCTCCTATGTACAAGAATATAACTACTATAATACTGCTCCTATGTATAAGAATATAACTACTATAATACTGCCCCCTATGTACAAGAATATAACTACTATAATACTGCCCCCTATGTACAAGAATATAACTACTATAATACTGCCCCCTATGTATAAGAATATAACTACTATAATACTGCCCCCTATGTACAAGAATATAACTACTATAATACTGCCCCCTATGTACAAGAATATAACTACTATAATACTGCCCCCTATGTACAAGAATATAACTACTATAATACTGCCCCCTATGTACAAGAATATAACTACTATAATACTGCCCCCTATGTATAAGAATATAACTACTATAATACTGCCCCCTATGTACAAGAATATAACTACTATAATACTGCCCCCTATATATAAGAATATAACTACTATAATACTGCCCCTATGTACAGGAATATAACTACTATAATACTGCCCCTATGTACAAGAATATAACTACTATAATACTGCCCCTATGTACAAGAATATATCTACTATAATACTGCCCCTATGTACAAGAATATAACTACTATAATACTGTCCCTATGTACAAGAATATAACTACTATAATACTGCCCCTATGTACAAGAATATAACTACTATAATACTGCCCCCTATATATAAGAATATAACTACTATAATACTGCCCCCTATGTACAAGAATATAACTACTATAATACTGCTCCTATGTACAAGAATATAACTACTATAATACTGCCCCTATGTACAAGAATATAACTACTATAATACTGCTCCTATGTACAAGAATATAACTACTATAATACTGCTCCTATGTACAAGAATATAACTACTATAATACTGCTCCTATGTACAAGAATATAACTACTATAATACTGCTCCTATGTACAAGAATATAACTACTATAATACTGCCCCCTATGTACAAGAATATAACTACTATAATACTGCCCCCTATGTACAAGAATATAACTACTATAATACTGCCCCCTATGTACAAGAATATAACTACTATAATACTGCCCCCATGTATAAGAATATAACTACTATAATACTGCCCCCTATGTACAAGAATATAACTACTATAATACTGCCCCCTATATATAAGAATATAACTACTATAATACTGCCCCTATGTACAGGAATATAACTACTATAATGCTGCTCCTATGTACAAGAATATAACTACTATAATACTGCCCCTATGTACAAGAATATATCTACTATAATACTGCCCCATGTACAAGAATATAACTACTATAATACTGTCCCTATGTACAAGAATATAACTACTATAATACTGCCCCTATGTACAAGAATATAACTACTATAATACTGCCCCCTATATATAAGAATATAACTACTATAATACTGCCCCCTATGTACAAGAATATAACTACTATAATACTGCTCCTATGTACAAGAATATAACTACTATAATACTGCCCCCTATATATAAGAATATAACTACTATAATACTGCCCCTATGTACCGGAATATAACTACTATAATGCTGCTCCTATGTACAAGAATATAACTACTATAATACTGCCCCTATGTACAAGAATATAACTACTATAATACTGCCCCTATGTACAAGAATATAACTACTATAATACTGCTCCTATGTATAAGAATATAACTACTATAATACTGCCCCTATGTACAAGAATATAACTACTATAATACTGCCCCTATGTACAAGAATATAACTACTATAATACTGCCCCTATGTACAAGAATATAACTACTATAATACTGCTCCTATGTACAAGAATATAGCTACTATAATACTGCCTCTATGTACAAGAATATAACTACTATAATACTGCTCCTATATACAAGAATATAACTACTATAATACTGCTCCTATGTACAAGAATATACTACTATAATACTGCTCCTATGTATAGGAATATACCTACTATAATACTTCCGCTATGTACAAGAATATACCTACTATAATACTGTTCCCTATGTACAAGAATATAACTACTATAATACTGCGCCTATGTATAAGAATATAACTACTATAATACTGCCCCTATGTATAAGAATATAACTACTATAATACTGCTCCTATGTATAGGAATATACCTACTAGAATACTTCCCCTATGTACAAGAATATAACTACTATAATACTGCTCCTATGTACAGGAATATAACTACTATAATACTTTCCCTATGTACAAGAATATAACTACTATAATACTGCCCCCTATGTACAAGAATATAACTACTATAATACTGCCCCTATGTACAAGAATATAACTACTATAATACTGCCCCTATGTACAAGAATATAACTACTATAATACTGCCCCTATGTACAAGAATATAACTACTATAATACTGCCCCTATGTACAAGAATATAACTACTATAATACTGCTCCTATGTACAAGAATATAGCTACTATAATACTGCCTCTATGTACAAGAATATAACTACTATAATACTGCTCCTATATACAAGAATATAACTACTATAATACTTCCCCTATGTACAAGAATATACCTACTATAATACTGTCCCCTATGTACAAGAATATAACTACTATAATACTGCCCCTATGTATAAGAATATAACTACTATAATACTGCCCCTATGTATAAGAATATAGCTACTATAATACTGCCCCTATATACAAGAATATAGCTACTATAATACTGCCTCCTATGTACAAGAATATAACTACTATAATACTGCTCCTATGTATAAGAATATAGCTACTATAATACTGCCCCTATGTACAAGAATATAACTACTATAATACTGCTCCTATGTATAAGAATATAGCTACTATAATACTGCTCCTATGTACAAGAATATAACTACTATAATACTGCTCCTATGTATAAGAATATAGCTACTATAATACTGCCTCCTATGTACAAGAATATAACTACTATAATACTGCTCCCTATGTACAAGAATATAACTACTATAATACTGCACCTATGTATAAGAATATAGCTACTATAATACTGCCCCTATGTACAAGAATATAACTACTATAATACTGCTCCTATGTATAAGAATATAGCTACTATAATACTGCTCCTATGTACAAGAATATAACTACTATAATACTGCTCCTATGTACAAGAATATAACTCCTATAATACTGCCCCTATGTACAAGAATATAACTACTATAATACTGCCCCTATGTACAAGAATATAACTACTATAATACTGCCCCTATGTACAAGAATATAACTACTATAATACTGCCCCTATGTACAAGAATATAACTACTATAATACTGCCCCTATGTACAATATAGCTACTATAATACTGCCTCCTATGTACAAGAATATAACTACTATAATACTGCTCCCTATGTACAAGAATATAACTACTATAATACTGCTCCCTATGTACAAGAATATAACTACTATAATACTGCCCCCTATGTATAAGAATATAACTACTATAATACTGCCCCTATGTACAAGAATATAACTACTATAATACTGCCCCCTATGTACAAGAATATAACTACTATAATACTGCACCTATGTATAAGAATATAGCTACTATAATACTGCCCCTATGTACAAGAATATAACTACTATAATACTGCTCCTATGTATAAGAATATAGCTACTATAATACTGCTCCTATGTATAAGAATATAACTACTATAATACTGCACCTATGTATAAGAATATAGCTACTATAATACTGCCCCTATGTACAAGAATATAACTACTATAATACTGCTCCTATGTATAAGAATATAGCTACTATAATACTGCTCCTATGTACAAGAATATAACTACTATAATACTGCCCCCTATGTACAAGAATATAACTACTATAATACTGCCCCTATGTACAAGAATATAACTACTATAATACTGCTCCTATGTATAAGAATATAGCTACTATAATACAGCAGTGCAGGGCCGTGCCGTTTGCGTCGTACATGTGGTCACCAGGTCGGTGCTGTTTCTCCGCAGGTGTGTGATCTGTATGCTGGATTTCGTCGGTGGGGATCCGCTCCGCTTCCTGCCTTGTATGCACGTCTACCACATGGAGTGTATAGATACCTGGCTCATGCGATCGTTCACGTGTCCGTCCTGCATGGAGCCGGTGGACGCTGCTCTGCTCTCCTCTTATGAGACAAGCCGGACGGACGGTGTCACAGATCGGTGATATCATGGCAGCCGGTAACGTTTAGCGCTCTGGCATAAAGTCTGTCTCGTGACTAGGCTTCTTCCTGAGTCATGAGATGACTGACCCTCTGCTTGATGCATCCAGGATCATGGATTCGGAGTTTCCCGCATGTGTGACTGGTCTGTATTACATAGGACTGAGCAGAGGAGCCAGCCCCCTTTTTTAATGGAGCCTCTCTATATAGCCCTCCGGTGGGGAGTGGCTGTGTATCTGGTTGGAGCCGCTTCATCTCACAGCGTTGGGGATCATGGCTGCATCTCAGGTGATCAAATCTTCTGCCAATCGCAGAGGGAAATTGTGTTTCTCATGCTACCAAATGCACTTGTGTGAGTGTCTGTGTGCCTGCAGGGGTGGTGTGTGAGCTGGAGTGACGCGAGGCGTATAGTCAGCGATTTATAGGGGTGCCTGTCACCAAGTAAGCCCCTTCTAAAGCATTTACCCCTACAAGAATATTCAATATTCCCAAAGTATGGATGGAGACTAATGCTACTTTCACACATCAGGCACAATCCGGCGAAAGTTGGAAAAACCGGATCCGGCGCAGATTGTGAAAAACTGATGCGACGGATCCGGCTAGCATATCTAGATTATTTGATAAAAAATAAAAAAAAAATTGTAGCATTCTAAGTTTAAAAAAAAAAAAAAAAAGGAATCCAGTGCCAGGATCTGTCATTTTCCGGATCCGGCTCCCATTCTAGCAAACAGCCGGAAGCGCCGAATCCGGCTTTTTCGCCGGAGGAAAAAAAAACGTTGCTATGGCTGTTTTTTTCCAGAAATTGGAAAAGGCAGATTTGCCGGATCCAGCGAAAATCGGACGAAACGCAATGTCATCCGGCACTAATACAAGTCTATGGGAAAACAACTGGATCCGGCAGCAGCATTTGCCTGATCCGTTTTTTTTTAAATTTAGCCGGATTGAGCCTGACGGCTAACACCTGATGTGTGAAAGTAGCCTTACATGGATTTCACCTGCACCCGCTCACAGCCTGTGGGAAGAGATACATTACCTGCGCGATCTAGTCATTCTATCTACAGGAAGTTGTTTTTTTTTTTTTCCTCTGTGTGCACTCAACTTTATTGGTATGCACAAAGAGAAAAAAAAAAACACCAAAAATGAGGCAAAAAAAAAAACGCACCTAAACCTGCGGTTTTGGTGCAGCTTCTTTCCTGCCAAGATGATCAGGTTTTGCTGCAAAAAAAAAAAAGAAACGCCGCCCTGTGTGATCTTCCCCTTAATACTGGCGGTATCTCCGGATCAGTAACATCCTGCAGTGGCCGGAGGGGCTGGATTGTAGCCGGTTTCACCAAAGATGAATGTGACCGTATGGGCAGCTGGTGCTCCCTGGAAGTATGCAGTCCGTGCACACAAGCTCCTTTATTTCTGTGACCGCCCCATACATGAATGTACCATGACGGGTGGACGTGTCTTACTAAATAAAGCTTCTATAAAGAGCAGAGGTGGTGCTCAGTGCTGCACACGGCGAGCGCTGGTTCCGGTCACGCACAATCCAGCGGTGCGTTTCCACGTGTCACTGTGCGGGGCCGCTGCGGCCGTTCTATGATTAGACTGCTATAGAGGGGTCCCATAATGAGTGGCCGACGGTCCAAAGCCCCTTGCTGCAAATGTGAGTCCCCAAAACCCATCCATCACCTGTCAGTGATGGAGGCCGACAATCAAAACACCTTCACTATCACTACACACGTGAGGCCATGGGCCAGCAACAGACTTCCCACGGGCGTCCGGACATGGGGTGTAGGCCGAGTAGAGGAGATCACACCCCACAATCAACAGCGCAAGAAACCTAGAAGCAAATGTCTGCCCTGCATGTGCCCCTCCATCTCCAGGTTACTACCGGTGTTAGTGGGCACACTGCATGGCCTGCTGAGCGCTATATACACCGACATCCAGGGGTCATAAGGACCTGAAGACCAGGAGAGGACTCGCCCATCACTGCTCACACCGTTAGGCTTTTCCTGAAACATCATCGCATTTTACAGTAAAGCAAAGCTGCCCATATCCAACTGGCCCACCAAGCTGCGAGTAAAGGGGCGAAAAGACCACGCAAGTAGATCTGTAGCGATGACATCCATCCTGTGTAATCAGTGCCCGGCCATACAGACACAGACCCTGCATAATCAGTGCCGGGCACACACACAGACCCTGTATAATCAGTGCCCGGCTATACAGATACAGACCCTGTATAATCAGTGCCCGGCCATACAGATACGGACCCTGTATAATCAGTGCCCGGCCATACAGATACAGACCCTGTATAATCAGTGCCCGGCTATACAGACACAGACCCTGTATAATCAGTGCCCGGCCATACAGATACGGACCCTGTATAATCAGTGCCCGGCCATACAGATACAGACCCTGTATAATCAGTGCCCGGCTATACAGACACAGACCCTGTATAATCAGTGCCGGGCCATACAGATACGGACCCTGTATAATCAGTGCCCGGCCATACAGACCCTGTATAATCAGTGCCCGGCCATACAGATACAGACCCTGTATAATCAGTGCCCGGCTATACAGATACAGACCATGCATAATCAGTGCCCGGCCATACAGATACAGACCCTGTATAATCAGTGCCCGGCCATACAGATACAGACCCTGTATAATCAGTGCCCGGCCATACAGACCCTGTATAATCAGTGCCCGGCCATACAGACACAGACCCTGTATAATCAGTGCCCGGCCATACAGACCCTGTATAATCAGTGCCCGGCCATACAGACACAGACCCTGTATAATCAGTGCCGGGCCATACAGACACAGACCCTGTATAATCAGTGCCGGGCCATACAGATACAGACCCTGTATAATCAGTGCCCGGCCATACAGACACAGACCCTGTATAATCAGTGCCCGGCCATACAGATACAGACCCTGTATAATCAGTGCCGGGCACACACACAGATACAGACCCTGTATAATCAGTGCCCGGCTATACAGATACAGACCCTGTATAATCAGTGCCGGGCCATACAGACACAGACCCTGTATAATCAGTGCCCGGCCATACAGATACAGACCCTGTATAATCAGTGCCCGGCCATACAGACACAGACCCTGTATAATCAGTGCCCGGCCATACAGACACAGACCCTGTATAATCAGTGCCCGGCCATACAGATACAGACCCTGTATAATCAGTGCCGGGCACACACACAGATACAGACCCTGTATAATCAGTGCCCGGCCATACAGATACGGACCCTGTATAATCAGTGCCCGGCCATACAGATACAGACCCTGTATAATCAGTGCCCGGCTATACAGACACAGACCCTGTATAATCAGTGCCGGGCCATACAGATACAGACCCTGTATAATCAGTGCCGGGCACACACACAGATACAGACCCTGTATAATCAGTGCCCGGCCATACAGATACGGACCCTGTATAATCAGTGCCCGGCCATACAGATACAGACCCTGTATAATCAGTGCCCGGCTATACAGACACAGACCCTGTATAATCAGTGCCGGGCCATACAGATACGGACCCTGTATAATCAGTGCCCGGCCATACAGACCCTGTATAATCAGTGCCCGGCCATACAGATACAGACCCTGTATAATCAGTGCCCGGCCATACAGATACAGACCCTGTATAATCAGTGCCCGGCCATACAGACACAGACCCTGTATAATCAGTGCCGGGCCATACAGATACAGACCCTGTATAATCAGTGCCCGACCATACAGAAACAGACCCTGTATAATCAGTGCCCGGCCATACAGATACAGACCCTGTATAATCAGTGCCCGGCCATACAGACCCTGTATAATCAGTGCCCGGCCATACAGATACAGACCCTGTATAATCAGTGCCCGGCCATACAGATACAGACCCTGTATAATCAGTGCCCGGCCATACAGACACAGACCCTGTATAATCAGTGCCCGGCCATACAGACACAGACCCTGTATAATCAGTGCCCGGCCATACAGACACAGACCCTGTATAATCAGTGCCCGGCCATACAGATACAGACCCTGTATAATCAGTGCCCGGCCATACAGATACAGACCCTGTATAATCAGTGCCCGGCCATACAGATACAGACCCTGTATAATCAGTGCCCGGCCATACAGACACAGACCCTGTATAATCAGTGCCCGGCCATACAGACACAGACCCTGTATAATCAGTGCCCGGCCATACAGACACAGACCCTGTATAATCAGTGCCCGGCCATACAGATACAGACCCTGTATAATCAGTGCCCGGCTATACAGATACAGACCCTGTATAATCAGTGCCCGACCATACAGATACAGACCCTGTATAATCAGTGCCCGGCCATACAGACACAGACCCTGTATAATCAGTGCCCGGCCATACAGACACAGACCCTGTATAATCAGTGCCCGGCCATACAGACCCTGTATAATCAGTGCCCGGCCATACAGACACAGACCCTGTATAATCAGTGCCCGGCCATACAGACCCTGTATAATCAGTGCCCGGCCCTACAGACACAGACCCTGTATAATCAGTGCCCGGCCATACAGACACAGACCCTGTATAATCAGTGCCCGGCCATACAGACACAGACCCTGTATAATCAGTGCCCGGCCCTACAGACACAGACCCTGTATAATCAGTGCCCGACCATACAGATACAGACCCTGTATAATCAGTGCCCGGCCATACAGATACAGACCCTGTATAATCAGTGCCCGGCCATACAGATACAGACCCTGTATAATCAGTGCCGGGCCATACAGATACAGACCCTGTATAATCAGTGCCCGGCCATACAGACACAGACCCTGTATAATCAGTGCCCGGCCATACAGACACAGACCCTGTATAATCAGTGCCCGGCCATACAGACACAGACCCTGTATAATCAGTGCCCGGCCATACAGACACAGACCCTGTATAATCAGTGCCCGGCCATACAGATACAGACCCTGTATAATCAGTGCCCGGCCATACAGACCCTGTATAATCAGTGCCCGGCCATACAGATACAGACCCTGTATAATCAGTGCCCGGCCATACAGACACAGACCCTGTATAATCAGTGCCCGGCCATACAGACCCTGTATAATCAGTGCCCGGCCATACAGACACAGACCCCGTATAATCAGTGCCCGACCATACAGATACAGACCCCGTATAATCAGTGCCCGGCCATACAGATACAGACCCTGTATAATCAGTGCCCGGCCATACAAACACAGACCCTGTATAATCAGTGCCCGGCCATACAGACCCTGTATAATCAGTGCCCGGCCATACAGATACAGACCCTGTATAATCAGTGCCCGGCCATACAGACACAGACCCTGTATAATCAGTGCCCGACCATACAGATCCCGTATAATCAGTGCCGGGCCTTACAGATACAGACCCTGTTAATATGTGGTAGGCCATACAGATACAGACCCTGTATAATCAGTGCCCGGCCATACAGATACAGACCCTGTATAATCAGTGCCCGGCCATACAGATACAGACCCTGTATAATCAGTGCCCGACCATACAGACACAGACCCTGTATAATCAGTGCCCGGCCATACACACACAGACCCTGTATAATCAGTGCCCGGCCATACAGATACAGACCCTGTATAATCAGTGCCCGGCTATACAGATACAGACCCTGTATAATCAGTGCCCGGCCATACAGATACAGACCCTGTATAATCAGTGCCCGGCCATACAGATACAGACCCCGTATAATCAGTGCCCGACCATACAGATACAGACCCCGTATAATCAGTGCCGGGCCTTACAGATACAGACCCTGTTAATATGTGGTAGGCCATACAGATAATGTATAATATGTGGTAGGCAGGGTACAGACCATACCAGTTTGGCAGCGTGTCGGGACCTCTGCAGACTTTAGCAGGGGGATGTGTTCGGAGCCAACGTTTAGTTTAATAAAACAATAATCTATGCAAGGATATAACACAAAGATTCTTACAAAACTGATGTGGAAACTGAACGGTGCCCCGCACAGGGGAAAAAAACAAAACAAAAAAAGCATACATATGACAAAGTGAATTCCTTCTTGCGGTGGCAGCAGCAGACATGTTGGGGGTCAGCGCTGCCCCCTTTAGCCTCAGAGGGCAGGTTCACTCTCCATAAGGAAAGTCTTTTCTCTTTATAAGGAGTCCATACAGGGCTTAGCATTCCATGGTCCATAGGACATGAGCTTGTAGTAAGGTGTAGGGTCTGGTAATATATATTCTTCGAGGCTGAGCCGCTCCCAGAGGCTGCAGCCAGCACAAGTCCATGGGGCTCCGTGTTATTTCACCAGCGGCCGTGTTTTGTCGTCATCACTGCACTGATGAGCTTTGTATTTCTTCACCTCTGCCATGTACTGTGCCCACGCGCCACCCTTATGTGTCAGGATCTGGAAGATGAAGAAAAAGGTTACCATGCGAAGGCTACAACCCCCAACACAAGGAATACTCATTCTTTACTAGATGAGGGCCCCCGACTATAAGGACACAGGTGGGTGGCGAGTACCAGTGGGGGTGCACTGCTTTACTGTAAGAAATGGAAAGAAGCCCCCCAGGGATAGAACACATAAAGGAGCGAGGCAGGACTGGTTTTCCTTTCTATGGTGCTCCAGATGGCTACTTGCACTAGCCACTGGTAGACCCGTCCTAGCCCACCGCAGTAGATGGCTATAGTCAGAGTCCATTATGTATACACATTGTAGGTCCGAGCCTCGCTGGATCAGACAGTATGAATACCATACACCTCCAGGAGACGTCAGGCCACGGCTTTGTGCATCACTTCCAGGAGGCTCAGACATGACCCACATACACCGCACGGCTCGTCACTCCATCTTTACATCTTAGCATTCCATTCCTAACGTTTCTCACCTCCTCTTCCTCCATCTTTGGCTTCTTGGTGACCATGCCCGTCTTCAGAGCCAGCTTTGCCCCTCCTCTACGCTTGCCCACCTGGGGGTGGAAGGGACAGAAGACTGCAACCGTTATACGAGCCCTGGCAGCCTCTCTGAGTCCCTCTATATGACAGAATATAAGGGAGGCCTGGGTTAGACAGGCACAAGACAGTCCCTACCTCAAGACAACGCCACCCTTCCTCCACACGGGGAAATCCGCAGGATTATGGTGGCATCCTCCACACTATGTACAGATCCAGACACGTACTCATGAGAAACATTCAGAAGGAGCGCAGAACGTAGGGAAATGGCTGACACTAAACTAACCGCATTGCTGTGATGGTCCCCAGCCGCCTGCCCAGGGGGCACCAGAGCCGGAGAGTAGCCCCCAATAAACTCCTGACACCAGAAGTTACACAAGCAGTAAGTTGGAACTAGTGATGAGCGAGCTCCGATGTGGTGTTATCCCAGTATCTTCCTCCTGCTCGAATAATGTGTCAGAGTCCCCGCGGCTCTCAGGCAATTTCTGCATGTGTTACAGCCGCGATACAAGCAGCCGCGGGGACTCAGACATATTATTCGCGCAGGCTGAAGATACTGAGATAACAATATTCGAACACGCGCGCTCATCACTAGTAGGAACACTAAACCTGGAGAAAAGGACCAGTCCAGTCTTTGTCAGGAGCTACAATCCCCTCCCCCGCCTATCTTCAATCCTGACTTGTCTCAATTGAAAAATACAGCAAAAATGCAAATGAGGTCTCAATTGTCCTGTGCCTCCCATTAGGTCTTGATTGACAACTCAAACATTGCTTTATATCACTATCATCTTCTCACGTACACAGGTCACAGACGACGTGGCTGAGCGCTGCATATGCTTGGTCCCGGTACAGCGTGAAATCTCAGCAGAACACTAATGTAGGACATTCAGCTGTCAATCAAGACAAGGGGGAGGAGTTACTGACTAGCGACTGAGCACTCGACATGATAGTTGCATATTAGGTAAAGGTTCTGTCTTAGATCCCTACCAACCAGTTAGGGTATGTTCCCACGGTCAGGAAACGCTGCGGGTTGGACTCTGCGTACATCCGCAGCGTCCAGATGTTACAGCATAGTGGATGGGATCTGAAGAAATCTCATCCCCACTATGCGTGCAGGGACGCCTCCGGCTTCCCTGTGGAGACGGACATGTGGCGCGTCTTTCGAGACCGCAGCACGTCAATTTATCTTGCGGAAAAGCTCAGTCTCCACAAGATAAATTTCCCATCCAATGTATAGGATGCGGCGACTCTGCACGGTTCAATGAACACATGCGGAATCACCTGCGTTCAAAAGCTGGCAACGCTTTGGATGGAGCGGACATGTGCTGCCGGTTCCTGACCGTGGGAACATACCCTTACATTTCCATATTCAATGCTCCACTACACGGGGCTGCCATTGCTTTAATCAGGAGATGCAAATGTATTCCTGCCATTAGCGGCTATCGTCTACCCCCAGGGACGCCGAGACCCCTACTGATATCTGGGCTTGGAAATGCTCGATTATTTATGGAGCTGCTGCGTTTACACTGACATCTTCTTAGGCAGCTAATGAACAGACAGGGGCCACAAGATCACCTCTGCTACATCCCAACAGGGGGGTGACCGTCCCAGTAGTTGGACCCTGTACTGATCACAATCTTATCACTGACCCAGTGATCACTTATTGTTGGGATCTGTTCCTCTGTTATTCCTGGAAACTTAGAGGTGATTTACCAACCCGATCGTTGTAGGGATGAGCTAATCCATATGCAGGATCCTGGTCCAGCAGCCAAGTCAGTGGAAGCCCAGTAAATCCCCCTCTACCTACCGGAATCCCAGACCCCTCCTGATTTGTAGATCTGGAGTGATGCACTCACTGATCAGAACACATGCCAGGGATTCCAGCAAGTAGGGGTTCCCCAAATACTGATGTGGCTGCCGGAGCTGATCTGCTCATCTCTATAGACTGCGATGGTCCCTGCACACCGACACCGTCCCATCAGAGGTGGTGCATCTACATCAGCACATAATTGGTGAGTGAGCCATTCGTGCTAATGATCTACTGGTGTAAATATTCCGCCTGATGACCGGAGTATAAACCATCCATTGTTAGGCCACAGTCAGCATTTCATCAGCATCTGTAAGGCCGGCGTCACACTTGCGAGTTTTACGGACGTAAGAGCGCAGAATCTACGTCCGTAAAACTCGCAAAAAATACGGCACAATTATTCTCTATGCCCCTGCTCCTATTTGCCGTATTTTACTGATCAGTATTATACGGCTTTCTACGGCCGTACAAAATCGCAGCATGCTGCGTTTGTCACCGTACTGCGCAAGAAATACGCCAATGAAAGTCTATGGAAGCGTGAAAAATACGGATTACACACGGACAAGCAGTGTGACTTGCGAGAAATACGCAGCGCTGTTAGAGAGAAAAGCCGGTAATTCAGTGCGGTGTACAGTAAAATCACACTGACAGCTTACAGTCCAATAGGTAGAATAAATGTGTACACATAGAATAGGTATGTATATATATATATATGTCAGTGAGACACATATATGTATATATATTAATATTTATTCCAGCGCTATACAGCTTGAAAGCCGGTAATTCAATTACCGGCTTTTTCCTTCTCCTTCCTAAAACCCGACATGATTTGAGACATGGTTTACATACAGTAAACCATGTCTTCTCTCCATTTTTTTTGCAGATTCCACACTACTAATGTCAGTAGTGTGTATCTGCAAAATTTGGCCGTTCTAGCTCTTAAAATAAAGGGTTAAATGGCGGAAAAAATTGGCGTGGGCTCCCGCGCAATTTTCTCCACCAGAGTAGTAAAGCCAGTGACTGAGGGCAGATATTAATAGCCTGGAGAGGGTCCACGGTTATTGGCCCCCCCCTGGCTAAAAATATCTGCCCCCAGCCACCCCAGAAAAGGCACATCTGGAAGATCCGCCTATTCTGGCACTTGGCCACTCTCTTCCCATTCCCGTGTAGCGGTGGGATATGGGGTAATGAAGGGTTAATGCCACCTTGCTATTGTAAGGTGACATTAAGCCTAATTAATAATTCATTGTCTGTGGGGCTGCTTGAAAAGTGCAGACCCAGCGGTGAGCAGCTCCCCTGGGTGCCGGCTCCACGCCCCTACATGTCAGCAGCCCCCCGGGTGCCGGCTCCGCGCCCCTACATGTCCGCAGCCCCCCGGGTGCCGGCTCCGTGCCCCTACATGTCCGCAGCCCCCCGGGTGCCGGCTCCGTGCCCCTACATGTCCGCAGCCCCCCGGGTGCCAGGTCCGCGCCCCTACATGTCCGCAGCCCCCCGGGTGCCGGCTCCGCGCCCCTACATGTCCGCAGCCCCCCGGCTCCGTGCCCCTACATGTCCGCAGCCCCCCGGCTCCGTGCCCCATACATGTCCGCAGCCCCCCGGGTCCGTGCCCCATACATGTCCGCAGCCCCCCGGGTCCGTGCCCCATACATGTCCGCAGCCCCCCGGGTCCGTGCCCCATACATGTCCGCAGCCCCCCGGGTCCGTGCCCCTACATGTCCGTAGCCCCCCGGGTCCGTGCCCCATACATGTCCGCAGCCCTCCGGGTCCGTGCCCCTACATGTCCGCAGCCCTCCGGGTCCGTGCCCCTACATGTCCGCAGCCCCCCGGCTCCGTGCCCATACGTGTCCGCAGCCCCCCGGGTCCGTGCCCCTACATGTCCGCAGCCCCCCGGCTCCGTGCCCATACATGTCCGCAGCCCCCCGGGTCCGTGCCCCTACATGTCCGCAGCCCCCCGGCTCCGTGCCCCTACATGTCTGCAGCCCCCCGGGTCCGTGCCCCTACATGTCCGCAGCCCCCCGGCTCCGTGCCCCTACATGTCTGCAGCCCCCCGGGTCCGTGCCCCTACATGTCCGCAGCCCCCCGGCTCCGTGCCCCTACATGTCTGCAGCCCCCCGGGTCCGTGCCCCTACATGTCCGCAGCCCCCCGGCTCCGTGCCCCCTACATGTCTGCAGCCCCCCGGCTCCGTGCCCCTACATGTCCGCAGCCCCCCGGGTCCGTGCCCCTACATGTCCGCAGCCCCCCGGCTCCGTGCCCCTACATGTCCGCAGCCCCCCAGGTGCCGGCTCCGTGCCCCTACATGTCTGCAGCCCCCCGGGTCCGTGCCCCTACATGTCTGCAGCCCCCCGGGTCCGTGCCCCTACATGTCTGCAGCCCCCCGGGTCCGTGCCCCTACATGTCCGCAGCCCCCCGGGTCCGTGCCCCTACATGTCCGCAGCCCCCCGGGTCCGTGCCCCTACATGTCTGCAGCCCCCCGGGTCCGTGCCCCTACATGTCTGCAGCCCCCCGGGTCCGTGCCCCTACATGTCCGCAGCCCCCCGGGTCCGTGCCCCTACATGTCCGCAGCCCCCCGGGTCCGTGCCCCTACATGTCCGCAGCCCTCCGCACAATGTGTACCGGGGCCGGCAGCCGCAGGATCATTAGGGTCAGTATCCAGCAGGGTACGCGGCCGCCCACCATGGCCGCTCTGGTCACCCAGCCTTCCTGCAGAGAAGGACCACAAGTTCCAGCATCCCCAGGGCAGCGCTCCTGCAGGACATGCTGGGACCTGTAGTTCTGCGCCGTGTTTGGGGTCTTACAAAGCTGGTGGGCGTCCGCTTGTCCGGCTTCTTCCTCTCCTCCGGCTCCCGGCCTTCCTCCTGGCTCCCGGACGCCTCCATCTTCTTCTTGAAAAGCTCCAGGAAGCTGCCGTCATTAGCGAAGAGGTTCAACCCGGAGCCTGAGGGGAGGCCGGCGGAGGAGGGGGCCTCGGCCCCGGGCGGCGGGGGAGGAGGAGAGTCCGCGGCCTCTTCTTCCTGTTCTACCTCCGCTTCTCCCGCGGCGTCTTCCTCCGAACCAGGCCGCGGACTTCTTTCCGCCATTTTCACACGATGAGTGGCGTGGCCCCGTCAGAGAGCGCGGAGCGGCAGCATAAAGCCTCCCGTTATCCCGTATCCCGCCCCCCCCCTTAAAAAAAAACAAGGCGGAACCGGGAGAACGAAAATAAAAATGGCGGCGCGCTTTTACTTAAGGTAAAATAACTCGGCGCTCCTGGAGGCGGGAATAGAAAAAAAATTGCTTAGAAACACGAAAGCCAATAATATGACACAAGAGATGTGACGTTGTCCAATCAGAGATGATCTCATCGGGATAGACAGTTCGATTATCCAATGACTCGGCTGCTGGGATGAACTTGAAGGCTATTGGCTGTCTCTTGCTCTACGCTTTCCTGTTTGAGATTGACGTAAAAATCAACCAATCAACGCTTGGAGTGAAAGGGGTTATCCAATCATAGTTTAGCGTCAGTAGTTTGACAGTGATAGGCATTAGAAGGAACCAATCATAAACAAAGATGTTTCTGGTCGTCATTGATTGACATGTCAGCTAACCAATAGCGGAAGCGATCTGCCCACAAGGCTCGCTCGGATTGGTCAGAGCAGATAGCTGCGTAATTGTGTAGGGTCATGCGCGGAGGGAGGAACTGTCGCCGTCACGTGATACCTGGAGAAGATGGCTGCGCCGGTGGATGATGAGTTTGAAGATGCGCCAGATGTGGAGCCGCTAGAGCCCACCTTACTCAATGTGATAGAGCAGCGCTCACTCAGGTGGATCTTTGTAGGAGGAAAGGGCGGAGTCGGCAAGACCACCTGCAGGTAGGGACTAGGGGTGGACTGAACCAAGTGTGGGGTGGAGATGGGGGGTGTTTTGGAGAACGGGAGCCTATTGGACGCTCACTGTCACGTGACAGCAGGATCTGACTACACGTTCTGTAGTCTGTTTCCATGGTAATGAGTCAGTCGCTTTGGTGCTGTGAAACATGATTGCAAAAGTATATGCACCCTTTCAGTGAATAAGCAGGTCAGATAGCGCCCTAATGACGACACATTCCCGCCGATCACCCCAGGAGGGGGGCAGCTCTTATCCTCCCGCTGTAACCCCGAGGGGTCCCGTTATTTGAGGGTCCGCCATGGGTGGCTGCGGTGTGTTGGATCTGGCCCCGCCCATTTATGAGACACACCCACACCAGCCATTGCTGATTGGTGGGCCCTCCCACACAGAACTGCATGGCAGTGTAAAGTATGGGGGCGACTGTAGGGGGCTAGTGTGTGGGATCAGACCTGACACCTTTATTCTCCAGATATATCCATGAGCCTGAGGCGCCATCACCGGGCACTGGTTTGTCATTACAGCATGCTTAGAGCATTCGGCAAGACCCCCTATATATGAATAGCACCCAATAAGACCCCCCATATATGAAGAGCACCCGACAAGACCCCCATATATGAAGAACACCCGACAAGACCCCCATATATGAAGAGCACCCGACAAGACCCCCATATATGAAGAGCATCCGACAAGACCCCCCCCATATATGAAGAGCACCCGACAAGACCCCCCATATATGAAGAGCACCCGACAAGACCCCCATATATGAAGAACACCCGACAAGACCCCCATATATGAAGAGCACCCGACAAGACCCCCCCCCCCCCCCATATATGAACAACACCCAGCAAGGCCCCCTATATATGAAGAGCACCCGACAAGACCCCCCATATATAAAGAGCACCCGACAAGACCCCCATATATGAAGAACACCCGACAAGACCCCCATATATGAAGAGCACCCGACAAGTCCCTCTATATATGAAGAGCACCCGACAAGACCCCCCATATATGAAGAGCACCCGACAAGTCCCTTTATATATGAAGAGCACCCGACAAGATCCCCCATATATGAAGAGCACCCGACAAGACCCCCCATATATGAAGAGCACCCGACAAGTCCCTTTATATATGAAGAGCACCCGACAAGACCCCCCCATATATGAAGAGCACCCGACAAGACCCCCCATATATGAAGAGCACCCGACAAGTCCCTTTATATATGAAGAGCACCCGACAAGACCCCCCATATATGAAGAGCACCCCGCAGGCCCATCGCTTACCCCAAACCCAGCTGCAAACCAGGAACGATCCTCAAGTCCCGACTCGTGATAGGAACGCCGCTTCCCGGGAACGCTCCTCAAGGCCCGCCACTTCCCAGGAACGCCCCTCAAGGCCTCCTGCTTCCCAGGAATGCCTCACAAAGCCCGCCGCTTCCCGGGAATGCCCCGCAAGGCCCGCCGCTTCTCGGAAATGCCCCTCAAGGCCCGCCGCTTCCAAGGAACGCCCCACAAGGCCCGCCGCTTCCAAGGAACGCCACTCAGGGCCCGCCGCTTCTCAGGAATGCCCCTCAAGGCCCGCCGCTTTCAAGTAATGCCCTACAAGGCCCGCCGCTTCTCAGGAATGCCCCTCAAGGCCCGCCGCTTCCAAGGAACGCCCCACAAGGCACGCCGCTTCTCAGGAACGCCCCACAAGGCCTGCCGCTTCCCGGGAATGCCTCTCAAGGCCCGTCGCTTCCCAGGAACACCACTCATGGCCTGCCGCTTCCCGGGAACGGCCAGTAAGACCAGCCGCATACCGGGAACCAGGGTGGATTTGATTTAAATCTAACTGATTTAAATCACGATTTAAATCACGATTTAAATCACTAGTCAGTAAGGCTTGATTTAAATCAGTGATTTAAATCAAAGTTTCTACCTAAACTAGTTCTTGCTACTTTAACATGCAAGTAGATGAAGATTTTTAGAATCACTTTTTATATTACTTTTTCTCCCCAGTTTAATGGGTTAATCATTCATATTTGGACACCACTGTTCTGTTCTACTTAGGAAGGAGAAAAATAATCCTGACCTTAATAACAATTTAAATAGATTTATTCAACTGAAATAATAACATTACAGCATAAGTTATTTGCTTAAACAAACATCCATGTTTGTTAACTAATTTGGCTAAACAAAATATATATATATATATTATAAGAAACTTAGACTGTCAGCCTAGTACGCATGCCTGCCTTACCGATAGGCGAAGGAGCTTCATTAAAATATTCCCAAACTGGGTCTCTTTTACAGCCTGCTGCCATTATAAGGAAAGAATGTAATAAACCTCAGATCGTACACACAAACAGATCCAGACTTGTCTGTCTGTGGCTATGCTGCAGTATTGTGCTCAAAGTTTCACTTTCATTTTCTTGTCTGCTTGCCCTTCCTCCTCCTCACACTTAGATTCACATTCTTCTTGTGTTGTGCAGATCTATTCCACTCCAAACAATCAGAAACATATTGTCTAACTTCTTGGACTTGGCACTGAAGGGGTTGATTCTGTATTCATAGGTTTGTAGAACAATAGGATTAAGGCCACATTCACACGTTGCGTTCTGTCCCTGCGGGTTCTCCCGCAGTGGATTTGATAAATCTGCAGGGCAAACCCGCTGCAGTTATCCCTGCAGGTTTATCGCAGTTTGTCCTGCGGGTTCCGCTGCGGGATTTTACCCCTACTATTGATGCTGCATATGCAGCAATATGCAGCATCAATAGTAATGTTAAAAATAATAAAATCATGATGATATACTCACCCTCTGACGTCCCGATCTCCTCGGCACTGCAGGCGGCGGTCCGGTTCCAAAGATGCTGTGCGACCAGGACCTTCGTGATGTCACGGTCATGTGACCGCGACGTCCCCGCAGGTCCTGGTCGCATAGCAAACCTGAGACCGGACGGCCGCGTGCAGCGCTGAGACTTCAGAGGTGAGTATATCATGATTTTTTATTTTAATTCTTTTTTTTTTTACTCAAATATGGTTCCCGGGGCCTGGAGGAGAGTCTCCTCTCCTGCACCCCGGGTATAACCCGCACATTATCCGCTTACTTACCGCATGGTGGGCACAGCCCCATGCGGGAAGTAAGCGGATCAATGCATTTCTATGGGTGCAGAATCGCTGCGATTCTGCACAAAGAAGTGACATGCTCCTTTTTTTCCGCAGCAATTCCGCGCGTTTTTTTCCGTGATTTTCCGTAATGTGGGCACATCAGTTTTTTTTTCCATAGGGTAACATTGTACTGTACCTTGCATGGAAAACTGCTGCGGACCCGCAGCGGCAAAATCGCGGCGGTTCCGCGGTAAAAACCGCATAGTGTGAACATACCCTAAGGTCTTTTTCTCAACTCTGTTCATGTTGTAACATTTTTGCCGTGAAGAAGAGGCTGGGACCTCTGTGGAGTCAAATTCAGTTTTGAGAACTGCGTAAGTAAAGCGAGCGTCTGTGATAATATAGGAGAGAAACTGCCCACTAATCCTACAGAAACCTCAGGAAGAGCATGGCATTGTGAATGTTACACATATACAGCCTTTATTCTACTGAGTTAAACAACTCCGCTTTATCTCATGATGGAAGAACCTTTGGATGGTAAAATATTTTCCTCAAAAAGCAGTTTATTGAAAAAAATCCGATTTAAATAAAAAAAATTCGATTTTTTTTTTTTTAATAAAAAACATTGATTTTTAACCACCCTGCCGGGAACGGCCCCGCGAGACCGGCCACATGCCTGGAAGGGCCCACAAGACTTGTTTTGTAGATGCTGTGACTCCTAGGACGATAGTTTGACCCTTGTCGCCCACATCCTTACTCTGGCTCATTTTTCCACATTGCTGCCTATCCCCCGGCAGGAGCCATAGTTAGACATCCGGTGGTCTGCGCTCCCTTTGTGGCGGCTGAGCAGTGTCTGTCTCCACAGTTGCAGTCTGGCCGTCCAGCTGTCTCGGATTCGGGAGAGCGTATTGATAATTTCCACGGACCCCGCTCATAACATCTCAGACGCCTTCGACCAGAAGTTCTCCAAGGTCCCCACCAAAGTGCGCGGCTATGACAACCTCTTTGCCATGGTGAGTGGTCTCTCTTCGTCCAGTGTTTATCGAGCGGTCTAATATCTATCCTGATAATTCCCCCTCCCCGCGTCTCATGTGCAGGAGATAGACCCCAGTCTGGGGGTGGCCGAGCTACCTGACGAGATCTTTGAGGAGGACAATATGCTGAGTATGGGCAAGAAGATGATGCAGGAAGCCATGAGCGCCTTCCCCGGGATAGACGAAGCCATGAGCTATGCGGAGGTGATGAGGTGAGGCGTCGGCACACGTGTCCACACACACCGGCCGTTCCGAAGCAGAAAGTGATAAAGTGATCTGGGCGGTTTCCTCCCTGGACATTTTCCATGTCTTTAACCTTGTGTCTTCCATTTAACATGGAAACATACCATAGCTGATTATGCCTCTCTCTTTCAGGTTGGTAAAAGGGATGAATTTCTCAGTGGTGGTCTTTGATACGGCCCCTACTGGCCACACACTGCGACTCCTCAATTTCCCGACTATTGTGGAACGTGGCCTGGGAAGACTCATGCAGATCAAGAATCAGATCAGCCCGTTCATATCCCAGGTAAAGCCGCTCCTCATCCATCAGCTGGTGTCAGTCTGGTACCTGCTGTGAGAACTAAGAATAGTCACACCCTGATGTTACTTCTCCTGCCCTCAGATGTGCAACATGTTGGGACTTGGGGACATGAATGCCGATCAACTGGCTTCCAAGCTAGAAGAGACTCTGCCGGTCATCCGATCAGTCAGCGAGCAATTCAAGGATCCGGTGAGATGTGCAACTCATGGGACAGAATATCAGCCTGAAATCTAATCCTAAGAATATAACTACTCTAATACTGCCCCCTACGTACAAGAATATAACTACTATAATACTGCCCCCTACATACAAGAATATAACTACTATAATACTGCCCCCTACATACAAGAATATACCTACTATAATACTGCCCCCTACATACAAGAATATACCTACTATAATACTGCCCCCTACATACAAGAATATAACTACTATAATACTGCTCATATGTACAGGAATATAACTACTATAATACTGCCCCTATGTACAAGAATATAACTACTATAATACTGCCCCCTATAACTACTATAATACTTCCCCCTATGTACAAGAATATAACTACTATAATACTGCTCCTATGTGCAAGAATATAACTACTATAATACTGCTCCTATGTACAAGAATGTAACTACTATAATACTGCCCCTATGTACAAGAATATAACTACTATAATACTGCCCCTATGTACAAGAATATAACTACTATACTACTGCTCCTATGTACAGGGATATAACTACTATAATACTGCCCCTGTGTACAAGAATATAACTACTATAATACTGCTCCCTATGTACAAGAATATAACTACTATAATACTGCCCCCTATGTACAAGAATATAACTACTATAATACTGCCCCTATGTACAAGAATATAACTACTATAATATTGCCCCCTATGTACAGGAATATAACTACTATAATACTGCTCCTATGTACAAGAATATAACTACTATAATACTGCTCCTATGTACAAGAATATAACTACCATAATACTGCCCCTATGTACAAGAATATAACTACTATAATACTGCTCCTATGTACAGGGATATAACTACTATAATACTGCCCCCTATGTACAAGAGTATAACTACTATAATACTGCCCCTATGTACAAGAATATAACTACTATAATACTGCTCCTATGTACAAGAATATAACTACTATAATACTGCCCCTATGTACAAGAATATAACTACTATAATACTGCCCCTATGTACAAGAATATAACTACTATAATACTGCCCCTATGTACAAGAATATAACTACTATAATACTGCCCCCTATGTACAAGAATATAACTACTATAATACTGCCCCTATGTACAAGAATATAACTACTATAATACTGCCCCCTATGTACAAGAATATAACTACTATAATACTGCCCCTATGTACAAGAATATAACTACTATAATACTGCCCCATGTACAAGAATATAACTACTATAATACTGCCCCCTATGCACAAGAATATAACTACTATAATACTGCCCCTATGTACAAGAATATAACTACTATAATACTGCTCCTATGTACAAGAATATAACTACTATAATACTGCCCCTATGTACAAGAATATAACTACTATAATACTGCTCCTATGTACAAGAATATAACTACTATAATACTGCCCCTATGTACAAGAATATAACTACTATAATACTGCTCCTATGTACAAGAATATAACTACTATAATACTGTCCCCTATATACAAGAATATAACTACTATAATACTGCCCCCTATGTACAAGAATATAACTACTATAATACTGCTCCTATGCACAACAATATAACTACTATAATACTGCCCCTATGTACAAGAATATAACTACTATAATACTGCCCCTATGTACAAGAATATAACTACTATAATACTGCCCCTATGTACAAGAATATAACTACTATAATACTGCCCCTATGTACAAGAATATAACTACTATAATACTGCTCCTATGTACAAGAATATAACTACTATAATACTGCCCCAATGTACAGGAATATAACTACTATAATACTGCTCCTATGCACAACAATATAACTACTATAATACTGCCCCTATATACAAGAATATAACTACTATAATACTGCCCCCTATGTACAAGAATATAACTACTATAATACTGCTCCTATGCACAACAATATAACTACTATAATACTGCCCCTATGTACAGGAATATAACTACTATAATACTGCCCCCTATGTACAAGAATATAACTACTATAATACTGCTCCTATGTACAACAATATAACTACTATAATACTGCTCCTATGTACAGGAATATAACTACTATAATACTGCCCCCTATGTACAGGAATATAACTACTATAATACTGCCCCTATGTACAAGAATATAACTACTATAATACTGCCCCCTATGTACAAGAATATAACTACTATAATACCGTCCACTATGTACAAGAATATAACTACTATAATACTGCCCCCTACAGAGCGGGTTGGTGCTTGCTGATGCCGCTTTCTCGTACACAGGAGCAGACCACCTTCATCTGTGTGTGTATTGCGGAGTTCCTGTCTCTCTATGAGACTGAGCGGCTGATCCAGGAATTGGCCAAGTGTAAAATAGACACACACAATATCATCGTTAACCAGTTGGTGTTTCCCGACCCCGAGAAGCCCTGTCGTATGTGTGAGGCCCGGCACAAGATTCAGTCCAAATACTTGGACCAGGTAGGTGACACATGAGGAGTGGACGATCTCCATTTTTTGTTTTCAGTTCAAGCAGTTAAATTTTGTTTTTCCTGGAAATATGAAGACCTGGAAAATGTGTGGGTGCAGCCTCCTATCCTGGGTGCAGCCTCCTATCCTGGGTGCAGTCTCCTATCCTGGGTGCAGCCTCCTATCCTGGGTGCAGCCTCCTATCCTGGGTGCAGTCTCCTATCCTGGGTGCAGCCTCCTATCCTGGGTGCAGCCTCCTATCCTGGGTGCAGTCTCCTATCCTGGGTGCAGCCTCCTATCCTGGGTGCAGCCTCCTATCCTGGGTGCAGTCTCCTATCCTGGGTGCAGCCTCCTATCCTGGGTGCTGCCTCCTATCCTGGGTGCAGTCTCCTATCCTGGGTGCAGTCTCCTATCCTGGGTGCAGCCTCCTATCCTGGGTGCTGCCTCCTATCCTGGGTGCAGTCTCCTATCCTGGGTGCAGCCTCCTATCCTGGGTGCAGTCTCCTATCCTGGGTGCAGCCTCCTATCCTGGGTGCAGCCTCCTATCCTGGGTGCAGTCTCCTATCCTGGGTGCAGCCTCCTATCCTGGGTGCTGCCTCCTATCCTGGGTGCAGTCTCCTATCCTGGGTGCAGCCTCCTATCCTGGGTGCTGCCTCCTATCCTGGGTGCAGTCTCCTATCCTGGGTGCAGCCTCCTATCCTGGGTGCAGTCTCCTATCCTGGGTGCGGCCTCCTATCCTGGGTGCGGCCTCCTATCCTGGGTGCAGTCTCCTATCCTGGGTGCAGTCTCCTATCCTGGGTGCAGTCTCCTATCCTGGGTGCAGTCTCCTATCCTGGGTGCAGCCTCCTATCCTGGGTGCAGCCTCCTATCCTGGGTGCAGCCTCCTATCCAGGGTGCGGCCTCCTATCCTGGGTGCGGCCTCCTATCCTGGGTGCGGCCTCCTATCCTGGGTGCGGCCTCCTATCCTGGGTGCGGCCTCCTATCCTGGGTGCGGCCTCCTATCCTGGGTGCGGCCTCCTATCCTGGGTGCGGCCTCGTATCCTGGGTGCGGCCTCGTATCCTGGGTGCGGCCTCCTATCCGGGGTGCAGCCTTCCTATCCGGGGTGCAGCCTTCCTATCCTGGGTGCAGTCTCCTATCCGGGGTGCAGCCTTCCTATCCGGGGTGCAGCCTTCCTATCCTGGGTGCAGCCTCCTATCCTGGGTGCAGTCTCCTATCCTGGGTGCGGCCTCCTATCCTGGGTGCATCCTCCTATCCGGGGTGCAGTCTCCTATCCTGGGTGCAGCCTCCTATCCTGGGTGCAGCCTTCCTATCCAGGGTGCAGTCTCCTATCCTGGGTGCAGCCTCCTATCCTGGGTGCAGCCTCCTATCCGGGGTGCAGCCTTCCTATCCGGGGTGCAGCCTTCCTATCCGGGGTGCAGCCTCCTATCCGGGGTGCAGCCTTCCTATCCGGGGTGCAGTCTCTTATCCGGGGTGCAGCCTTCCTATCCGGGGTGCAGCCTCCTATCCGGGGTGCAGCCTTCCTATCCGGGGTGCAGTCTCTTATCCTGGGTGCGGCCTCCTATCCTGGGTGCAGCCTCTTATCCTGGGTGCGGCCTCCTATCCTGGGTGCAGTCTCCTATCCTGGGTGCAGCCTCTTATCCGGGGTGCAGCCTCCTATCCGGGGTGCAGCCTCCTATCCGGGGTGCAGCCTTCCTATCCGGGGTGCGGTCTCTTATCCTGGGTGCGGCCTACTATCCTGGGTGCAGTCTCTTATCCTGGGTGCGGCCTCCTATACTGGGTGCAGTCTCCTATCCTGGGTGCAGCTTTCCTATCTGGGGTGCAGCCTTCCTATCCGGGGTTCAGTCTCCTATCCTGGGTGCAGCCTCCTATCCGGGGTGCAGTCTCTTATCCTGGGTGCGGCCTCCTATCCTGGGTGCAGTCTCCTATCCTGGGTGCAGCCTCCTATCCTGGGTGCAGTCTCCTATCCAGGGTGCAGTCTCCTATCTGGGGTGCAGCCTTCCTATCCGGGGTGCAGCCTTCCTATCCGGGGTGCAGCCTTCCTATCCGGGGTGCACCTTTCCTATCCGGGGTGCAGCCTTCCTATCCGGGGTGCACCTTTCCTATCCTGGGTGCAGCCTCCTATCCTGGGTGCAGTCTCCTATCCGGGGTGCAGTCTCCTATCCTGGGTGCAGTCTCCTATCCGGGGTGCAGTCTCCTATCCTGGGTGCAGCCTCCTATCCGGGGTGCAGTCTCCTATCCTGGGTGCAGTCTCCTATCCGGGGTGCAGTCTCCTATCCTGGGTGCAGCCTTCCTATCCGGGGTGCAGCCTTCCTATCCGGGGTACAGCCTTCCTATCCGGGGTGCAGCCTCCTATCCGGGGTGCAGCCTTCCTATCCGGGGTGCAGCCTCCTATCCGGGGTGCAGCCTTCCTATCCGAGGTTCAGCCTTCCTATCCGAGGTTCAGCCTTCCTATCCGGGGTGCAGTCTCCTATCCGGGGTGCAGTCTCCTATCCTGGGTGCAGCCTTCCTATCCTGGGTTCAGCCTTCCTATCCGGGGTTCAACCTTCTTATCTGGGGTTCAGTCTTCTATCCAGGGTGCAGTCTTCTATCCGGGGTGCAGTCTCCTATCTGAGGTTCAGCCTCCTATCCGGGGTTCAGCCTCCTATCCTGGGTTCAGCCTCCTATCCTGGGTTCAGCCTCCTATCCTGGGTGCAGCCTCCTATCCTGGGTGCAGCCTCCTATCCGGGGTGCAGCCTTCTTATCTGGGGTTCAGTCCTCTATCCGGGGTGCAGTCTCCTATCAGGGGTGCAGTCTCCTATCTGGGGTTCAGCCTCCTATCCGGGGTTCAGCCTCCTATCCGGGGTTCAGCCTCCTATCCTGGGTTCAGCCTCCTATCCTGGGTGCAGCCTCCTATCCGGGGTGCAGCCTCCTATCCGGGGTGCAGCTTTCCTATCCGGGGTGCAGCCTCCTATCCGGGGTCCAGCCTTCCTATCCTGGGTGCGGCCTTCCTATCCGGGGTGCAGCCTCCTATCCGGGGTGCAGCCTTCTTATCCGGGGTTCAGTCTCCTATCTGGGGTTCAGCCTTCCTATCCTGGGTGCGGCCTCCTATCCTGGGTGCAGCCTTCTTATCTGGGGTGCTGACTTCCTATATGAGGTGTAGCCTCATATCTGGGGTTAATTTGTGTAATACCGCTCTCTGCCACTGGGCGTCACTCTATATCTGACTCTCCCGTTACTGACCGCTGTCTCTTTTCCCATAGATGGAGGATCTGTATGAAGATTTCCATATTGTGAAGCTTCCTCTTCTCCCTCACGAGGTCCGAGGGGTGGAAAACGTCAACACCTTCTCTAACCTTCTCCTCGAGCCGTACAAGCCCCCCAGCGGGAAATGAGATTTGGGGGGTGATGCTGGGTTACAATCCTCCTTGAGGCACAAGACACATTACACCCCTGTGACTGACAGATCAGGGTCCATCCTTCCCAGATCCTCCTGTCTTTTGTCCCTTCTCCCACCCCGTCACTTTTTTTATTATTTTGGGAGGGGTATATATTTATTTTCAGATTTTGGGGCCCCGTGCGTTTGATCATCGTGCCCCCCTCCGTCTCTTCATCTCCCATCACCATAAGACAGCTGCCCCGATGGTCCGTATGGAGCATGGCTGCCGCCTGCCTGTAGTGACGGAGCCGGGACCACCCGGGCCCCTGTCTCTCCCCTAAATATCACCCTGTAGAGCCCGGGGGCAGGAGGAGAAATAAACTCGGTTTATATATAATACTCCAGCGTTGTGTCGTGATTACGGGGGTAGAGATCAGCGGTGGGCACGGCCCCCTGCTCCTGTCCAGTGGCTCAGTGCCCCTCTGTATTGGTGATAGGTAATGGCTGCCCGTCATCTCCAGACGAGCCGGCGGAGGTTAGGGGGTCTTACCCCTACATATGAGTGTGACTGCTCCGGCTCTGCTTCCCCTCCCCCATGGTCCGGGTGCCCCCTCTGTGCGCTGTGTACTGCCAGCACCCGGCGTCTCCGGCCTCCGCCCCTCCTGTGTTTTCATTTTTCTGCTTAATTTGAGTTAAACAAAGCAGCAGTGGGGGGCGCCGAGGAGACCGAGCGGGCAGAGTCCGCCAGCATCTGAGCCCCTTACATAACCAGTGCCGCCCCTCACTGCAGAGACCTGGACCCTCACTCCAGAGCCCCCAACCCTCACTGCAGAGCCCCGGACCCCCACTGCAGAGCCCCGGACCCCCACTGCAGAGCCCCCCAACCCTCACTGCAGAGCCCCCCAACCCTCACTGCAGAGCCCCCCAACCCTCACTCCAGAGCCCCCAACCCTCACTGCAGAGCCCCGGACCCCCACTGCAGAGCCCCGGACCCTCACTGCAGAGCCCCCCAACCCTCACTGCAGAGCCCCCCAACCCACACTGCAGAGCCCCCCAACCCTCACTGCAGAGCCCCCCAACCCTCACTCCAGAGCCCCCAACCCTCACTGCAGAGCCCCCCAACGCTCACTGCAGAGCCCCCCAACGCTCACTGCAGAGCCCCCCAACCCTCACTCCCGAGCCTCCAACCCTCATTGCAGAGCCTTGGACCCTCACTGCAGAGCCCCGGACCCCCACTGCAGAGCCTCAGCTCATTACCAGGGCTCCAATCACTGCAACAGACGGACCTGGGCATGCAGCCAGCATGAGAGGCTGAGATACCTGGGGTGCGCAGACAGTATCACACTGCAGAGGCTGAGATGCACGGGGCGTGCAGACGGTATCACACTGCAGAGGCTGAGATACACGGGGCGTGCAGACAGTATCACACTGCAGAGGCTGAGATACACGGGGTGTGCAGACGGTATCACACTGCAGAGGCTGAGATGCACGGGGCGTGCAGACGGTATCACACTGCAGAGGCTGAGATGCACTGGGCGTGCAGACGGTATCACACTGCAGAGGCTGAGATGCACGGGGCGTGCAGACGGTATCACACTGCAGAGGCTGAGATACACTGGGCGTGCAGACGGTATCACACTGCAGAGGCTGAGATGCACGGGGCGTGCAGACGGTATCACACTGCAGAGGCTGAGATGCACGGGGCGTGCAGACGGTATCACACTGCAGAGGCTGAGATGCACGGGGCGTGCAGACAGTATCACACTGCAGAGGCTGAGATGCACGGGGCGTGCAGACAGTATCATATGATAGACTTAGCTACACAAGCTTGGTAATAATACATCATAAGCTGAGACACAGAGGCTCATTAGATTGTATCACACATGACAGGATCACCCAGCAGCTCAGATGTCATCATATATGATAGACATAGATGCACTGTGTCTGACAGTATCACACAAGGCAGGCTTAGATACGGCAGCTCAGCAGACCTATGTGATGATCTAATTGAGCTCAACTAGGACCTAAATCGATCAACTTGGCAGAAACGATCAGCGGGACAGGCTGGGATGCTCCAGGCACATGGTATCACACATGGCAGGTTTGAGTATATCATTAGGCCGAAATCCTAGTCCTGATGCTTAGATACAGCAGCACGACTATTCCCATCATATATGGCAGGCGTCCATAATGCAGACAGCGGACACTGTCCGTCCAGCAGGCCAATCTATTGTTTGCATTCGAGCTGCAGTACCACACACAGCCACACTGGGATGTATGTCACTGTCTCAGCGCCACGGCCTAGAAGAGGAACCTCCCCGATCACACATTAATTGTCAGCTATAAGGCTATGTGCACATGTTGCGGATTAGGCTTAGGAATTTCTGGTGCGGATTCTGCCTCTCCTGGCAGAAAACGCACCTGCAGTTTTGTCGCGGTTTTTGTGCGGTTCCGCAGCGTTTTTTCTGCGGTTTTCTTGCGGATTTGCTGCATTTTTTACCCCTGCGGTTTTCTATAATGGAATGGGTACAAAAATGCTGCAGATTTACAAAAAAGAAGTGACATGCTACTTCTTTTAAACCGCAGCGTTTCCGCAGCAGATTTTCCGCAACGTGAGCATAGCATTTTTTTTTCTCAGTGATTTACATTGTACTGTAAATCAATTGCGGATCTGCAGCTTTTCTGCACCTCAAAAAACGCTGCGGCTCTGCAGAGAATCCGCAATGTGTGCACATAGCCTTAGTCATTATTGCTGGTGATATTATGGCTGTGCACATGAAGTGCTGTCATTACCCCCGAGCTCTGCGCTCTGCATCTCCTACTATTCTATGCTAATAACCGAGAAACCAGACGAGAAGACAATGGCCCAGGGGCAAAACCCTCCGGAGAAGTAATGGGGTCAGCGCCTGTTACAGTCATTGTTCAGTTCCTCATTATATGTAGAATAGGATGTGGATTCCGTGTATATAGAGAGATGAGGACCCCGGAGACCGCTGCCAAGATGGAATGGAACAGTGTACCCACATTAGTAACATTCCAACACCTGTAGAAAGGAAGACGCAATAAGGAGGCTGTGCATTACATCCTGTATTATACCCCAGAGCTGCACTCACTATTCTGCTGGTGCAGTCACTGTGCACATACATTACATTACTGATTCTGAGTTACATCCTGTATTATACCCCAGAGCTGCACTCACTATTCTGCTGGTGCAGTCACTGTGCACATACATTACATTACTGATCCTGAGTTACATCCTGTATTATACTCCAGAGCTGCACTCACTATTCTGCTGGTGCAGTCACTGTGTACATACATTACATTACTGATCCTGAGTTACATCCTGTATTATACTCCAGAGCTGCACTCACTATTCTGCTGGTGCAGTCACAGTGTACATACATTACATTACTGATCCTGAGTTACATCCTGTATTATACCCCAGAGCTGCACTCACTATTCTGCTGGTGCAGTCACTGTGCACATACATTACATTACTGATCCTGAGTTACATCCTGTATTATACTCCAGAGCTGCACTCACTATTCTGCTGGTGCAGTCACTGTGCACATACATTACATTACTGATCCTGAGTTACATCCTGTATTATACTCCAGAGCTGCACTCACTATTCTGCTGGTGCAGTCACTGTGTACATACATTACATTACTGATCCTGAGTTACATCCTGTATTATACCCCAGAGCTGCACTCACTATTCTGCTGGTGCAGTCACTGTGTACATACATTACATTACTGATTCTGAGTTACATCCTGTATTATACCCCAGAGCTGCACTCACTATTCTGCTGGTGCAGTCACTGTGCACATACATTACATTACTGATCCTGAGTTACATCCTGTATTATACCCCAGAGCTGCACTCACTATTCTGCTGGTGCAGTCACTGTGTACATACATTACATTACTGATCCTGAGTTACATCCTGTATTATACCCCAGAGCTGCACTCACTATTCTGCTGGTTCAGTCACGGTGTACATACATTACATTACTGATCCTGAGTTACATCCTGTATTATACCCCAGAGCTGCACTCACTATTCTGCTGGTGCAGTCACTGTGTACATACATTACATTACTGATCCTGAGTTACATCCTGTATTATACCCCAGAGCTGCACTCACTATTCTGCTGGTGCAGTCACTGTGTACATACATTACATTACTGATCCTGAGTTACATCCTGTATTATACCCCAGAGCTGCACTCACTATTCTGCTGGTGCAGTCACTGTGTACATACATTACTGATCTGTTATGGCTGGCAATCAGGCAACACAGCGTGCAGTAATCAGCGCACATACAGAGATCTGGCAATAACCAAAAACAATAGGACGAGCTCTGAGATGTGGAATCTCTGTAGACTGCAGTACCTGATCTATCCTCACACAACTATAAGCAGCAGTGGATTGCGCCTATAACTACCTATGCAACTCGACACTGCCTGAGGAGCTGACTAGCCTGAAGATAGAAATACAAGCCTGACTTACCTCAGAGAAATACCCCAAAGGAATAGGCAGCCCCCACATATAATAACTGTTAGCAAGATGAAAAGACAAACGTAGGAATGAAATAGATTCAGCAAAGTGAGGCCCGATATTCTAGACAGAGCGAGGATAGCAAAGAGAACTATGCAGTCTACAAAAAACCCTAAAACGAAAACCACGCAAAGGGGCAAAAAGACCCACCGTGCCGAACTAACAGCACGGCGGTGCACCCCTTTGCTTCTCAGAGCTTTCAGCAAAAGTTAATAGCAAGCTGGACAGAAAAAACAGAAAACAAACTAGAAGCACTTATCTAGCAGAGCAGCAGGCCCAAGGAAAGATGCAGTAGCTCAGATCCAACACTGGAACATTGACAAGGAGCAAGGAAGACAGACTCAGGTGGAGCTAAATAGCAAGGCAGCCAACGAGCTCACCAAAACACCTGAGGGAGGAAGCCCAGAGACTGCAATACCACTTGTGACCACAGAAGTGAACTCAGCCACAGAATTCACAACAGTACCCCCCCCTTGAGGAGGGGTCACCGAACCCTCACCAGAACCCCCAGGCCGACCAGGATGAGCCACATGAAAGGCACGAACAAGATCTGGGGCATGGACATCAGAGGCAAAAACCCAGGAATTATCTTCCTGAGCATAACCCTTCCATTTGACCAGATACTGGAGTTTCCGTCTAGAGACACGAGAATCCAAAATCTTCTCCACAATATACTCCAATTCCCCCTCCACCAAAACAGGGGCAGGAGGCTCCACAGATGGAACCATAGGTGCCACGTATCTCCTCAACAACGACCTATGGAATACATTATGTATGGAAAAGGAGTCTGGGAGGGTCAGACGAAAAGACACCGGATTGAGAATCTCAGAAATCCTATACGGACCAATAAAACGAGGTTTAAATTTAGGAGAGGAAACCTTCATAGGAATATGACGAGAAGATAACCAAACCAGATCCCCAACACGAAGTCGGGGTCCCACACGGCGTCTGCGATTAGCGAAAAGCTGAGCCTTCTCCTGGGACAAGGTCAAATTGTCCACTACCTGAGTCCAGATCTGCTGCAACCTGTCCACCACAGAATCCACACCAGGACAGTCCGAAGACTCAACCTGTCCTGAAGAGAAACGAGGATGGAACCCAGAATTGCAGAAAAATGGAGAGACCAAGGTAGCCGAGCTGGCCCGATTATTAAGGGCGAACTCAGCCAACGGCAAAAATGACACCCAATCATCCTGGTCAGCGGAAACAAAACATCTCAGATATGTTTCCAAGGTCTGATTGGTTCGTTCGGTCTGGCCATTAGTCTGAGGATGGAAGGCCGAGGAGAAAGATAGGTCAATGCCCATCCTACCACAAAAGGCTCGCCAGTACCTCGAGACAAACTGGGAACCTCTGTCAGAAACAATATTCTCAGGAATGCCATGTAAACGAACCACATGCTGGAAGAACAAAGGCACCAAATCAGAGGAGGAAGGCAATTTAACCAAGGGCACCAGATAGACCATTTTAGAAAAGCGATCACAGACCACCCAAATGACCGACATTTTTTGAGAAACGGGAAGGTCAGAAATGAAATCCATCGAAATATGTGTCCAAGGCCTCTTCGGGACCGGCAAGGGCAAAAGCAACCCACTGGCACGTGAACAGCAGGGCTTAGCCCTAGCACAAATTCCACAGGACTGCACAAAAGCACGCACATCCCGTGACAGAGATGGCCACCAGAAGGATCTAGCAACCAACTCCCTGGTACCAAAGATTCCTGGATGACCGGCCAGCACCGAACAATGAAGTTCAGAGATCACTTTACTAGTCCACCTATCAGGGACGAACAGTTTCTCGGCCGGACAACGATCAGGTTTATTAGCCTGAAATTTCTGCAACACTCTCCGCAAATCAGGGGAGATGGCAGACACAATGACTCCTTCCTTGAGGATACTCGCCGGCTCAGATAACCCCGGAGAGTCGGGCACAAAACTCCTAGACAGAGCATCCGCCTTCACATTTTTAGAGCCCGGAAGGTATGAAATCACAAAATCAAAACGAGCAAAAAATAACGACCAACGGGCCTGTCTAGGATTCAAGCGCTTGGCAGACTCAAGATAAGTAAGGTTCTTATGATCAGTCAAAACCACCACGCGATGCTTAGCACCCTCAAGCCAATGACGCCACTCCTCGAATGCCCACTTCATGGCCAGCAACTCTCGGTTGCCCACATCATAATTACGCTCAGCAGCAGAAAATTTCCTGGAAAAGAAAGCACATGGTTTGAACACTGAGCAACCAGAACCTCTCTGTGACAAAACCGCCCCTGCACCAATCTCAGAAGCATCAACCTCGACCTGGAACGGAAGAGAAACATCAGGTTGACACAACACAGGGGCACAGCAAAAACGACGCTTCAACTCCTGAAAAGCTTCCACGGCAGCAGAAGACCAATTAACCAAATCAGCACCCTTCTTGGTCAAATCGGTCAATGGTCTGGCAATGCTAGAAAAATTACAGATGAAGCGACGATAAAAATTAGCAAAGCCCAGGAATTTCTGCAGACTTTTTAGAGATGTCGGCTGAGTCCAATCCTGGATGGCCTGAACCTTAACCGGATCCATCTCGATAGTAGAAGGGGAAAAGATGAACCCCAAAAATGAAACTTTCTGCACACCGAAGAGACACTTTGATCCCTTCACGAACAAGGAATTAGCACGCAGTATCTGGAAAACCATTCTGACCTGCTTCACATGAGACTCCCAATCATCTGAGAAGATCAAAATGTCATCCAAGTAAACAATCAAGAATTTATCCAGATACTCACGGAAAATGTCATGCATAAAAGACTGAAAAACAGATGGAGCATTGGCAAGTCCGAACGGCATCACCAGATACTCAAAATGACCCTCGGGCGTATTAAATGCCGTTTTCCATTCATCTCCCTGCCTGATTCTCACCAGATTATACGCACCACGAAGATCAATCTTAGTAAACCAACTAGCCCCCTTAATCCGAGCAAACAAGTCAGAAATCAATGGCAAGGGATACTGAAACTTAACAGTGATCTTATTAAGAAGGCGGTAATCAATACACGGTCTTAGCGAACCATCCTTCTTGGCTACAAAAAAAGAACCCTGCTCCCAATGGTGACGACGATGGGCGAATATGTCCCTTCTCCAGGGACTCCTTCACATAACTGCGCATAGCGGTGTGTTCAGGTACGGACAAATTAAATAAACGACCCTTAGGGAATTTACTACCAGGAATCAAATCGATAGCACAATCACAATTCCTATGCGGAGGTAGGGCATCAGACTTGGACTCTTCAAATACATCCTGAAAGTCCGACAAGAACTATGGGATGTCAGAAGGAATGGATGACGAAATTGACAAAAATGGAACATCACCATGTACTCCCTGACAACCCCAGCTGGTTACCGACATAGAGTTCCAATCCAATACTGGATTATGGGTTTGTAGCCATGGCAACCCCAACACGACCACATCATGCAAATTATGCAGTACCAGAAAGCGAATAACTTCCTGATGTGCAGGAGCCATGCACATGGTCAGCTGGGCCCAGTACTGAGGCTTATTCTTGGCCAAAGGTGTAGCATCAATTCCTCTCAACGGAATAGGACACCGCAAAGGCTCCAAGAAAAATCCACAACGTTTAGCATAATCCAAATCCATCAGATTCAGGGCAGCGCCTGAATCCACAAACGCCATGACAGAATACGATGACAAAGAGCACATTAAGGTAATGGACAAAAGGAATTTGGACTGTACAGTACCAATAACGGCAGAGCTATCGAACCGCCTAGTGCGTTTAGGACAATTAGAAATAGCATGAGTAGAATCACCACAATAGAAACACAGTCTGTTCAGACGTCTGTGTTCTTGCCGTTCTACTTTAGTCATAGTCCTGTCGCACTGCATAGGCTCAGGTTTACTCTCAGACAATACCGCCAGATGGTGCACAGATTTACGCTCGCGCAAGCGACGACCGATCTGAATGGCCAAGGACATAGACTCATTCAAACCAGCAGGCATAGGAAATCCCACCATGACATCCTTAAGAGCTTCAGAGAGACCCTTTCTGAACAAGGCCGCTAGTGCAGATTCATTCCACAGAGTGAGTACTGACCACCTCCTAAATTTCTGACAATATACTTCTACATCATCCTGACCCTGGCATAAAGCCAGCAGATTTTTTTCAGCCTGATCCACTGAATTAGGCTCATCGTAAAGCAATCCCAGCGCCTGGAAAAATGCATCAACATTACTCAATGCAGAATCTCCTGGTGCAAGAGAAAACGCCCAGTCCTGTGGGTCGCCGCGCAAAAAAGAAATAATAATCAAAACCTGTTGAATAGGATTACCAGAAGAATGAGGTTTCAAGGCCAAAAATAGCTTACAATTATTTCTGAAGCTCAGGAACTTAGTTCTGTCACCAAAAAACAAATCAGGAATCGGAATTCTTGGTTCTAGCATCGATTTCTGATCAATAGTATCTTGAATCTTTTGTACATTTACAACGAGATTATCCATTGAGGAGCACAGAGCCTGAATATCCATGTCCACAGCTGTGTCCTGAAGCACTCTAATGTCTAGGGGAAAAAAAAGACTGAAGACAGAGCTAAGAAAAAAAAATGATGTCAGGACTTCTTTTTTCCCTCTATTGGGAATCATTGGTGTGGCTCCTTGTACTGTTATGGCTGGCAATCAGGCAACACAGCGTGCAGTAATCAGCGCACATACAGAGATCTGGCAATAACCAAAAACAATAGGACGAGCTCTGAGACGTGGAATCTCTGTAGACTGCAGTACCTGATCTATCCTCACACAACTATAAGCAGCAGTGGATTGCGCCTATAACTACCTATGCAACTCGACACTGCCTGAGGAGCTGACTAGCCTGAAGATAGAAATACAAGCCTGACTTACCTCAGAGAAATACCCCAAAGGAATAGGCAGCCCCCACATATAATAACTGTTAGCAAGATGAAAAGACAAACGTAGGAATGAAATAGATTCAGCAAAGTGAGGCCCGATATTCTAGACAGAGCGAGGATAGCAAAGAGAACTATGCAGTCTACAAAAAACCCTAAAACGAAAACCACGCAAAGGGGCAAAAAGACCCACCGTGCCGAACTAACAGCACGGCGGTGCACCCCTTTGCTTCTCAGAGCTTCCAGCAAAAGTTAATAGCAAGCTGGACAGAAAAAACAGAAAACAAACTAGAAGCACTTATCTAGCAGAGCAGCAGGCCCAAGGAAAGATGCAGTAGCTCAGATCCAACACTGGAACATTGACAAGGAGCAAGGAAGACAGACTCAGGTGGAGCTAAATAGCAAGGCAGCCAACGAGCTCACCAAAACACCTGAGGGAGGAAGCCCAGAGACTGCAATACCACTTGTGACCACAGAAGTGAACTCAGCCACAGAATTCACAACACTGATCCTGAGTTACATCCTGTATTATACCCCAGAGCTGCACTCACTATTCTGCTGGTGCAGTCACTGTGTACATACATTACATTACTGATCCTGAGTTACATCCTGTATTATACTCCAGAGCTGCACTCACTATTCTGCTGGTGCAGTCACAGTGTACATACATTACATTACTGATCCTGAGTTACATCCTGTATTATACTCCAGAGCTGCACTCACTATTCTGCTGGTGCAGTCACAGTGTACATACATTACATTACTGATCCTGAGTTACATCCTGTATTATACTCCAGAGCTGCACTCACTATTCTGCTGGTGCAGTCACAGTGTACATACATTACATTACTGATCCTGAGTTACATCCTGTATTATACTCCAGAGCTGCACTCACTATTCTGCTGGTGCAGTCACAGTGTAGATACATTACATTACTGATCCTGAGTTACATCCTGTATTATACTCCAGAACTGCACTCACTATTCTGCTGGTGCAGTCACTGTGTACATACATTACATTACTGATCCTGAGTTACATCCTGTATTATACTCCAGAACTGCACTCACTATTCTGCTGGTGCAGTCACTGTGTACATACATTACATTACTGATCCTGAGTTACCTCCTGTATTATACTCCAGAGCTGCACTCACTATTCTGCTGGTGCAGTCACTGTGTACATACATTACATTACTGATCCTGAGTTACCTCCTGTATTATACTCCAGAGCTGCACTCACTATTCTGCTGGTGCAGTCACTGTGTACATACATTACATTACTGATCCTGAGTTACCTCCTGTATTATACTCCAGAGCTGCATTCACTATTCTGCTGGTGCAGTCACTGTGTACATACATTACTGATCCTGAGTTACATCCTGTATTATACCCCAGAGCCGCACTCACTATTCTGCTGGTGCAGTCACTGTGTACATACATTACATTACTGATCCTGAGTTACATCCTGTATTATACCCCAGAGCTGCACTCACTATTCTGCTGGTGCAGTCACTGTGCACATACATTACATTACTGATCCTGAGTTACATCCTGTATTATACTCCAGAGCTGCACTCACTATTCTGCTGGTGCAGTCACTGTGTACATACATTACATTACTGATCCTGAGTTACATCCTGTATTATACTCCAGAGCTGCACTCACTATTCTGCTGGTGCAGTCACAGTGTACATACATTACATTACTGATCCTGAGTTACATCCTGTATTATACCCCAGAGCTGCACTCACTATTCTGCTGGTGCAGTCACTGTGCACATACATTACATTACTGATCCTGAGTTACATCCTGTATTATACTCCAGAGCTGCACTCACTATTCTGCTGGTGCAGTCACTGTGCACATACATTACATTACTGATCCTGAGTTACATCCTGTATTATACTCCAGAGCTGCACTCACTATTCTGCTGGTGCAGTCACTGTGTACATACATTACATTACTGATCCTGAGTTACATCCTGTATTATACCCCAGAGCTGCACTCACTATTCTGCTGGTGCAGTCACTGTGTACATACATTACATTACTGATTCTGAGTTACATCCTGTATTATACCCCAGAGCTGCACTCACTATTCTGCTGGTGCAGTCACTGTGCACATACATTACATTACTGATCCTGAGTTACATCCTGTATTATACTCCAGAGCTGCACTCACTATTCTGCTGTTGCAGTCACTGTGTACATACATTACATTACTGATCCTGAGTTACATCCTGTATTATACCCCAGAGCTGCACTCACTATTCTGCTGGTGCAGTCACTGTGTACATACATTACATTACTGATCCTGAGTTACATCCTGTATTATACCCCAGAGCTGCACTCACTATTCTGCTGGTTCAGTCACGGTGTACATACATTACATTACTGATCCTGAGTTACATCCTGTATTATACCCCAGAGCTGCACTCACTATTCTGCTGGTGCAGTCACTGTGTACATACATTACATTACTGATCCTGAGTTACATCCTGTATTATACCCCAGAGCTGCACTCACTATTCTGCTGGTGCAGTCACTGTGTACATACATTACATTACTGATCCTGAGTTACATCCTGTATTATACCCCAGAGCTGCACTCACTATTCTGCTGGTGCAGTCACTGTGTACATACATTACATTACTGATCCTGAGTTACATCCTGTATTATACCCCAGAGCTGCACTCACTATTCTGCTGGTGCAGTCACTGTGTACATACATTACATTACTGATCCTGAGTTACATCCTGTATTATACTCCAGAGCTGCACTCACTATTCTGCTGGTGCAGTCACAGTGTACATACATTACATTACTGATCCTGAGTTACATCCTGTATTATACTCCAGAGCTGCACTCACTATTCTGCTGGTGCAGTCACAGTGTACATACATTACATTACTGATCCTGAGTTACATCCTGTATTATACTCCAGAGCTGCACTCACTATTCTGCTGGTGCAGTCACAGTGTAGATACATTACATTACTGATCCTGAGTTACATCCTGTATTATACTCCAGAACTGCACTCACTATTCTGCTGGTGCAGTCACTGTGTACATACATTACATTACTGATCCTGAGTTACCTCCTGTATTATACTCCAGAGCTGCACTCACTATTCTGCTGGTGCAGTCACTGTGTACATACATTACATTACTGATCCTGAGTTACCTCCTGTATTATACTCCAGAGCTGCACTCACTATTCTGCTGGTGCAGTCACTGTGTACATACATTACATTACTGATCCTGAGTTACCTCCTGTATTATACTCCAGAGCTGCATTCACTATTCTGCTGGTGCAGTCACTGTGTACATACATTACTGATCCTGAGTTACATCCTGTATTATACCCCAGAGCCGCACTCACTATTCTGCTGGTGCAGTCACTGTGTACATACATTACATTACTGATCCTGAGTTACATCCTGTATTATACCCCAGAGCTGCACTCACTATTCTGCTGGTGCAGTCACTGTGTACATGCATTACTGATCCTGAGTTACATCCTGTATTATACCCCAGAGCAGCACTCACTATTCTGCTGGTGCAGTCACTGTGTACATACATTACATTACTGAAACTGAGTTACATCCTGTATTATACCCCAGAACTGCACTCACTATTCTGCTGGTGCAGTTACTGTGTACATACATTACATTACTGATCCTGAGTTACATCCTGTATTATACCCCAGAGCGGCACTCACTATTCTGCTGGTGCAGTCACTGTGTACATACATTACATTACTGATCCTGAGTTACATCCTGTATTATACCCCAGAGCTGCACTCACTATTCTGCTGGTGCAGTCACTGTGTACATACATTACATTACTGATCCTGAGTTACATCTTGTATTATACCCCAGAGCTGCACTCACTATTCTGCTGGTGCAGTCACTGTGTACATACATTACATTACTGATCCTGAGTTACATTTTGTATTATACCCCAGAGCCGCACTCACTATTCTGCTGGTGCAGTCACTGTGTACATACATTACATTACTGATCCCGAGTTACATCCTGTATTATACTCCAGAGCTGCACTCACTATTCTGCTGGTGCAGTCACCGTGTACATACATTACATTACTGATCCTGAGTTACATCCTGTATTATACCCCAGAGCTGCACTCACTATTCTGCTGGTGCAGTCACTGTGTACATACATTACATTACTGATCCTGAGTTACATCCTGTATTATACTCCAGAGCTGCACTCACAATTCTGCATCCTTCAGAGCTGATATTTCCCAGCATTCTCTGCTTGCACAGACACTACCTAGTGATTTCCATGCTTTGTATAACACCTTACAGTCTTGGAGACACCGGCTTCACATTGGTAAATGTGTATTTTCCTTCTGCTCCAGGTCCAAAGTTCTTTACCTGATGATCTCCATGTTCTTACTTACAGAATATCCCAGACTATTAGGAGGTGGCGGGTTTATATAATATTTACTCAGTGGATTACCGAGCTTGACCTCCCTCGTAAGGGAACGGAGTCACCATTTTTACCACTATGATTACTGCACTGGAGTGTAGCACCTGGTCCTGGTACCGGAGTGTGGTCACTGGCATTAGTATTATATATGGCACTATACTAACGATATAATCATGTCCCGGTACTAGTAGTGCTGGAGGAATGCTCTGCCCGACTCACACCAATAAAGAAGTCCTGGAAGCTGCAGGTAAATTTTGCAGCTCACTTAATGAGTCTGTTTTAGGCTAATACTGGTAGAGCCGCCTCTATATGGACATGCGGTGACCTGAAGGTTGGGACCACCACTAATAACTGGAAATGGGGGTCCCACTACAACTCTGTGGCCCTGATGGAAGCAGCCCGCCCCGTAGAAAAAATGTATGGGAAAATGAAGAAGTCCGTGAGACCACCGGCTGGCAGATGGGTGGGAAACAATATGGCTCCGGAACGCTTGCCACCCAGCTTTCCCAGACTCCTGCATAGCAATTACAACTATAAACAATTCTGCCCTCCTGGTAGAGCAGAGTAACGCGGCCTTCTTGTAGCGGTGGTTTTTATGCCCCACAGGTGGCGTTGACTGTGTCTGATATATAGTGGCGTGTAAAAGTTTGGACACCCCTGGTCAAACTTACTGTCATTGTGAACAGTTCAGCAAGTAGAAGATGAAATGATCTGTAAAAGGCCTAAAGTTACAGATGACACATTTGCATTTTAGGCAAACATATGTATATATCTTCATCTTTTACATTTTAAGAATTGCAAAAAGAAAAATGGACTGTTGCAAAAGTTTGGGCACCCTTGGAGATTTGTGTGCTCAGATAACTTTGACCAAGGTTCAGACCTTAATTAGCCTGTTAGGGTACTGGTCGGTTCAATATCATTGTTAGGAAAGGACGGGTGATGCAAAATTCCTTTTTGTAATTTTTAAAATGTAAAAGATGAAAATATATATGTATTTTTTTTTTGCCTAAAATACGAATGAAAATGTCATCTGTAACTGTAGGCCCTATAGAGATCGTGTCATCTTCAACTTGCTTAACTGTTCACAATCACAGTACGTTTGACCAGGGGTGCCCAAACTTTTACATACCACTGTAGCTGTAATATCAGTGCACCTCTGCGGTATTTTTTATGTTATAGATGGCGTTGACCTCTTTTTATATATGGATATAATATATTAGTGAGTCTGTGTTGTATTTTGTATGTTACACACCGGCGGTGTTGACCTTATCTGCTACATGGAAATACTATATTCGTGCACCTGTGCGGTATTTTTTATGTTACACAGATGGTGTTGACCTTGTTTTCTATAAGGATATATTAGTGCACCTGTGCGGTATTTTGTATGCTACACGGGTGGTGTTGAGCGTGTCTGATATATATTAGTGCACCTCTACGGTATTTGTTATATTACTCGTCGTGTTGACCTCTTCTGATATATAGATATAATATATTCGTGCACCTGTGCGGTATTTTTTATGCTACACTGGTGGTGTTGAGCATGTCTGATACATATTAGTGCACCTGTACGGTATTTTTTTATATTACTCGTGGTGTTGACCTCTACTGATATATAGATATATTAGTGCACCTGTGCGGTATTTTTATGCTACTTGGGTGGTGTTGAGCGTGTGTGATATATATTATTGCACCTGTGCGGTATTTTTTATATTACTCGTGGTGTTGACCTCTACTGATAAATAGATATAATATAGTGCACCTGTGCGGTATTTTTTATACTACACAGGTGCTGTTGAGCATGTCTGATATATATTAGTGCACTTCTGCGGTATTTGTTATATTACTCGTGGTGTTGACCTCTACTGATATATAGATATAATATAGTGCACCTGTGCGGTATTTTTTATATTACTCGTCGTATTGACCTCTACTGATATATAGATATAATATATTAGTGCACCTCTGCGGTATTTTTTATATTACTCGTCGTGTTGACCTCTACTGATATATAGATATATTAGTGCACCTGTGCGGTATTTTTTATATTACTCGTGGTGTTGACCTCTACTGATATATAGATATAATATATTAGTGCACCTGTGCGGTATTTTTTATGCTATACGGGTGGTGTTGAGCGTGTCTGATATATATTAGTGCACCTGTGGGGTATTTTTTATATTACTCGTGGTGTTGACCTCTACTGATATATAGATATATTAGTGCACCTGTGCGGTATTTTTATGCTACTTGGGTGGTGTTGAGCGTGTGTGATATATATTATTGCACCTGTGCGGTATTTTTTATATTACTCGTGGTGTTGACCTCTACTGATAAATAGATATAATATAGTGCACCTGTGCGGTATTTTTTATACTACACAGGTGCTGTTGAGCATGTCTGATATATATTAGTGCACTTCTGCGGTATTTGTTATATTACTCGTGGTGTTGACCTCTACTGATATATAGATATAATATAGTGCACCTGTGCGGTATTTTTTATATTACTCGTCGTATTGACCTCTACTGATATATAGATATAATATATTAGTGCACCTCTGCGGTATTTTTTATATTACTCGTCGTGTTGACCTCTACTGATATATAGATATATTAGTGCACCTGTGCGGTATTTTTTATATTACTCGTGGTGTTGACCTCTACTGATATATAGATATATTAGTGCACCTGTGCGGTATTTTTTATGCTATACGGGTGGTGTTGAGCGTGTCTGATATATATTAGTGCACCTGTGGGGTATTTTTTATATTACTCGTGGTGTTGACCTCTACTGATATATAGATATATTAGTGCACCTGTGCGGTATTTTTTATGCTATACGGTATGACATATTTCTGCACCCGTGTGGCTGTGGGAGCTGCACGTGAAGGTCGGTTCAGGTTTACTCGGGCTGGATGAGGACTTTGTAGAAGATCTACGGGACCTCAGGCTGTTTTTTTTTTCTTCAGTGCTTGCAATCAGTAAGCATGCTGGGACTTATAGTTCGCATCATGTATTATGTGGCAAGAATTTAATCCTAAACAGAGGCATAAAATGAAGCTCTTTGGACCCAATGCAAAATATCCAACAGGGTCCTAAACTATCGCCGAACTTTTGGGGACCCCCTGATCCAAAGGGAGATAATATTGGAACAGAGACCCACAGGACAATGTCAGGAGGAGTGTGCAGGGCAGGTGCAGCTGAGACCAAGTGTATGACTGTGGGGTCCATTGATTCACCCTTCCCCCCACACCTGGACAATTACAAGCTGGGGTGGGAGGAGGAGGGCAGAGGTGTCTGGGTGGGGAGGGGTGAGGTTTAGGGGAGAGACAGGACATGCTGGGTTAGTTGGGAGAAAGTTTTCCTTCTGTGCAAGAGGCAGAGAGAGAGGAGGGGACCTGGGCTGGTGAGTGTTACCTTATATTATAGGGGGGCCCTTATAATTTACTGTCATGTGACCCAGGACAGGGGGTGATGTGCATGAGCCCTGAGCACAATAGTGGCCCTGGCATTGTAGGGCAATCTGTGCAGTCACCCAGGACTAATCCGCTGCCATGCTGAAAGGGGCTATGCCAGAAACCACACATCTTAGAGATCGCTGTATGGCGGTACTTTTCTTAGTACTGTATGGTATTATATGAGCACGGTGTGATATTGTGGAACTGTATGGCATTTTTTGACCACCATGGGTGTACATCTAAGGCTGTGTTCACACGTTGCTGTTTTTTTTTTTTTTTGCAGTGTTTTTTTTTTTTTTTTTTTAATGCAGATTAAAAGCTGCTTTTTAGGCTACGTTCCCATCATGAGTTTTTTTTTTAACGCTGCTTATGTTCAAAAAATGCAAGTCACCTATTTTACTTAATCAAAACCTGCAACATCAAAAATGTACAAAAAACTCATTGTGGGAACGCAGCCTTAAGGTATGTGCACACGCTGCGGATCTGCAGCATTTCCGCAGCTGCGGATCCGCAGCGGTTTCCCATGAGTTTACAGTACCACGTTAACCTATGGGAAACGAAATCCGCAGTGCACATGCTGCGGAAAAAAACGCACGGAAACGCAGCGGTTTATTTTCCGCAGCATGTCAATTCTTTGTGTGGATTCCGCTACGGTTTTACACCTGCTCCAATAGAAAACTGAAGGTGTAAAGCCGCAGCGGAATCCGTAGTAGAAACCGTGATAAATCCGCAGGAAAACCGCAGCGGTTTTGCACTGCAGTTTTTCCAAATCCGCTGCGGAAAGTCCGCAGTCCTCCAGAATACGTGTGCACATAACCTCAGGCCATGTGCACACGTTGCGGATTAGGCTTAGGAATTTCTGGTGCGGATTCTGCCTCTCCTGGCAGAAAACGCACCTGCGGATTTGTCGCATTTTTTGTGCGTTTTTGCTGCGGTTTTCTTGCTGATTTGCTGCGTTTTTTTTACCCCTGCGGTTTTCTATAATGGAATTGGTACAAAAACGCTGCAGATTCACAAAAAAGAAGGGACATGCTACTTCTTTTAAACTGCAGCGTTTCCGCAGTGGATTTTCCGCAAAGTGTGCACAGCATTTTATTTTCTCATTGATTTACAGTGTACTGTAAATGCAGATCTGCAGCGTTTCTGCACCTCAAAAAACGCTGCGGATCCGCAGAGAATCTGCAACGTGTGCACATAGCCTTACATTGTATTACATATAGACTATCGTACACACGGCTGTGTTTTTTTTTGTGCTTTTTTTTTTTTTTTTTAAATTCTGCTGATTCTTATTATTTAGCTGTTTGTTTTTTTTCACATATAGAAAGCAATATGAGTTTACAAGAAAATGCAGCAAATGTTTTGGCAAATAAAAATGTATTGTAGACAAAGTGATGTAATCCGCACCCAAAAAAGCTGCAAAACGGGCGTTTTGAATGCAGCGTTTTTACTGCCAGATTTTGGCTGCAAAAATGCTACATGTGAACGCCGTCTTAGACTACGTTCCCACAATGAGCTCTTGATGCGTCAGATATTCTGCACCCGTTATAGGTTACGTGCATTTAAAAAAAAAAATAATACATAGCGCAAAAAACGCATGGTGGAACATGGCCGTAGACCGCTTTTGCCAGACAACTCGTCCCTCGGACCCCCTGGCAGCCGCTTATCTCCTCTGTGAACAGACAGATAATTGGGGGTGATGAAATCCATTTCTTCCATAGGAGTAAAGTGGAGACCCCCAGCCCCATACGCATTATGCAGTATAGGGGGACGTCTCCACTAAGGGAATCTGGCGGTTCTGTCCAGAATGGAGAAGTGGCGGCACATACGCTGCTTTTTCCATTGATTTTAAAAGGAGTTATAAAAATGGCCAGAAAGGGGCGCTAGCCTAATACTGTGGGGCTCAGTGGCCATAAGGGTCCGGCCCTGGCAGCCATGATGGCCGTCTCCTCGATTCTGGATTATCGTGGTTGTGCCTGTATCTAGGGTCGCTCGGTGACCACCACATTAATGGCCGCCATTCTGCCTCCCCCAGAGATTGGGTTCCTACTCTTCCAATTCCCCAATTGACCGATGACTTTAGGGGCTTTTTGTTTAGTAAATCGCACATATAAAAATCAATAGGTAACGTCCTAATCATGGCTCCTGGGGTTAGTGCGGGTCCGGCCTACTTTAGTTGCTATGGTCCTTGCTCCTGTTTCACTGCAGATCAGGACTCTGGTAAAGCTGGGTGAGAACACATTGTGCAAACATGTCAGTTACGAGGGCCTGTAGTGGTGCGTTGTTAAGATGGCCGCTCTTCCGATCGTCACCCCTCACCACGGCCATAAGGCGTGAGCCACGTTTTATTGGAAGCTCCCGCCATCCTGTCATGTCGGTTCCTTAGACATATTGTCCTTGACACTGAGGTGACAGGAGTTTGTACTCGTCCATTGTTCTCAGAAAAGTCTCCAACCACAGGAAATGTACAGCGAGGGACTGTGTGCCGCCATTACCGACACAATCACTACAGGATGTCATCTGTCACCTATAGGCCGCCATTACCGACACAATCACTACAGGATGTCATCTGTCACCTATAGGCCGTGAGATGAGAAGAACATGGCTGCTTCCACCAGAAATGGCGCCCCCCAGTGCACAGGTCTTGTCTGGTATTGCGGCACATCCCCATTCAAATAAATACCAGACTTATGATCTATTCTCAACTTGCCGTGTTCCCATTCACATTGCATAGAAGGCCATAAATGGCTGTATCCTAATCTCCATACTGCCCTTCCGGCTGTTATAACCTGATACACCGGGCTCAGCAGAGTATCGAACACCTGAGATTAGATACACCGGACTCAGCAGACAGTATCGCACACATGATGAGATTAGATACACCGGGCTCAGCAGACAGTATCGCACACATGATGAGATTAGATACACCGGGCTCAGCCGACAGTATCGCACACATGATGAGATTAGATACACCGGGCTCAGCAGACAGTATCGCACACATGATGAGATTAGATACACCGGGCTCAGCAGACAGTATCGAACACATGATGAGATTAGATACACCGGGCTCAGCAGACAGTATCGCACACATGATGAGATTAGATACACCGGGCTCAGCAGACAGTATCGCACACATGATGGGATGAGATACACTAGGCTCAGCAGACAGTATCGCACACATGATGGGATGAGATACACCGGGCTCAGCAGACAGTATCGCACACACACGATGGGATGAGATATACCGGGCTCAGCAGACAGTATCGCACACACACGATGGGATGAGATACACCGGGCTCAGCAGACAGTATCGCACACACACGATGGGATGAGATACACCGGGCTCAGCAGACAGTATCGCACACACACGATGGGATGAGATACACCGGGCTCAGCAGACAGTATCGCACACATGATGGGATGAGATACACCGGGCTCAGCAGACAGTATCGCATACAATGGGATGAGATACACTCGGCTCAGCAGACAGTATCGCACACACACGATGGGATGAGATACACCGGGCTCAGCAGTATACTGACATGTAATGGCCGCCATTTCTTGCTATGTTGCAGGTACCCAAGCCCAGCTGGGCATTATGACGGTGACGTACACGGCCCGTGTGGCTAATGCCCGGTTCGGGGGCTTCTATAAGCTGCTGCTGCTGTGGCGGGGCAGTATATACAAGCTGCTGTACAAGGAGTTCCTGGTGTTCTTCGTGATGTACGCGGGCCTCAGTGTCACATACAGGTAAGATGGCCGCTGTGGGCGTCATTCACTGACTGGAATCTCTTGGTTTTTAGTTACTTTTTTTCTGTTTCCTCAGGTTTTTCCTCACTGACCATCAGAGACGCTGCTTCGAGAAAGTGTCACTTTACTGCAATAACTACGCCAATCTCATCCCCGTGTCCTTCGTGCTCGGTGAGGACCCCGAGACCACCGCTGACCCCACGCGTCACTGATAGACGGTCGAGTAACATTTAGCCACAGAGCGTGGATGTGACCGAGGCGTGGGACACACCGTGCCTCCATTAGAACCATAGTTTTCAGTGTAATGATCGATTGCATTTTGTGAAAAATCATTCCTAGGGGGCGCTCTTGACACTTGCCACGTTTCCTTCTCTCAGGTTTCTATGTCACGCTGGTAGTGAACCGCTGGTGGAACCAGTACCTCTGCATGCCAATGCCGGACAGGGTGATGTGTGCCATCTCTGCCACTGTCCATGGCTCAGATGAGCGGGGGAGAATGTACCGCCGGACACTGATGCGTTACTGCAGCATGTCCGGTCTCCTCATCCTGCGCTCCGTCAGCACGGCCGCGTTCAAGAGGTTCCCAACCGTAGATCATGTGGTGGAAGCAGGTGAGGCTTTATCCCCTGCGCTGCTCTGCATGTAATTGTAACAGAAGCCCAGCTGTGAGAAGTATTGGGCCAGAGCAGGCAGTCAGCTATTGGATGCTCACTGACTGCAAGCAGAAATACTGGAACAAAATGTACATCGGAAAATTGCACAACTTCTCGTGAAGTTGTAATTTGCCCTAATTTGCATAGAGTCCATTAATTATCTAGTAATGGGCGGGGTCTGTACATTATACTGGGAGGATGAGGGTGATTGTGCGAGTCCGGTAACAACTTTATTTTCCCGCAGGGTTTATGACTCGTCACGAGAGGAAGAAGTTTGAGAATCTGCACTCCTCCTATAATAAGTACTGGGTCCCGTGCGTCTGGTTCTGTAGTCTGGCCGCCCAGGCGCGGAGCGAGGGCAGAATCCGGGATGACCACGCATATAAAATGCTGATAGAGGTGGGCACGGGGGTCTGGTATTAAGGGGTGATGCTCTGCAGGATCTTATTACAGTAATGGACCCCCATCATCTCCAGAATTATCCAGAATGTTATACACTATATAAGGGAGAATATTCCTTTATATTTTTTTTTTAAATTCTTTTCAAGACCACTAGGGGGAGCTCACTGCATACTATTTACTATAGAGAGCACAAGAAGCTGCAGAAATCCATATTATGTGAGCTCCCCCTAGTGGTAGGTGTAGGCCATGCAGTTTATCTACTGTAGATGGTGATGCAATCAAGTGTCCACCACAAGGTGGCGCCACTATCATGCTGTGACCACTAGGTGGTGGAGCAATGATGTACTGAATGTTAGGTGGTGATGCTGCCATGTGGTGAACACTAGGTGTTCGCGCTAGGGTGCTTCAACGGGTCACACTATCATGAAGTGAACGCTAGGTAGTGCTGTTACATGTTCTGATCACTAGATGGCTTTTAGTTTGTGCTTAACACTAGTGTGGCAGTGTTGGCGTATGCCGAACACTAAGTGGCACAGCTGTCACGTTCTGGACACTAGATGGCGCTGTTAGCATGTGAAGAATACTAGGTGGCGCTGTTACACTGTGAAGAACACTAGGTGGCGCTGTTACACTGTGAAGAACACTAGGTGGCGCTGTTACACTGTGAAGAACACTAGGTGGCGCTGTTAGCATGTGATGTATACTAGGTGGCATTGTTACTGTGAAGAACACTAGGTGGCGCTGTTACACTGTGAAGAACACTAGGTGGCGCTGTTACACTGTGAAGAACACTAGGTGGCGCTGTTACACTGTGAAGAACACTAGGTGGCGCTGTTACACTGTGAAGAACACTAGGTGGCGCTGTTAGCATGTGATGTATACTAGGTGGCATTGTTACTGTGATGAACACTAGGTGGCGCTGTTACACTGTGAAGAACACAAGGAACCTCAGATTTTTTTTTATATATCTGTCAGCCACTTGCAGCTGTGCATTAATTTGATACTATCGGTGTGCTGGCCTGATCCTATACATATTTTTTTCATAGTAAACGCTAGGTAGCGCAGTTATAATGTAGCGGACGCCAGGTGGCGCGGTTGTAGTGGAGCGGATGCCAGGTGGCGCGGTTGTAGTGGAGCGGACGCCAGGTGGCGCAGTTGTAATGGAGCGGACGCCAGGTGGCGCGGTTGTAATGGAGCGGACGCCAGGTGGCGCGGTTGTAATGGAGCGGACGCCAGGTGGCGCGGTTGTAATGGAGCGGACGCCAGGTGGCGCGGTTGTAATGGAGCGGACGCCAGGTGGCGCGGTTGTAATGGAGCGGACGCCAGGTGGCGCGGTTGTAATGGAGCGGACGCCAGGTGGCGCGGTTGTAATGGAGCGGACGCCAGGTGGCGCGGTTGTAATGGAGCGGACGCCAGGTGGCGCGGTTGTAATGGAGCGGACGCCAGGTGGCGCGGTTGTAATGGAGCGGACGCCAGGTGGCGCGGTTGTAATGGAGCAGACGCCAGGTGGCGCAGTTATCATCATTTGCCCCTAAATGGGTCTAGGGTGCCTCTTGTGGCTGATGGGAGAATAGCAGCTCTTGAAAGTCCATCTCTGCTGCACCAGTTCCATACCCTTGCGATAGAATTAGGACACGATCCTATGTTCTTCTTTTCTCCACCCTTCTACATTTGCAGGAACTAAACGCTTTCCGTGGGAATTGCAGCATGCTCTTTCACTACGACTGGATCAGCGTTCCTCTCGTGTACACTCAGGTGAGGACGAGCCGTTTAGTTTTCCTAACAGCGACACCGGCCCTTTAACGCTATTATGCTGGACCACATAAAATAAATTTCCCCAGGAATAGCGCCACGCTTGGCTGTTTGTAGTATTGCAGCTAATTTTTATGTAGGAGAATGTGGAGAGCTGCAATACCACAGTCAGACTACGGACGAGAGTGGCGCTGTTTCTGAAATAAACGTTTTAAAACCTTTTTAAATTCCGGACAAACGTTTCGTGGTGTTAGGTGGTGACCATCGCTGTATACAGCTACTTTCTGACGTGTCTGATAGGACGGCAGTTCTTGGAACCCTCCCAGGGATACAGCGGCCATGACTTGGATCTCTACGTCCCTGTCTTCACCCTCTTGCAGTTCTTCTTCTATGCCGGCTGGCTGAAGGTATTGCCATTAGTCCTAGTGGCGGGTATCTACATAGCATTGCACTGTGTCTGTATGGATCATATGGTACCCCCTCCCCCGCACTTTCTAGGTGGCGGAGCAGCTCATCAACCCTTTCGGGGAGGACGACGATGACTTTGAAACCAACTTTTTGATTGACAGGAATTTCCAGGTAATGAAAGTTTCACTAGCGACTTCTCTGCTGTTCATTGTTGATGCTCTACACAATTTTTTTTTAATAAACCAAACTTAAAGGTTAGTTATATTATTTATGGTCATTTCTGATCTTATTGGAGGATTAGTGGGTAATATGAAGGATACCAGCCCCCTTCATTGGCTCCTAAGACCCCATTTTCCCTTACAAAGCTATAGATTTATGATCACATTCTGTACCTGCTGCCGCCACTAGGGGGAGCTCACTACATGGGGATGGATACAAGAAAATCCTATGTGGTGAGCTCCCCCTGGTGGCAGCAAAAGGTTTCATCATTCAATTCTGCTTCTGACCAAATGGTCAAAATGACATTTCCAGATACTAAGACCCCCAACCACCATCTTAACTGTACCCCTGGAATAGGGGAATGTAGTTTACCCACTTTATACCTACCCAATCTCCTGCATTACGCTGTACTATCCTCGCTCCATGTGTAGGTGTCCATGCTGGCTGTCGATGAGATGTACGGGGATGTTCCCCATCTGGTGAAGGATAGATACTGGAACGACTCGGACCCTCGGCCTCCATACACTGCTGCCACTTTGTTCCAGAAGCATCAGCCTTCCTTCCAAGGATCCACATTTGACATGGCGTAAGTATTAAGAACTTTCTTACTTGCAGGAAGCGGAGATATTATAGGGGCTGTTTGTTGGAGGGTCTTTACACCACTGTTCTGGGAGAGATGGGGGTAGCGCTGCAACAATAAGACTACCGTGCTCCTTACATGTTTAAGGATCTCATCAAACAGCTCCTCAAAGCTCAGCTTCCTGGACCTCCAGTGGTCAGTTCTGGGGACTTTTAACATTACTCACCTCATATCTCAGCTGCCTGGACTCTTCTGGGTGTGACCTGTGGATAGTCAACCCCTGAATTTGTGTTCATGGCACACCCACAAATGTCCAGGAAACTGAGATAGAAGCAGCTGTTTGATGGGCTTCTTAATATTTAAATTGGTATTCCCATCCCAATATCAGCAAATACCTCCAATTAGAAATGCAGTATAGTCCTTCTGATTCACTATGTCTCTTAACTCATGTGCAGGACCTTGGGTATGCAGGTAACCTTTGGTATCTATGGTTATGACCAATAGCAACTAGCTAACTGTCACTATATCAGTGGTTGTAACCATGGATACCTAAGGTCCTGCAATGCCCTACACCTGAAGAAAGAGACATGGATAATCAGAAAAACTATACTACATTTCTTATTGGAGTTATTTGTTATTATTTTCTATTATTATTACCTTTGCTACCTATTGCGATAAGATCTTGGAGCTGGGAATACCCCTTTAACTCTATAGTGTGAGGACCCCATCAAACAGCTCCTTATATCTCAGCTTCCTAGATATTTTGGGGCGAGATGTGAGGATGGTATTGGTATTTACAGTCAACTTTACTTAACGACTCCAAAATTCAGGCTGTGACTGTCTCTGGGTCACCCCTAGAAAGGTCCAGGGAGCTGAGATCTGAGGAGCTGTCTGATGGGACCCTTACATAGGAGAAATAAAACCTGTTCATTTTTCGGTTTAGATTTTTTGGGTAATTAATTCTACAGTGTGGGAACCCTGTCCTACAGCTCCTCATATCTCGGCTTGTGGGACCGCCATGGGTGTGACATGGGGCAAGGGGATAATTGCAGCTCCATGAAGTCGTTTCAGGTTTTGAGAGGAATAAACTGTTTCTTTTCCACTCAGTCTGACCAAGGAGGACATGCTGTTCAAGCCCCTCTCTGACATTGAGGAGATGAATGAGGAGACCTACACTGGGCCGGTCCCGCTCTTCAGCCGTCTCTTCACGGGAGTGGGATCCTCTCCGATATCATCATCTGCTGCTCTCACTGCCCCATTAGTGGCCCCCGAGAGCCAAATGACTTTACTAAGAAGATCGACCAGCTCTTCCTTCAGGTCTTCTGACAGTCTGTATCAGGAGGGTCCTGAAGACCCCGCACAAGCAGAGACCCTCCCTCATCCCGAGACGCGACCTCCTGATGTCCCAGTCCAGTCCATATTCCAGGCTGAATCCCCCCCGCCCTGCAGTGAGCGGGGTGCCCCCATAGCGGACACCATTGCTTCTGCCCAATAGGCCCCGAGAGGTGGACTGTGATGTCCATGGACAATGCAGAAGAGAACGCGCTTCATCACTGCAGATTATCGCTCCCCTGCGCCAAATACGTCGTCCACGTGCTGCATTCTTATCTGCTGCCATAGACCAGCGATTGTAGATGAGCGGCTTCTCTATTCTCCACGCTCCTCAGAAAACGACTAATTGTTTAAATCGGATTTTGTGGTAAAATAATTCCTAGAATACCTCTGTCTGTTTGTGGCATAAAAGTATTTACACCGGGTTTGTTGGCTAAACACAGTATTAACAATATCGTCTTTATTATTTTATTGTACGTCGTAAAAAATGCTAATAACACAAAAACCCGATCTAAACAATGTACCATAATTTTCAGATGATGCATCCCTTTTACTAATAAAACGGTTTTATTACCATTATAAATTATCACTATAAAGTTATTACTCAGCTTAGTGCCTGAACATTAATAACACACCACAAATAACTACTAGAATACTAGGAGCAGTATTATAGTAGTTATATTCTTGTACATAAGGGGCAGTATTATAGTAGTTGTATTCTTGTACATAGAGGCAGTATTATAGTAGTTATATTCTTGTACATAGGAGCAGTATTATAGTGGTTATATTCTTGTACAAAGGGGCAGTATTATAGTAGTTATATTCTTGTACATAGGAGCAGTATTATAGTAGTTATATTCTTGTACATAGGGGCAGTATTATAGTAGTTATATTCTTGTACATAGGAGCAGTATTATAGTGGTTATATTCTTGTACATAAGGGGCAGTATTATAGTAGTTATATTCTTGTACATAGGAGCAGTATTATAGTGGTTATATTCTTGTACATAGGGGCAGTATTATAGTGGTTATATTCTTGTACAAAGGGGCAGTATTATAGTAGTTATAGTCTTGTACACAGGGGCAGTATTATAGTGGTTATATTCTTGTACATAAGGGGCAGTATTATAGTGGTTATATTCTTGTACATAGGAGCAGTATTATAGTGGTTATATTCTTGTACATAGGAGCAGTATTATAGTGGTTATATTCTTGTACATAGGAGCAGTATTATAGTGGTTATATTCTTGTACATAGGAGCAGTATTATAGTAGTTATATTCTTATACATAGAGGCAGTATTATAGTAGTTATATTCTTGTACATAGGGGCAGCATATAGTAGTTATATTCTTGTACATAGGGGCAGTATTATAGTAGTTATATTCTTGTACATAGGAGCAGTATTATAGTAGTTATATTCTTGTACATAGGGGCAGTATTATAGTAGTTATATTCTTGTACACAGGGGGCAGTATTATAGTAGTTATATTCTTGTACATAGGAGCAGTATTATAGTAGTTATATTCTTGTACACAGGGGGCAGTATTATAGTAGTTATATTCTTGTACATAAAGGCAGTATTATAGTAGTTATATTCTTGTACATAGGAGCAGTATTATAGTAGTTATATTCTTGTACATAGGAGCAGTATTATAGTAGTTATATTCTTGTACATAAGGGGCAGTATTATAGTAGTTGTATTCTTGTACATAGAGGCAGTATTATAGTAGTTATATTCTTGTACATAGGAGCAGTATTATAGTGGTTATATTCTTGTACAAAGGGGCAGTATTATAGTAGTTATATTCTTGTACATAGGAGCAGTATTATAGTAGTTATATTCTTGTACACAGGGGCAGTATTATAGTAGTTATATTCTTGTACATGGGGCAGTATTATAGTAGTTATATTCTTGTACATAGGAGTAGTATTATAGTAGTTATATTCTTGTACATAGGAGCAGTATTATAGTGGTTATATTCTTGTACATAGGGGCAGTATTATAGTAGTTATAGATAGTGATGAGCGAGCGTGCTGGGATTAGGTGTTATCTGAGCATGCTCTGATGCTAACCGAATGTCTTTGGTGTGCTTGAATATGTTGAGTCCGCACGGCTGCATATCTCATGGCTGTTCGATAGCCGTAACGCATGCCGGGATTTCCTGTTTGTTTGGCAATCCATGAATGTGTTGCTGCTGTCAAACAGCTGGGGACTTGAACATATTTTTTGAGCACGCCGAAGACACTCAGCACCCGAGCATGCTCGGATAAAACCTGATCGGAGCACGTTCGCTCATCACTAGATATACATAGACCCCCCAGGGTAGAGTCCGGCCCCTGTGCACCGAAATGTAATTGGCAAAAAACTTCAAATGTTGATCAATGTAGTCTGGATAGCTGCACCATTACAACTGGTCTTTACTTTACAAACTGTCATGAAGCCTTAATTTTGCCACAATGATAAGATCTTATTCCAGCAGGAGACCTTTCACCCCTGTCTATGCCCTCATGACCTCCCGGCTGGGCTACAGTAATCCAGACTGTGAAGAGATTCCCTTGTAGAGTTTAATGTATAATTTGTGCTGAGCCCAAGGGGGCGTTACCAGAGATTCTTTTTTTTGGGGTGTGTTCTTCTTCCCCTGCATGACATTCACCAATCATATAAGCAACAAATAGTGAGGTTGCACCATAATATACAAAGGAGGATTACTCTAGAACATTGAAACTGCATTGCTGCCATAGGAAATAGGAAAAATGTGAAAGAAGCGCTATATAATGAACATGGACTATCCGCTCACTTTATTGCAGTTTCTTATGGGTTCTGACAAAAGAACCTCAGATATTGAGATTATACATGAGAAAATCCAGCATTCTCTCATTGTGGATGAGTGCACAGGAGATAATCGTACCAAGTAGGAGGCTGGTGTCCAAAATATTAAGAGGGAAAAGTTCCAGTGAGATTTAGGTGATGATCAATCTAATCCCATATTCTGTTGGCGTTGTAAAACTGAGAACTTCAGGAATTGTCCTCCATCTTTATCACATCTACAGTGTCCAAGGAAGAACATGGAGGACGTTTTTTAGGCAAACATACGGTACTTCTAGGGTTAGGCGCAGGAGAAGATTGACACAGCATTCCAGAACCCCCATGTCCAACGTCGGGGACAAGAGATTAAAGAAATTCTAAAGGACTGATCTCATCAAGTTCTCCCTATTTCACAAAGGGAGGTCTCATCTAGAGGCTTGCCCTCCCTCGTTGGGGGATTTGATTACTTCACTGCAGTTAAAGACTTAACTTTTTGCTTGTAAATTCCTTTTCGTGAAACATTTTCGTCTTAATTCCACTCCATTTACTACTGGGGTGGAATTACCGGCCCTTATGGATTTGGAATCCATGCTTATTGAGCGTGAAGGATCAACTGCATCTTCCAACCCGTGCATCTGCATTCCCAGCATTTTCCGCCCTTGACCACCTCCCCACAGGTTGAGATCTTTGGTTGGATTGGTCAAGGATAAATTCTCTCGCCTTAATGGTGGGATTGTTCATGGTAACCTAACCTGGCTACAAAGACAGGCCAATCAAGATTTTAAGGATATGGATGATTAAACCGGAGGACAGGTGTGGAAATGTGGTTTTATGGCCGATACAGATGTATAAGGCTGAGGCATTACAACAGTTTGGGGTTTCTTTGTGTCGTAGGTGGTTGGCCAATAATCCATTACAGACTTTTAAAATGGAACTTTTGGAATAATCAACAGAGGGCGAAGTCATCCATCATTATCATCAAGAAGTAGGAATCCTTGATTTTGGAGCATCCGGTGGTCCTGATCTATTCACAAGGATCCCCTCCACCTCCCATGCAGACCTATCTCGGGTAGTGGAGGTCCGTTTTGAACTTATATATAGGTTTGTTGAGTTTTATCTGCAGAGATGCGTTGATATCTTGCCTTCATTTGTTAGGGACATCACAGATGATCTGAGGAGATTGGGTGGTATACAATTAGAGGACGTGGCATGTTACTTACAATGTGGAGTCAAGGAACACCTCTATATGCCATGACCCTGAGATACATGTGGATACAAAAAATGTTTTTATATATATTAATGACTAATTTAAGATTGATTTTATTTTGTCTTTGTTGCATTTTGCTCTAACCCATATATATATATATTTTTTAGGACAATCCTCCAACAGCTACAGCTATGGGGGCAACCTGCGCGCCTTGTCAACCTTTTCCTGGGTCTGTGGGAGGGTCCTTAATACACAGGGTCATGATTCTGTTGCCTTGTGGTATATAGACTATGTGCTGTTCATATAGCAGAACTCCCCATTGCAGCCGGATGATTTTCTTGGTCATTTTAACATTAAACTAACCTGGAAATATAATCGGCCACATGTTGATTTCCTCGATCTGCTGATGATCAGGACAGATGATGGTGCTCTCACCACTGATGTGTTCTGGAAAGCGATGGCCATGAATGCCTTGTAACACACTACATAAATTGTTTGAATTATGAACTATCTCCATAGCCAAATTTTTGATGATTGGACCTTTATGAAACAAGCCGAGGACCTTAGACGAAGATTTCAAAATAGTGGATATAACCATGTAGACATCGAGAGGTTTTATTACAGCTAAAAGATCTGATAGACATGCCCCTTTGGCCAACCGACAGATTAATAGGAGGGTTAAAATCGATATACAATCTAGATTTAATACTAGTTTTAATTCAAATTGGATATCGAAGAAAAAAAATCCTCTCCAAACCCTGGCCCAATCTAAAAAAAAAACTATTGACTATGCGTCACCTGGAAGAGGTCATCAAACCTTAGTGACATGTTGACTTACAGTCATGGCCAAAAGTATTGACACCCCTGCAATTCTGTCAGATAACTCATTTTCTTCCTGAAAATGATTGCAAACACAAATTCTTTGTTATTATTATCTTCATTTAATTTGTCTTAAATGAAAAAAACACAAAAAGAATTGTCCTAAAGCCAAATTGGATATAATTCCACACCAAACATAAAAAAGGGGGTGGACAAAAGTATTGGCACTGTTCGAAAAATCATGTGATGCTTCTCTAATTAGTGTAATTAACAGCACCTGTAACTTACCTGTGGCACCTAACAGGTGTTGGCAATAACTAAATCACACTTGCAGCCAGTTGACATGGATTAAAGTTGACTCAACCTCTGTCCTGCGTCCTTGTGTACCACATTGAGCATGGAGAAAAGAAAGAAGACCAAAGAACTGTCTGAGGACTTGAGAAACCAAATTGTGAGGAAGCATGAGCAATCTCAAGGCTACAAGTCCATCTCCAAAGACCTGAATGTTCCTGTGTCTACCGTGCGCGGTGTCATCAAGAAGTGTAAAGCCCATGGCACTGTGGCTAACTTCCCTAGATGTGGACGGAAAAGAAAAATTGACAAGAGATTTCAACGCAAGATTGTGCGGATGTTGGATAATGAACCTCGACTAACATCCAAACAAGTTCAAGCTGCCCTGGAGTCCGAGGGTACAACAGTGTCAACCCGTACTATCCGTCGGCGTCTGAATGAAAAGGGACTGTATGGTAGGAGACCCAGGAAGACCCCACTTCTTACCCCGAGACATAAAAAAGCCAGGCTGGAGTTTGCCAAAAAACTTACCTGAAAAAGCCTAAATCGCTTTGGAAGAATGTTCTCTGGTCAGATGAGACAAAAGTAGAGCTTTTTGGGCAAAGGCATCAACATAGAGTTTACAGGAGAAAAAAAGAGGCATTCAAAGAAAAAAACACGGTCCCTACAGTCAAACATGGTGGAGGTTCCCTGATGTTTTGGGGTTGCTTTGCTGCCTCTGGCACTGGACTGCTTGACCGTGTGCATGGCATTATGAAGTCTGAAGACTACCAACAAATTTTGCAGCATAATGTAGGGCCCAGTGTGAGAAAGCTGGGTCTCCCTCAGAGGTCATGGGTCTTCCAGCTGGACAATGTCCCAAAACACACTTCAAAAAGCACCAGAAAATGGTTTGAGAGAAAGCACTGGAGACTTCTAAGGTGGCCAGCAATGAGTCCAGACCTGAATCCCATAGAACACCTGTGCAGAGATCTAAAAATGGCAGTTTGGAGAAGGCGCCCTTCAAATATCCGGGACCTGGAGCAGTTTGCAAAAGAAGAATGGTCTAAAATTCCAGCAGAGCATTGTAGAAACTCATTGATGGTTACCGGAAGCGGTTGGTTGCAGTTATTTTGGCTAAAGGTTGTGCAACCAAGTATTAGGCTGAGGGTGCCAATACTTTTGTCTGGCCCATTTTTGGAGTTTTGTGTGAAATGATCAATGTTTTGGTTTTTGCTTCATTCTCTTTTGTGTTTTTTCATTTAAGACAAATTAAATGAAGATAATAATAACAAAGAATTTGTGATTGCAATCATTTTCAGGAAGAAACTGAGTATTATCTGACAGAATTGCAGGGGTGTCAATACTTTTGGCCATGACTGTACATCTTCTTTTAGTAAAGGGTCCCTTCTCCTGCTGTGGGTGTAATTTTTACAGACCACTGAAGTTTCTAATTCAGGAGGTGACATTTCAGATTGTTCCCCACATTATATCTGATGCAGAGGCTTTTGTATACTGCGCCACGTGCAGCTTAATTTGCATAGACCTGAATACCAGATCCCTTAGGGTGCGTGTTCAGGAACCCGTGAGGGATACTAAAAATGGAGCAAACAGTCAAAACTATGAAAATGTTAAAAACTATTCCTAAAACATTAAATATTTTCAAAACTGGAATCCTTAGGGCCTGTGCACACGATGCAGATTTAGTGCAGAAACGCTGCAGAACTGCACTGTGATTTACAGTACAATGTAAATCAATGTGGGAAAAAAAGCTGTGCACATGGTGCAGAAAAATCTGCGCAGAAAAGCTGCAGATTTCAAAGAAGTGCATGTCGCTTCTTTTGTGCAGTTCTGCAGCGTTTCTGCACAGATTTTTCTGCACAGCTTTTTTTTCACATTGACTTACATTGTACTGCACAGAAACTGCATAGAAACTGCCCAGAAACTGCCCAGAAACTGCCCAGAAACTGCCCAGAAACTGCATAGAAACTGCACAGAAACTGCATCAAATCTGCAGATGCAGATTTAGTGCAGAAAATTCTGCACCACATTTCCTACGTGTGCACATAGCCTAAGGGTATGTTCACACGTTCAGGATTTCCATCCTTTTTTTTTCAGGACTGTTTTTTTAAAAAACTGCAGCTCTTGGCAGAAAATGCAGGTCCTTTTTTTGGTCCTTTTTTGTCGTTTTTTGATCCTTTTTTTTTAATGCAGTTTTCTAACCCTAACCCTACCCCTATTCTAACCTTAGTGAAAAAAAAAAAAAAAAAATTCTTAATTTTTTTATTGTCCCTACCAATGGGGGTGACAAAGTGGGGGGGGGGTGTCATTTACTATTTTTTTATTTTGATCACTGAGATAGGTTATATCTCAGTGATCAAAATGCACTTTGGAGCGAATCTGCCGGCCGGCAGATTCGGCGGGCGCACTGCGCATGTGCCCGCCATTTTGCAAGATGGCGGCGCCCAGGGAGAAGACGGCCGGACGGACACCGGGTAAGTATAAGGGGGGGAGATTAGGACTGGGGGGGGGCATCGGAGCACGGGGGGGGCATCGGAGCACGGGGGGGGGGGGGGGCATCGGAGCACGGGGGGCGGGATCGGAGCACGGGGGGGCAGCCACACTCCGCCCACGCACTTCCGCCCGCTCCCCCGCACTTCCTGCTGCAGCGGTTCTGCACATCAAATCGCAGTAAAACCCGCAGATATATTTTTGATCTGCGGGTTTTACTGCGGTTTTAACCTCACAATGGAGGTCTATGGGTGCAGAACCGCTGCGGTTCAGGAAAAAGAAGTGACATGCTCCTTCTTTTTTGCCGCAGCTATTCTGCGCGGCTTTTTAAACGAAATTCCGGATCATGTGCACAGCAGTGACTGTTTTCCATAGGGTTACATTGTTATGTACCCTGCATGGAAAATAGCTGCGGAACCGCAGCGGCAAAACCGCTGCGGTTCCACAGTAAAAAACGCACTGTGTGAACATGGCCTAAAGGTTTTTCTGCACGTGGAATTGATCATGTTTATTTGCGCATTACGGGCTGATGAGATTTGCCATCCCTCCCATCATGCTCGGCGTATGTCTGTTGCATGGTCATGGGGAGTCGGGCATCATGCTGAGGTGGCCGCCAGAGGGACGTGAACGTCGACGTGCTATCTAAAGTTGAATATTTCATATAAACATCCTCCTGATGAAGCCCAGTGTTGGCGAAACGTGCGTCATGGTGCCTGTGTGCTCCCTCCTGCTCCTCTCTTTGGTCTTTCACTGGTAAACTATGTCTCAAGGTATATGTATCATTCACTGTTTGCATGTTTATTCAGGACTTTCTTATGATTTATTTGTATGGGATTAGTACCAAAAAGCAAAGGTAGGGTTTTGGTTTTATTTTGCCTCTCGCATCAGGGATGTCTTTTCGATCTATGTCTTCCTGTATGTGTCTTTTACTTTGATCCCACCCTTGCCACCATGTGTTTATTTGGTAATAAGCCAAATTTAACCCCTTCAAGCACAGGCAATTTTCAGCTTTTTCTTTCTTCTCTTCTTCCAAGAGCCATAACTTTTGTTTATTTAAATTTAAAAAAAAAAACAACCTTTGCTTGTGTCGCCATTTTCCAAGATATTTAACCCTTTTATTTTTCTGGATATGGAGCTGATGTTTTTATGGATACCATTTTGGAGTAGGTACGTTGTTTTGATCACCTCATACTACATTTTATTGCAATGTTGTGGAGACCAAAACACCTTATATTTGGAGTTGTGTTTTTTTTTCTCCTTATGTCATTTACTGATCGGATTAACTTACTCTATATTTTGATAGATCGCACTTTTACTAATTCAATGATACCAAATGTGTATTTTTAAAAAAATTATTTTTAGTAGGGCAACAGGAGCGTTGTCTAGGATAACAGTGGGGGCAGGAGTCACATAGATCCCACCGCTGCCACCAATATATCACAGAAGATACTGGTGGGGAATCATACAAATCTCACCGCTGCCACCAGTTTTTCAGGGAATGCAACTCCGCTGCCTCCAATGATCAGTGCAATTACACAATTGACTGACGAGAGATGGACGACACTGCAGCTGCTTCCATTACTAGGACACTAGCTACCACCACCAGTCATTTATACAGGCCGATTGGACACCCGTTACAGATAACACATAGCTTCAGGGGTGCGGTTTACAGAACAAGAGGAACAAAGATATTGCATTTAGATATTTCATCCGAAAAGGTAGGCAGTGTTTATAAAAATATACAAAGATCATACAAAATGTTAACAAATAATATAGTATATACAATTACATAACATAAAAACAAATAATGGAGAATTACGTTACCTGATGTAACGGAAATGGCTCAAAACTTAGCGGGGGATGGCATGCCTTAGGAAAACAGAATTTTGGAACCAAAATTTTCTTTGTTAGGAATTTATAAGGGATAAAAGTTAACGAGCGATTTCTCATTTTTTCCAACAAAATGCACAAAACTATTTTTTTTGTGTAGGGACCACATCACATTTGAGGGGTCTATATGAAAGAAGATGCCCCAAATTGACACCATTCTAAAACTGCACCCCTCATGGTGCTTAAAACCACATTTGAGAAGTTTATTAACCCTTCAGGTGCTTCACAGGAATTTTTTTTTTTAATATTTTTTTTCACAAAAAATTGAATTCAGATCCATTTTTTTTTAAATTTTTACATGGGCAACAGGAAAAAAAGACCCCAAAATTTGTTGTGTAGTTTCTCCTGAGCACACGGGTACCCCATATGAGGGCGAAAACCACTGTTTGGTCGCACAGCGAGCTCTTAAGGGAAGGAGCGCAATTTGACTTTTTGAGTGCAAAATTTGCTGGAACAATTGGCGGACGTAATGTCGCGTTTGGAGAGCCCCTGAGCTGCCAGAACAGCAGAACCCCCATAAGTGACTCCATTTTACAAACTACACCTCTCAATGAATTCATCTAGGGGGCAGTGATCATACTGACACCACGGCTGTGTCACAGAAATTTATACCATTGGGCAGTGACGACAAAATAACTACATTTTTACCACCAAGATTTAGTTTTAGCCCCAGATTTTACATTTTCAAACAAGAAGTGGGTAAAAATGGCACAAAAATTTGTCCCACAATTTCTACTGAACGTGGCAATACCCCATATGTGGCTGTACAGTACTGCTTAGCCACAGGGCGAGACTCGGGAGGGACGGAGCGCTATTTGCCTCCTGGATCGCAGATATTCCTAGAACAGTTTGCGGACTCCATATACAGAGCCCCTAATTGCTAGAAGTGAAGAACCCCCCCTCAAGTGACCCCATTTGGGAAACTATACACCTTGGGAAATTTATCTACAGGTGTAGAGACGATTTTGACTCCATGGTGTTTTCCGGAAACAAGCAGCAGTGGATGTTGCCAAGTGAAAATTGCAAACTGCCGTTGTAGTGATCAGTACGTTGTAGTGAGCAGTACGTTGTAATCACCAGTATATTATGCCCAGCCCACGCTTCTGGAGACACGCACCTGTAAGTTAGGCGGGCTCTCAGTTACAGAAATGCCAAACGTGGTCGCCATCTGTGGTTTAGGTTCACTGTGGGGCTCAGAAGGGAGGGGGGCATTTGGATTTCGGAGCACAGAATTTGCTGAATTTCTTTTGCCGGGTGAGGCGCCATTTCGCTTTTCCAGAGCCTTTGTGCTACCAGTAACGTGGAAGCCCCTATATTTCAGTTACCAGATGACGGACCTGAGTGAAGACTTGCTCTTTTTGTGGATTGAGTTGAAGCTTTTATTGGGAACATTTTACATAACGTTTGGGATCACATTTATCCGGCGCTCTACGTTGAGCACTTACTTTGGGGTTTCTATCTATATCTCTGAGTGACGTGACAGATGAAACCCCTGAGGAATCCATTCACAATAATGAGGCAGCAGAGTTACTCCAGACTCCGTCTGGCCTTGTTCAGCAGTGTCCTTTCCAGAAGTGCCCAAAACTGCGGCCGACGGCACTTTTATGCAATTCTAAAAAGACGGACACTGCCGGATCACAGGTTAGACAGCATCCACAGTGCCTCATTATAGGGAATTTTCTGCCAGAGGTTCCTTCTGAATCACGTATTTCAGAGATTTACAGGGAAACCTCGGGGTAAGCGCTCAGTGCAGAGCGCAGGATAAATGTGCGCCGAGCCTTACTGCGATCTTTGGGAGGCAGAATGACAAATCAACAGCCTGTGAAGAATTGGATTTATTTTTTTGTTGCCGTTCCTTCACACGGTAAAAGTGATTAGGCGACTTTATTCTTCAGGTCGGTGCGATTACAGAGATACCAGATTTATATCGGGTTTTTATGTTTGGCTGCTGTCACACACTGAAAGACGCTTTTTATTACAAAACATAATTTTTGCATCACCATATTTTGAGAGCTATAATTTCATATTTTGGCCCACAGAGTCATGTGAGGTCTTGTTTTTTGCGGGACAAGTTGACATTTTTATTGGTACCATTTTGGGGCACATGACATTTTTTTTATCACTTTCCATTCTGATTTTTGTGAGACAGAATGAACAAAAACCCCGCCAATTCAGGAATTTACTTTTTTAGGGGTGGGGTGGGGGTTTATGCCATTCCGCGTGTGGTAAAATTTATAAGGCAGTTTTATTTTTTTCGGGTCAGTACAATTACAGCTATAACTTTTATTTTTCCACTGATGGAGCTGTATGGTGGCTTGTTTTTTTTTTGCGGGCCACAATGACGTTTTCAGCGGTACCATGTTTATTTATATCCATCTTTTTGATAACGCTATATTCCACTTTTTGTTTGGCGATACGATGATAAAACATTGTTTTTTTTCTTTTTTAATGGTGTTCACTAAAGGGGTTAACTAGTGGGACAGTTTTAAAGGTCGGGTCGTTGGCGACTCAGTGATACCAAATGTGTACTTTTATTGTTTTTTTAATTCAAATATTTATTTGGAGATACAATATCTTGATTATTTTTTTATTATTGTTGATTTTTTAAAATATATTTTTGCAATTTAAAAAAAGTTAACTTTTTTTTTTTTTACTTTGTCCCACTATTGGACAGTTATCTTTTGCATGCTGATCGCTTCTGCAGCATGGAGATGAAGCAACAACAAGTAATATTCCGCCCATGGTCAAATAGGCCAAGAACACATGGAAGGTACATTACGTCCGATGTCAGATGTAAGTAACTGGACACTGCAGGAGGCCCCAACTTCAATGGAGATGGAAGTGTCAGCTCTCTCTCACTGGCGTAATTTGAACTTTTTTTTTTCTTTTACTGCTTATAGCATTTAATTCCCTTAGGGCACTTGAAGCTGCAATTGTCTGATCGCTTGTGCACCGCTATGTATAGCATAAATCATGGTCTCCTATGAACACCAACTACAGATTGACTTTCACAGAAGAATCTTTGTGACAAGCACCAGGGGACATCAGCAGATCTCCGGCTGTCAAGACAACCCATTGGCGCCCCACGATCACAACACGGGCGCATGGAATGATGTGCTCCCTGTTGGTGTGTATTAAATGTTGCGGTCAGAAATTGGGTACATACATTATTCATGTCATTTTCCCAACTATTACAAAAAAAAAAAAAAAAAATAGTCCCAGCTCCTAGAAGAATCTACTGAATCCCCGCACTCTTTTCTGAATCCTCAGATCAACAAATCTGAGCAACTCATCTACAGTCATGGACAAACATTTTGAGAATGAGACATATTAATTTTTCCAAAGTCTACTGCTTCATTTTTTCTAATGGCAATTTGCATATACTACTGAATGTCAGAGTGATCAGCTTAACAGCAATTACTGTACTTGCAAAGTCAATATTTGCCCAGAAAATGAACTTTAACCCCCAAAACACATTTCAACATCATTGCAGTCCTGCCTTAAAAGGAGCAGCTAACATCGTTTTAGTGATTGATCCATTAACACAGGTGTGGGTGTTGATGAGGACAGGGCTGGCGATCAATCAGTCATGATTAAGTAAGAATGACATCACTGGACACTGTAAAAGGAGGCTGGTGCTTGGTATCATTGTTTCTCTTCAGTTAACCATGGTTATCTCTAAAGAAACACGTGCAGCCATCATTGCACTGCACAAAAATGGCCTAACAGGGAAGAGTATCGCAGCTACAAAGATTGCACCTCAGTCAACAATCTATCGCATCATCAAGAACTTCAAGGAGAGAGCTTCCACTGTTGTCAAAAAGGCTCCAGGGCGCCCAAGAAAGACCAGCAAGCGCCAGGACCGTATCTTAAAACTGTTTCAGCTGCGGGATCGGACTACCAGCAGTGCCGAGCTTGCTCAGGAATGGCAGCAGGCTGGTGTGAGTGCTTCTGCACGCACTGTGAGGCCGAGACTCTTTGAGCAAGGCCTGGTTTCAAGGAGGGCAGCAAAGAAGCCACTTCTCTCCAGAAAAAACATCAGGGACCGACTGATATTCTGCAAAAGGTACAGGGAGTGGACTGCTGAGGACTGGGGCAAAGTCATTTTCTCTGATGAATCCCCTTTTCGATTGTTTGGGACATCTGGAAAACAGCTTATTCGGAGAAGAAGAGGTGAGCGCTACCACCAGTCTTGTCTCATGCCAACTGTAAAGCATCCTGAAACCATTCATGTGTGGGGTTGCTTCTCAGCCAAGGGAATCGGGTCACTCACAGTCTTGCCTAAAAACACAGCCATGAATAAAGAATGGTACCAGAATGTCCTCCAAGAGCAACTTCTCCCAACAGTCCAAGAGCAGTTTGGCGCCCAACAATGCCTTTTCCAGCATGATGGAGCACCTTGCCATAAAGCAAAGGTGATAACTAAATGGCTCATGGAACAAAACATAGAGATTTTGGGTCCATGGCCTGGAAACTCCCCAGATCTTAATCCCATTGAGAACTTGTGGTCAATCATCAAGAGACGGGTGGACAAACAAAAACCAACAAATTCTGGCAAAATGCAAGCATTGATTATGCAAGAATGGACTGCTATCAGTCAGGATTTGGTCCAGAAGTTGATTGAGAGCATGCCGGGGAGAATTGCAGAGGTCCTGAAGAAGAAGGGTCAACACTGCAAATATTGACTTGCTGCATTAACTCATTCTAACTGTCAATATAACCGATTGGTACTCATAATATGATTGCAATTATATTTCTGTATGTGATATAAACATCAGACAAACACTAATAAAAACCAGAGGGCAGCAGATCATGTGAAAATATAATTTTGGTGTCATTCTCAAGAATTTTGGCCATGACTGTATACCCAGGAGCCAGATAAAAACTGGAGGCCGAGACTTTTGTTACTTAGTTCCTGCTCTCTGGATCAAACAAATAGCAGCCCAGGACACATATAGAGAAAGATTCAATACATAACTTCAGTATGATGAATATCGGGGTATTCCCAATAAGTCTGAATATACAGAAGTAATCATGTGGGCAAGGAGACACTGGACATATGGAGCTGTGTTCCACTAGTTAAATTTGTGTAGTTATATTCTTGCACATAGGGAGCAGTATTATAGTAGTTATATTCTTGTACATAGGAGCAGTATTATAGTAGTTATATTCTTGTACATAGGGGCAGTATTATAGTAGTTATATTCTTGTACATAGGGAGCAGTATTATAGTAGTTATATTCTTGTACATAGGGAGCAGTATTATAGTAGTTATATTCTTGTACATAGGGGCAGTATTATAGTAGTTATATTCCTGTACATAGGGGCAGTATTATAGTAGTTATATTCTTGTACATGGGGGCAGTATTATAGTAGTTATATTCTTGTACATGGGGGCAGTATTATAGTAGTTATATTCTTGTACATGGGGGCAGTATTATAGTAGTTATATTCTTGTACATGGGGGCAGTATTATAGTAGTTATATTCTTGTACATGGGGGCAGTATTATAGTAGTTATATTCTTGTACATGGGGGCAGTATTATAGTAGTTATATTCTTGTACATAGGGGGCAGTATTATAGTAGTTATATTCTTGTACATAGGAGCAGTATTATAGTAGTTATATTCTTGTACATAGGGGCAGTATTATAGTAGTTATATTCTTGTACATAGAAGCAGTATTATAGTAGTTATATTCTTGTACATAGGAGCAGTATTATAGTAGTTATATTCTTGTACATAGGGGGCAGTATTATAGTAGTTATATTCTTGTACATAGGAGCAGTATTATAGTAGTTATATTCTTGTACATAGGGAGCAGTATTATAGTAGTTATATTCTTGTACATAGGGGCAGTATTATAGTAGTTATATTCTTGTACATAGGGAGCAGTATTATAGTAGTTATATTCTTGTACATAGGGAGCAGTATTATAGTAGTTATATTCTTGTACAAGGGGCAGTATTATAGTAGTTATATTCTTGTACATAGGAGCAGTATTATAGTAGTTATATTCTTGTACATAGGGGGCAGTATTATAGTAGCTATATTCTTGTACAAGGGGCAGTATTATAGTAGTTATATTCTTGTACATAGGAGCAGTATTATAGTAGTTATATTCTTGTACATAGGGAGCAGTATTATAGTAGTTATATTCTTGTACATAGGGGCAGTATTATAGTAGTTATATTCTTGTACATAGAAGCAGTATTATAGTAGTTATATTCTTGTACATATGAGCAGTATTATAGTAGTTATATTCTTGTACATATGAGCAGTATTATAGTAGTTATATTCTTGTACATAGGGAGCAGTATTATAGTAGTTATATTCTTGTACATAGGAGCAGTATTATAGTAGTTATATTCTTGTACATAGGGAGCAGTATTATAGTAGTTATATTCTTGTACATAGGGGCAGTATTATAGTAGTTATATTCTTGTACATAGGGGCAGTATTATAGTAGTTATATTCTTGTACATAGGGGCAGTATTATAGTAGTTATATTCTTGTACATAGGGGCAGTATTATAGTAGCTATATTCTTGTACAAGGGGCAGTATTATAGTAGTTATATTCTTGTACAAGGGGCAGTATTATAGTAGTTATATTCTTGTACATAGGAGCAGTATTATAGTAGCTATATTCTTGTACAAGGGGCAGTATTATAGTAGTTATATTCTTGTACAAGGGGCAGTATTATAGTAGTTATATTCTTGTACATAGGAGTAGTATTATAGTAGTTATATTCTTGTACATAGGAGCAGTATTATAGTAGTTATATTCTTGTACATAGGAGTAGTATTATAGTAGTTATATTCTTGTACATAGGAGCAGTATTATAGTAGCTATATTCTTGTACATAGTGGCAGTATTATAGTAGTTGTATTCTTGTACATAGGAGCAGTATTATAGTAGTTATATTCTTGTACATAGGAGCAGTATTATAGTAGCTATATTCTTGTACATAGTGGCAGTATTATAGTAGTTATATTCTTGTACATAGGAGCAGTATTATAGTAGTTCTATTCTTGTACATAGGAGCAGTATTATAGTAGTTATATTCTTGTACATAGGAGTAGTATTATAGTAGTTATATTCTTGTACATAGGGGGCAGTATTATAGTAGTTATATTCTTGTACATAGGAGCAGTATTATAGTAGTTATATTCTTGTACATAGGAGCAGTATTATAGTAGTTCTATTCTTGTACATAGGAGCAGTATTATAGTAGTTATATTCTTGTACATAGGAGTAGTATTATAGTAGTTATATTCTTGTACATAGGGGCAGTATTATAGTAGTTATATTCTTGTACATAGGAGCAGTATTATAGTAGTTATATTCTTGTACATAGGAGCAGTATTATAGTAGTTATATTCTTGTACATAGGAGTAGTATTATAGTAGTTATATTCTTGTACATAGGAGCAGTATTATAGTAGTTATATTCTTGTACATAGGAGTAGTATTATAGTAGTTATATTCTTGTACATAGGGGGCAGTATTATAGTAGTTATATTCTTGTACATAGGGGCAGTATTATAGTAGTTATATTCTTGTACGTTGGAAGGACAGGGGGAGAGACAGATGTTTTTGATTAGATGGCAGATTCTTGAGGGACTAGTGGATAGCAATGGCATTGGGTTTGGTCCCAGGAGTTGTGGGAAAGGTTTAGATGCAGTGAGTCCATTTCTTCTGTCGTCTATAGCAGGGGTGTCAAACTGCATTCCTCGAGGGCTGCAAACAGGTCATGTTTTCAGGATTTCCTTGTACTGCACAGGTGATAATTTAATCACCAACTCACCTGTGCAGTACAAGGAAATCCTGAAAACATGACCTGTTTGCAGCCCTCGAGGAATGCAGTTTGACACCCCTGGTCTATAGTAAAGCTGGCACCATATAAGAGACTGGCCTTGGAGAGTGCACAGTCCTACTACTGGTCCCAGTCACAGCTTCCAGTTGGATGAGCAGCTCTGGAGTACTCACTGCTGCTCGGACCGCCATAACAATGTGCAGGCGGCACATAGAACCAGATATATAAAAACAAAAAAACACTTTTTTTTTTTGGTAAAAAGAGATAAAAGTTTATTTGGAGTGTATAAAATTAGATAACTTTATAAAGAATGGTAACTAACAGCAGATAGAACAGACATCTGTGATTTGGGGGCCTCCCCAAGATAAACCTCGCCCTCCTGAAAAGCCGGAGGTCATCAGGTGTTCGTACCAATCATACAGACATTAGCCGTACACAGCGCCATCTACAGCCCGCGGGGACGTACTGCACCCCCATCAAGATGGTCCGAAATGGATGTTACTTTCTGTTTCCAACGTCAAACAAAAAAACTTTTCTAAAAAGCAGCTCATTTCCTATGAAGTTTTTAAAAGTTTCTACCTTAGAGCACCCTAAATATTACTGAAATTGAAAGAGTTGGGGAAAAGGGAGAATGACACAAACCAGACACAAAAAAAATAAACAACCATGTACAAATTCAGAAAACGGAAGCGATTCACAGCTTAGAACGAATATAAATACAGGCAGGAAACAAGAGACTAAAACACCTAAAAAAAAATAAGACGACCCAAAGGAAAAAATGGCAGCAGCGAGAGTTAAAGGGGCTTGTGTAATACTAATTTATATATATACCCCCCTAAGAAGGGGTCCGTGCTTCTCACAAGGGATAATAAGGCAACCATTCTGGGTGTAAGGAGGCCACGTCCGTACCTGTAAGGACCCTCTATTGCACACGTATAATATATGTAGTGATATCATTGACGTCGATGTATCCAGAATATTAGTGTTAGACTTAAAAATTAAGAAAAAAAATGGTGCTGTAAGCCCCCCTTGCAATGGAACATGTACAATCTAGCAGGATCTTGCATCCCCCCGCTCCACTACAAGGGGGACATTATAAAAGCTGTCATATTCCTATGTGCCGGGAATTGATAAAGGTGAATGTGCAGCCTACGGGGAGGTTCTTTGGTTTGTGCTCAGCTACGATATAATTAAAGTGCGCCTGTCAAAAAGACAGGAAGGGAAATATTGCAAAAAAGTTATTAACCCGGGGACAATACGTGGAAACTTTAAAAAGAAAAAAATGTTTTTTATTTTATCTGCACTGCAGTAACTAAAGGCAGCCACTAGGTGGTGCTGCAGCGGTGGCCGTAGCGGTGGCCGCAGGACGTGGAGGGGTTTCCATCTCCCCTTTAATGTGATGATAATTACTGTGTGAACTTGTGTATGGAGGGGATTTAAAGACACACTGACTCTAATAAAGCCATGTTTCTATAGGAGGGAGTCGATACTTAATAAGCAGATTTGCAGGGAAGGGGTCTTCTATAACGATAGCTCATCCAGGCCTAGAAGTCCCCCAGGTCACCTGTAGGGGGCACTGCGAGTGCTCCACTCATTAGGATTGCTAAGAGATAGCAAGGGAGTGTAATACGCAGGGTAAATGGAGGCAGCAAAAGTTAAAAAACAAACAAAAAAAAAAAAAAAAAAAACAGGCAGGACCCCCCAAAAGAAGGGGAATGGTTTTCTAAAAGAGGACAATCAGCGCCCCCTATAGGAGTGTGACTGTCAGTGACGGGTTAGTCCCTAGCAGAAGATAACCCTGACCCCCTTCTAGCAATCCCCGGCTCCGTCGGTCACACGTCATGCCATGCTCTGGCGCTTGTCGCTGTATCTGGGCAGCAATGAGCGGGAGTGTTGCCCACGTCGGGCATTGGTAGCCAGCCTCTGCTGGGCCAGGAAGGACTGCGCTCCGCTAGGGACCTGTGTCCTCTCGTCTGTGACCTTCTGTTGCAGCGCCATTCCCTGGGAAAAGAGAGTGGACAATACATATAGTCTGACAGTCTACCCCTCCATACCCGGCCCCTCCGAACCGTCACCCACCATGTTATACCAGGCGCTTATTATCAGCTTCTCCTCCTGGTCTCTCTGAGTCTTGGTCTTCTCAAAGTCATTCTAGAGAATAAGGAGAAAGTGGGTGATTATTACATCCCCCCATAATAAGTATAAGGACCCCATCGTGTTCGTCCTCCTCACCTCTAAGTGCCGGATCCTGGTGTCCTTCTCCTGCAGTTGGTTCTTTAAGGCCTGGATCTCCGGAGGATTATAATTCTGCTGCTTGGGATCCAGGGTCTTAATAACCTGAGAAAGGTTCAAAGTGATCAAGGGAAATCCAAAATCCGTGGGATGAGACTCGCCCACAGCGGACATCTATCATCATGGGTGACTTCTACACCCCCACTGATACTTCCACCTCCGCTGTCTCTAAGCTTCTCTCACTGCCTCCTTCGGCATCACTCAATGCTCCTCAACAGCCGCTCACAAAGATGGCCACACACCGGACCTCACCTTCAACCACCTCGGTTACCTATCTAACCTCTCCCTCTGACCACAACCTATTACATCCTCTTCCCTCTCCAGGTGCACAATCTCCACTCCACAAACTCGCACACCCTCCCATACATCTCAACACACCTCGATCTACACTCACGCACTGAATCCCTCCTCTTCATCTTACAGACCTACGTTCCCTACACAATGCACATGCTGCCGTACTATATAACACCACAACAGCTACAGCCCTCAAACTGTTGCCTCCCCTCACACAATCAACAGACAGCCCTGGCACACCAGCCTGACCAAAGAACTGAGGCAGGCTTTCAGGGTTGCTGGGCAGAGATGGAAGAGATCCCACTCCAACGAGCACTTACCGCATTCATACAGTCCCTCACTACTTACAAGTAGACATTCATTGCAGCTAAACAAATATACGTCTCATCTGTCATCTCCTGTCTCACAACCCTAAACAGCCATGCAACACCGTCAATTCTCTCCTCCGTAACCCAGCACCTCCTCCCTCTCCTCTCAGCTGAAGACTTTGCCTCATTCTTCAAGCAGACGATCGATGTCACAGAAAGCTTTGGCCTCCAGTCCCCAGAGCCCTTCCTCATAACTACTCAGCCCTCCTCCTCTAAAACCAACTTCTCCACCATTACAGAAGATGAACTCTCCTCTCTACTCTCCAGATCATTACTCATCACTTGTGAACTCGACCCAATCCCGTCCCACCTCATCCCAAACCTCACCACAGTCTTCATCCCAGCCCTAACCCATCTCTTCAACCCATCACTAACTGGTGTTTTCCCCTCAAGCTTTAAACATGCCTCCATCACACCTATCCTCAAAAAGCCCTCTCTTGACCCATCCTCTGTATCTAGCTATCACCCTATATCACTTCTCCCCTATGCCTCCAAACTACTGGAACATCACGTCTACCTTGAATTGTCCTCCCATCTATCTTCTTGCTCCCTCTTCGACCGCTTACAATCAGGCTTCCGGTCACACCATTCCACTGAAACTGCCCTAAGGTCACCAATGACCTCTTAACCGCCAAGAGCAAGCGACACTACTCTGTCCTCCTCCTCCTCGAGCTGTCGGCTGCCTTTGACACAGTGGACCATTCCCTATTACTACAGACCCTCTCATCCCTTGGCATCACAGACTTGGCCCTATCCTGGATCTCATCATACCTAACAGACCGGACATTCAGCGTCTCCCACTCACACACCACCTCCTCACCTCGCCCCCTATCTGTCGGAGTCCCGCAAGGTTCAGTCCTTGGGCCCCTGCTCTTCTCCATCTACACCTTTGGCCTGGGACAGCTCATAGAATCTCATGGCTTTCAGTATCACCTCTATGCTGACGACACACAGATCTACATCTCTGGACCAGATATCACCTCCCTACTAGCCAGAATCCCTCAATGTCTATCCACTATTTCATCCTTCTTCTCCGCTAGATTTCTCAAACTTAACATGGACAAAACAGAATCCATAATCTTTCCCCCATCTCACGCGACCCCCCCAACGAACCTATCCATTACAGTAAATGGCTGCCCACTCTCCCCAGTCCCACAAGCTCGCTGCCTCGGGGTAATCCTTGACGCTGATCTCTCCTTCAAACCACATATACAATCCCTTTCCACCGCCTACCGACTCCAACTCAAAAACATCTCCTGGATCCACATATTCCTTAAGAATCTGTAAAAACCATGCATGCCCTCATCATCTCCCGCCTCAACTACTGCAACCTCCTGCTCTGTGGCCTCCCCTCTAACACTCTCGCACCCCTCCAATCTATTCTAAACTCTGCTGCCCGACTGATCCAACTATTCTCTGACATAAATGTATAAAGTGTAAGATCCGAGACCCCCACAGCTATTAGTTACTCACCGTTCGGGCTTTCTCCACGTAACGCTTGTATCTCTCCTCCATGGCTCGCATGTCCTCGTCTTTCTGGTGCAAGATCTGCTGCAACTCATCCACTTTCCGAGACACTGAAGAGAAGCATTATCAGATAAGGAATCCGCGATTAACACAGGAAGGAGAGAATCCCACAGTTGTCCCCAATTTTAATGTACAGGGAGCTCCCTCTAGTGGTGACTGCAGGTATGTAGTAATCAATAAAAATATTAAAATTATATAAAAATAGGAAAAAAAAAAAAAGGTTACTGTTCAGGTCAGCTTTGGGTTGCAGGGTTTCGATATATTCTCGCTTCTTCTGCAATTCTGAGTGAGCATCGTGCAGCAACTCCCTAAACACAAAGCAGAGAGGTCAGTGCACCGGATATTACGACCAATGTTTATTACATTTCCTAAAATCACCAGTAATCTCCTATCCATTAGGGACATCGCTGGAGGTCAGAGCGCTGAAATCTGCCTTGATTGAAGCAGTGATGCACATGCGCTCAGCCTCCTCTCATTGTCTATGGGACTGCTGGACAAAGCAGAGACCAGCCCTCCACTATTTCTGGAAGTCCCATAGTCAATGAATGGAGCCCCGATCTCCGGATGGGTGGTGTTCCCAGTGGTCGGACTTCCAGCGATCAAGCTCTCCAATGTATCCACCATCCGTGCACGGCACTGTAATCGGCACGGCTCCGTCTGTCTGTCTATTAGAGGGCTCCTCGGCTGCTCTCTAGCTCGGACTGTCCGCTTTGTGGCATTAGAGTGCCAGCTCTGTACTTACAGATGTTCATCCAGTTTCCTCTTCAGCTGTGAAGACTGTAACAGAGGAGCGACACATTAGGGTCCTGTTCGGACAGTGCAGACCGATGGTCACACATAAGGGGGCACTCACGTCTTCTGCCCGGCTGCCCTGCTCCTTCAGTTGTCTCTGCAGATCCTCAATCTGAGCTCTCAGCTCCTGGATTTGCTGCTGATTCAGCCTAAAATGAGGAACAGTCAGCATCGCTGGAGGTCTGTACAGGGGCCGCACTTGGAGGGGTCAGATGCACTCGGACCCCCGCCACCTCCTCACCGGTTCTCGCTCTCCTGTCTGTTGCGGCCGCGGTTCGATTCTTCCAGCAGATTCTGCAGCTCGGACAGACGCTCCTGGTACGAGGCCTCCTGCACACAAAGCATCTTATTCTCCTGCTGCAGACGGAGCACGGTCTCCCTACGGGAAGCACAGGGGTCAGTACAGAGCCGCTGTATACAGCCCCCTACCCAGCGCTGTATACAGGCAGGGGACGCTTACTTCAGCTCTGCAGGAAGGATCTCTGCAGCGAGGTTGTCCACCGTAGAAGACAGTCCAGAGAGGGCATCTGGGAATAGAGGAATATCTACAGTGTATGGCCAACATCGGTATCCATGGGCAAAATGCCTCCTATTGTATGTACTATCAGCACCCATGGGTGAAGTGCTTCCTATCCACCATCAGCACCCATGGGTGAAATCCCTCCTATCCACCATCAGCACCCATGGGTGAAACACCCATTATATGTACCATCAGGACCCATGGCTGAAATGCCCCCTATCCTATATACCATCAGCACCCATGGGTGAAATCCCTCCTATCCACCATCAGCACCCATGGATGAAACACCCATTATATGTACCATCAGGACCCATGGCTGAAATGCCTCCTATTATATGCACCATTAGAACCTAGAGGTGAAATGCCTCCTATATACCATATGTACCATCAGGACCCATAGGTGAAATGCTTCCTATGCACCATCAGCACCCATGGCTGAAATGCCTGCTATCCCATGCACCATCAGCACCCATAGGTGAAATGACTATCCTATGTACCATTAGCACCCATGGGTGAAATACGTCCTATTATATACACCATCAGCACCCATAGGTGAAATGCCTCCTATATACCATCATCAGCACCCATGGGTGAAATGCCTCCTATCATATATACCATCAGCACCCATGGGTTGGATGCTTCCTATTATATTCACCATCAACACCCATGGGTGAAAGGTCTCTTACTATATGTGCCATCAGCATTCAAGGGTAAAACTCCTCACATACCATCAACATCCATGGGTGAAACACCTCCTATTGTATGTATGATCAGCAGCCATGGGCAAAGCACATCCTTTCAAGTACCATTAGCACACATGGGTGAAACACTATCTATAATATGGAGGAACAGACTCTGGCTAGCCGGCTGCATGCTGTATGTCGCAATGCACCACCCCCATCACAATGATCCAAAGTGTTCCTTTAAGTAGCAACTAATGTATGTAATATGGAGGCAGCGTCCTCTCACCTGCTTGTACCAGGCACGTCTGCTGGAGGTGCGAGCACCGCAGCTCTTCATTCGTCTCGCGCAGAGAGTCTCGCTCTGCCAGCAGCCGCTAAGAGGAAACACATGACAGCGGTTGGTCGGTGACTGTGCCCCCTGCTGGTGAAGAAGCAGCCGTGCCAGTGGACAGACGCTCCTGGGATAAGCAGCAGGCGCCCCCCCCCCCCGATCTCTGGATACGACCCCATAAATGTAGGACGCATCCTCACCTCTCGCTCCTTCTGTAAAGCCTCAAACTTTTCCTTTAAGGTCTGGAACTCGAATTGCCACTTCTCGGCCCGCAGAGACTCGGCGGAGTGTTTCCTGTTCATCTCCTGGACCTGCCATGGTGACAGAGGGCAAGGTAACGCTGCACCCATCACACACTTCCGTGTTGTTGTAGTCCGCCCTACCTGTCGGCTCAGACTCTCCACCTGTCCCCGGGACGCGTGCGCCTTGTGCAGCTCATCCTCCAGCTGACACGTGCGCTGCATGTACAGAGTGTTTCGCTCCTCTAGGAGCTTCACCTGGCGGCGCAGATCGCCCAGATCTTCCAGCTTCTTCTTATAAGATTCAACCAGAGACTCCAACTTCCCCACACGGTCTGAAGAGTGCCTGATGGGAGAAAGGCAGAAACGAGGGGCCACGGTCAAATCTGTCCCGAGGGGCTCCAGCAGGTGTGTGAAAGTGAGCGGCACCGGATACCTGCCCAGAAATCCAGAACACTCCCCTTATGATCGGGTCCCCACCCTTACCGGAGTATGTCCATCTCGTCCCGCAGAGACTGGGCTTCGTGGGCCAGACCTGTTAGGTCCTGGTTACGCTGATGTAGGTCCTGCACCTCCCGATCCAGTTCCTCACACCGCTGCCGGTAGTCATCACGCGCACTCTCCAGCCTGGAAGAAGGAGATGTGGTCACCAAGGCAGGTAAGATCGGCCATCTTTGACCATGGGGATCATTACCAAGCATTAGACAGCCCGGTAATTAGCATATTTATGCAGAGGTCCCTCCCCTATCATCACGGTGTCAGTCTACACTGCAGAGCTGTCATTCTACTCTCGGCTCGGCTTGTACCTGTAGTTCTCTTCCTGCAGTTGCTCGATCTGACTCTGCAGCAGGAGCATCTTCTTGCCGAACATCTGGGGGGTCCCAGTTTCTCCGTGGGGTGAATCCTGCCGCTCTCGGAGGGCTCGGTTCTCGGACATCAGATTACGCTTCTCTTCCATCAGCAACGAGATCTTAAAAGGCGTAAAAGGTCGGGGGAGGGGAGGGTGGCACGACACGGGAAGGAAAGGAGCAAGGTGCACAAACACGGCGTGAGAAGGGTTAAGAGGAAGAGGAGGGCAAGTTAAGGGGAACGGGGGTCAGCGGCGCACCGCCTGCTGTGCAACTACAACTCTCAGCATGCACTTGGGAGTTTTAGATTCACAGCAGGTTACTGTGTGAGGATCAACAGCTATTGGCAAAAGTGACTTAAGGAGCAGGCCGCAGTGGAACTACAACACCTAGCATGCCATCACAGCTGAGAACTCCCAGATGGCGCCAGCCCAACCCTTTCATGACTTGTAAAAATGTTTGTCAGGCAATCCCATGCATAGGGGGCGGGGGGCAAATTATGGAGATCGCATGCAACATTCTGCAAACCCCCTCACCCTTGGCGACCCACCGTACGTCCTGGGGTGGGGAGATGTGGTCTTGTGTGGCACCTATGGCAGAGGAGACCGTGGCTTCTGGTCTGTGCCCACACAGGCTGCCGGCAGACATATATATAGCACAACCGGGAAATAAGAAAGCGGGACAGCTGACGGGCGACAGCTGCTCCATGCTTCCCTCTCTCCACCCTGCACGGACAGTAAGGACTGGGGGGATATGTGCGGCCAACCTGCACGGACAGTAAGGACAGGGGGGATATGTGCGGCCACCCTGCACCGACAGCAAGGACGGGGGAGGGGATATGTGCGGCCACCCTGCACGGACAGCAAGGACAGGGGGGATATGTGCGGCCAACCTGCACGGACAGTAAGGACAGGGGGGATATGTGCGGCCAACCTGCACGGACAGCAAGGACAGGGGGGATATGTGCGGCCAACCTGCACGGACAGCAAGGACAGGAGGGATATGTGCGGCCAACCTGCACGGACAGTAAGGACAGGGGGGATATGTGCGGCCACCCTGCACGGACAGCAAGGACGGGGGAGGGGATATGTGCGGCCACCCTGCACCGACAGCAAGGACGGGGGAGGGGATATGTGCGGCCACCCTGCACGGACAGTAAGGACAGGAGGGATATGTGCGGCCAACCTGCACGGACAGCAAGGACGGGGGAGGGGATATGTGCGGCCAACCTGCACGGACAGCAAGGACGGGGGAGGGGATATGTGCGGCCAACCTGCACGGACAGTAAGGACAGGGGGGATATGTGCGGCCACCCTGCACGGACAGCAAGGACAGGGGAGGGGATATGTGCGGCCACCCTGCACGGACAGCAAGGACAGGGGGGATATGTGCGGCCAACCTGCACGGACAGTAAGGACAGGGGGGATATGTGCGGCCACCCTGCTCGGACAGTAAGGACGGGATGGATATGTGCGGCCACCCTGCACAGACAGTAAGGACAGGGGGATATGTGCGGCCACCCTGCACGGACAGTAAGGACAGGGGGATATGTGCGGCCACCCTGCACGGACAGTAAGGACAGGGGGATATGTGCGGCCACCCTGCACGGACAGTAAGGACAGGGGGGATATGTGCGGCCACCCTGCACAGACAGTAAGGACGGGAGGGATATGTGCGGCCACCCTGCACGGACAGTAAGGATGGGGGGGATATGTGCGGCCACCCTGCACGGACAGTAAGGATGGGGGGGATATGTGCGGCCACCCTGCACGGACAGTAAGGACGGGGGGGATATGTGCGGCCACCCTGCACGGACAGTAAGGACAGGGGGGATATGTGCGGCCACCCTGCACGGACAGTAAGGACAGGGGGGATATGTGCGGCCACCCTGCACGGACAGCAAGGACAGGGGGGATATGTGCGGCCAACCTGCACGGACAGCAAGGACAGGAGGGATATGTGCGGCCAACCTGCACGGACAGTAAGGACAGGGGGGATATGTGCGGCCACCCTGCACCGACAGCAAGGACGGGGGAGGGGATATGTGCGGCCACCCTGCACGGACAGTAAGGACAGGAGGGATATGTGCGGCCAACCTGCACGGACAGCAAGGACGGGGGAGGGGATATGTGCGGCCAACCTGCACGGACAGCAAGGACGGGGGAGGGGATATGTGCGGCCACCCTGCACGGACAGTAAGGACAGGAGGGATATGTGCGGCCAACCTGCACGGACAGCAAGGACAGGAGGGATATGTGCGGCCAACCTGCACGGACAGTAAGGACAGGGGGGATATGTGCGGCCACCCTGCACCGACAGCAAGGACGGGGGAGGGGATATGTGCGGCCACCCTGCACGGACAGTAAGGACAGGAGGGATATGTGCGGCCAACCTGCACGGACAGCAAGGACGGGGGAGGGGATATGTGCGGCCAACCTGCACGGACAGCAAGGACGGGGGAGGGGATATGTGCGGCCAACCTGCACGGACAGTAAGGACAGGGGGGATATGTGCGGCCACCCTGCACGGACAGCAAGGACGGGGGAGGGGATATGTGCGGCCACCCTGCACGGACAGCAAGGACAGGGGGGATATGTGCGGCCAACCTGCACGGACAGTAAGGACAGGGGGGATATGTGCGGCCACCCTGCACAGACAGTAAGGACAGGAGGGATATGTGCGGCCACCCTGCACGGACAGTAAGGATGGGGGGGATATGTGCGGCCACCCTGCACGGACAGTAAGGACGGGGGGGATATGTGCGGCCACCCTGCACGGACAGTAAGGACAGGGGGGATATGTGCGGCCACCCTGCACGGACAGTAAGGACAGGGGGGATATGTGCGGCCACCCTGCACGGACAGTAAGGACGGGGAGGGGATATGTGCGGCCACCCTGCTCGGACAGTAAGGACGGGAGGGATATGTGCGGCCACCCTGCACAGACAGTAAGGACGGGGGGGATATGTGCGGCCACCCTGCACGGACAGTAGGGACGGGAGGGATATGTGCGGCCACCCTGCACGGACAGTAAGGACGGGAGGGATATGTGCGGCCAACCTGCACGGACAGTAGGGACGGGAGGGATATGTGCGGCCACCCTGCACGGACAGTAAGGACGGGAGGGATATGTGCGGCCAACCTGCACGGACAGTAGGGACGGGAGGGATATGTGCGGCCACCCTGCACGGACAGTAAGGACGGGAGGGATATGTGCGGCCACCCTGCTCGGACAGTAAGGACGGGAGGGATATATGCGGTCACCCTGCTCGGACAGTAAGGACGGGAGGGATATGTGCGGCCACCCTGCTCGGACAGTAAGGACGGGAGGGATATGTGCGGCCACCCTGCACGGACAGTAAGGACATAGGGATATGTGCGGCCACCCTGCACGGACAGTAAGGATGGGGGGGATATGTGCGGCCATTTTGAGACTGGAGGTCAGTGCCCATGTTTGTGTGCAGGTGGGCACAATCTCTAGTAACCGCTGACGCCCTCCCACCTTACATACACAAGTGACGCACAGACGACACGGGGCACAGGCAGCAGACAAGCGCGCGGAGACCAGGCAGAGCGTATCAGGGACAGGGCCGATCCCTGGCACTGATCGCTGGGCATTGCCCCGGGTTAGGCATTGCTGGCATGCAATAAAATAAAGGGTCAGGATTAGAGGCGGCGGGTACGAGGCAGGCAGTACACTCACCCAACATCTCCGGATCACAAACCAAACTCAGCTTAAAACCTTTTTAGAGGGTGAAATCACTCAGTGAAGAGCCACGTTTAGAAGATGCCCGGCCCACCACCACCACCCCCCAAGTCTGCAGGTCAGGGACCACGCCGGGGGACGGGCCACATCAGACGATAGGAAAAAAATGGGAACTTCCCCTTTAAAATATCATGAGTTCATGACGGGTGCAGGTATTGAAAGACTATAATTTGATGATCAATGAGGATTGTCATAGGGACGGGGCTCTGACAACCCCTAAGGTGTGTAAAATGGATTTCACAGTAATGGCGGCCCCGGCGTGGAGTCTCCCAGCAGACCGTCAGCAAATGCTAGATGCAGAGGTAGATGGTGACGTCACCCATGACACCCCCGGGATATTTAGCATCAGGGGTCCATAATAACCCCCCCCAAAAAAAAAAAAAAAAAAAGCAGACTACGCTGCCACCATCACCACAAACATGTGCAACGAGCAGCGAAGGCGCCATCGCCCCGCAGGGCAGTACCTGCTGCTCCAGCTCGTGGCAGCGGTGCAGGATGCCCGTCTTCTCATCCGTGTCCTCACTGATGAAGTAATATTTACGGGACTGGGAGGAAAGAAGACAAAATGGAAGAAGATGAAGAAATCTATCACATGGTCTATTCCAGTCACAGCCAAAGCTGCAAGAACACAGGCTTCTTGCAGCTTCCTGCTGCCCTGCTGGTTCCGTATCATCACTAAGCATTGTGGGGCTGCACTGGTAACACGGGGGTCTGCAACGTGCCCCTCACCTGTGGAATACAACTTCCAGAATGCCCTAGCATACTGGGAGTTGTGGTTCCAAAAGAGCCAGAGAGTCGCGGGTTACAGAACTACAAGTCTCACTGGAGATAGAGAGGATTATGGAGGGGACGCTTCCAATAAAGAGGGGATATAAAGCAGCGCGGGGCCACAGAGCCGCACGGGGGCCACTTACCTGACTGTCGTAGTTGACGTAGCTGTCGGGTGTCACAGTGTCCGTAGGTTCCTTGCTCAGGAGCTGAAGGGGTTAATACACAGTCAGCAAGTACAGCCGCCATGCGGTACAGAACCTCACGGGCGAGTCTAGACCCCCCCCCCCTGGTTCTCACGGGCTAGTCCTCCCCCCCCAGAATCTAGCGGGCGTGTTTCCCCCCCAGGACCTCACGGGCGAGTCTAGGCCCCCCCGCCACCTCCCCCAATCTCATGAGCTAGTCTTCCCCCCAGAATCTCGTGGGCATGTCCCCCCTCTCCCCCCAGACCTCTCGGGCGGGTCCCCCCTCCCCCCCGGACCTCATGAGCGGATCCCCCCTCCCCCCCGGACCTCACCTCACGAGCGGATCCCCCCTCCCCCCCGGACCTCACCTCACGAGCAGGTCCCCCCTCCCCCCCGGACCTCACCTCACGAGCGGGTCCCCCCTCCCCCCCGGACCTCACGAGTGGGTCCCCCCTCCCCCCCGGACCTCACGAGCGGATTCCCCCTCCCCCAAATTATCCAGGACCTCACGGGTGACCCCAAACACCACAATGCCGTGACCCGGGGGCACGGCCCCTTCCCTCTTGATCCCCTGAACAGGAGCGCTAATCCCCCCAGCATTAGCGATAAGGATAATCCGTCAGGCGCGGCCATCTTTGGGTGGTATCCTCCAGACGGCGGCACCTACCTCCTGTATGGACTCCATGACGGCCTGCTGCACCGCCTCTCCCAGGGTCATGATCTGCTGGATGTGCTCTGAGCAAACACAAAATGCAATAAAAGTTCACAGATCGGGATATCGGTCACATGCCGGAGGCGCGGGGCGAACGTGCAGACGCCTTCCGGGATCCTCACCGCCATGGGGCATTTAACCCTACAATGCCAGGATGATTTTGTCACAAGATCTGTAAACTTTTACCTAACCTTTTTTTTTTTTTTTTTTAACGGTTAGAAATGGGGAGGGAAATCTATACGGTATATATTTTTTAAAGCTTTCACTACTGACAGGTTAACTGCGGGTCGACACATAAATAACCAGGTATAATAAAAATATATATATATATACAGTTAGGGCCAGAAATATTTGGACAGTGGCACAAGTTTTGTTATTTTAGCTGTTTACAAAAACATGTTCAGAAATACAATTATATATATAATATGGGCTGAAAGTGCACACTCCCAGCTGCAATATGATAGTTTCCACATCCAAATCGGAGAAAGGGTTTAGGAATCATAGCTCTGTAATGCATAGCGTCCTCTTTTTCAAGGGACCAAAAGTAATTGGACAATGGACTCTAAGGGCTGCAATTAACTTTGAAGGCGTCTCCCTCGTTAACCTGTAATCAATGAAGTAGTTAAAAGGTCAGGGGTGGATTCCAGGTGTGTGGTTTTGCATTTGGAAGCTGTTGCTGTGAGCAGACAACATGCGGTCAAAGGAACTCTCAATTGAGGTGAAGCAGAACATCCTGAGGCTGAAAAAAAAGAAAAAATCCATCAGAGAGATAGCAGACATGCTTGGAGTAGCAAAATCAACAGTTGGGTACATTCTGAGAAAAAAGGAATTGACTGGTGAGCTTGGGAACTCAAAAAGGCCTGGGCGTCCACGGATGACAACAGTGGTGGATGATCGCCGCATACTTAGTTTGGTGAAGAAGAACCCGTTCACAACATCAACTGAAGTCCAGAACACTCTCAGTGAAGTAGGTGTATCTGTCTCTAAGTCAACAGTAAAGAGAAGACTCCATGACAGTAAATACAAAGGGTTCACATCTAGATGCAAACCATTCATCAATACCAAAAATAGACAGGCCAGAGTTAAATTTGCAGAAAAACACCTCAAGAAGCCAGCTCAGTTCTGGAAAAGTATTCTATGGACAGATGAGACAAAGATCAACCTGTACCAGAATGATGGGAAGAAAAAAGTTTGGAGAAGAAAGGGAACGGCACATGATCCAAGGCACACCACATTCTCTGTAAAACATGGTGGAGGCAACGTGATGGCATGGGCATGCATGGCTTTCAATGGCACTGGGTCACTTGTGTTTATTGATGACATAAGAGCAGACAAGAGTAGCCGGATGAATTCTGAGGTGTACCGGGATATACTTTCAGCCCAGATTCAGCCAAATGCTGCAAAGTTGATTGGACGGCGCTTCATAGTACAGATGGACAATGACCCCAAGCATACAGCCAAAGCTACCCAGGAGTTCATGAGTGCCAAAAAGTGGAACATTCTGCAATGGCCAAGTCAATCTCCAGATCTAAACCCAATTGAGCATGCATTTCACTTGCTCAAATCCAGACTTAAGACGGAAAGACCCACAAACAAGCAAGACCTGAAGGCTGCGGCTGTAAAGGCCTGGCAAAGCATTAAGAAGGAGGAAACCCAGCGTTTGGTGATGTCCATGGGTTCCAGACTTAAGGCAGTGATTGCCTCCAAAGGATTTGCAACAAAATATTGAAAATAAAAATATTTTGTTTGGGTTATGTTTATTTGTCCAATTACTTTTGACCTCCTAAAATGTGGAGTGTCTGTAAAGAAATGTGTACAATTCCTACATTTTCTATCAGATATTTTTGTTCAACCCTTCAAATTAAACGTTACAATCTGCACTTGAATTCTGTTGTAGAGGTTTCATTTCAAATCCAATGTGGTGGCATGCAGAGCCCAACTCGCGAAAATTGTGTCACTGTCCAAATATTTCTGGCCCTAACTGTATATATATATATATATATGTGTGTATATATATCACACACAACGTATTACCTGATGAAAGGTTTTTTTTTTCCCCATGACACGCTGTCTTTTAGGTTAGCGGTAACTTTAGGGCTATAAGATTTGCCTTTATCGATAACATTTTATGAATTTTGCAATGGAGCACACGACTGGTTGTGCAGTTTCTTCTGAGCGAGGTGGGAATCTAGTATTTGGGCGCACGGCCGGGCTCGGAAGGGAAGACATGCCATCTGACTTTTGGGGCCCAATTTTTGCTGTAACATATGGCAGATGTCACATTTGTAGAGGCCCCTAAGGTGGCATAACACAGGGCAAGGATAGAGAAGAATCTCTGATGCGCTATGCGCCCCTCTCCGTAACTCCTGATTATTTGGAGAATTTCTTTATTTCTCGTCTCGATTCCGGAGATATTCACTTGTAAAGTCTAGAGTCTCATTTACAATTAGACCATAGGGGGCGCTACCACAGATCTGTCTCTAGGGGAGTGTACTTTTTCTCCTGCATTATGTTGACCAATCATGACTAACACGTGACATGCCAGAAGAAAAAAAAAAAAGATACGACCCCAGAAAGGTCAGATTGGCTTTCTCCTGTGACACATGCAGTCTCTGCTTTCCTCCATGATCTCATTGCTGGCATTTCTTGTGCAGAGTTCAGCAGAGATGTGCGTCATTACCAACACCTCCACACTGACTGCTGGGACATGACAGCTGCAAGAAGTGTTGGTAATGACTCTTCTCTACTCTACACAGTAGATGCCACTTATTTGATGCAGTGATTATTAGATCCTGACTATGGCATACGGCAGACATGGAGGACGATGGGCTGACACTGGGAGCGTTTTCGTGCAAGCTTCTCAGAGACCACAGCCTCTAAGTAGTTAAACTGCAGGGATCGCTAATTAGACTGGTAAAATTGGGGGCAAATCTTCCCTTCTATGTTCAGCTATGGCTCACCTTCCTTCTTGTCACAGCTGATGGCGCACCCCAGCACCAGCTGCACCATTTTCTTCAGTTCTGTGGTGTTGGAAAACTCCCCGATCATCGCAACATCTGGTACGTGATCCTCCGAAACCGGGTGTCCAAGAACCTGGTCATGAAAAACCCATCTCATAATGGTGTTGGCTTCAGAGCTGAAATCTTCCTTCATCATTGTCTGCACAGAACTTACGCTGGTGATTTAAAGTCTGGAGTCAGTCACCCAGTGCTGAAACATACTACTCCAATGAACTGTACTACAAGCCCAGCAGGCTTGCTGACGGTTTCCAGGATCAGTGCAAAACAAATGAAAGGAGTTTACTAAAATGCCCTTCTTGCTAAGCAGATTATAACTCTAGAAAGTTAAAGGAACAGACACCTGATTGATGTGCAGTGGCACTCAGTGACCACCAGGTGGCAGCAAGAAATAGCACAAGGCAAGTCAGACGTCCTGATGGGTGTGTTGTCCTGTACAAGAGAACGTCACACCGCCAGAAACAAACATCTGACCAAACCTCCAGAACGTCCCCAGACTGCCCAAACCATCCGTCTCCTGCCCGCTTGGCTGTGGAAACATTATACTGTAAATCCTGAGCAAATAAAAGAGGTCTGGATACACATGATGAGAGCATTATACTGCCTCTGTACAAATCCCTAGTTAGACCGCACATGGAGTACTGTGTCCAGTTTTGGGCACCGGTGCTCAGGAAGGATATAATGGAACTAGAGAGAGTACAAAGGAGGGCAACAAAATTAATAAAGGGGATGGGAGAACTACAATACCCAGATAGATTAGCGAAATTAGGATTATTTAGTCTAGAAAAAAGACGACTGAGGGGCGATCTAATAACCATGTATAAGTATATAAGGGGACAATACAAATATCTCGCTGAGGATCTGTTTATACCAAGGAAGGTGACGGGCACAAGGGGGCATTCTTTGCGTATGGAGGAGAGAAGGTTTTTCCACCAACATAGAAGAGGATTCTTTACTGTTAGGGCAGTGAGAATCTGGAATTGCTTGCCTGAGGAGGTGGTGATGGCGAACTCAGTCGAGGGGTTCAAGAGAGGCCTGGATGTCTTCCTGGAGCAGAACAATATTGTATCATACAATTATTAGGTTCTGTAGAAGGACGTAGATCTGGGGATTTATTATGATGGAATATAGGCTGAACTGGATGGACAAATGTCTTTTTTCGGCCTTACTAACTATGTTACTATGTTACTATGTAAATACATTATTGCCTTTTCAGTGAGGGGTATAGACCAGTATGCAATGGATATAAAAAGTCTACACAACCCTGATACAATAGCAGGTTTTGTCTTGTAAAAAAAAAAAAAAAAAAAAACCCAATTAAGAAAAATAATTTCAGATCTTTCTCCACCTTTAATGTCGCCCAAGGTCTGAAATCATTTTGGAGGTGGAAATAAAGCTAAAATGTGGTTGCAGAATTGTGAGCACCCAGTTATAATTGGGGATGTGGCTGTGTTCAGAAATAGCCAGTCACATTTGCCCTCATGTTACACAATAGTCCGTGCTCGGCCACCATCATTTACACGGATTCCGATTCCTGACATTTTCTTAGTTGGATTTTACAGTAAAAGTCACAACAGCCGACAACACAGCAAAGGGATCTCATAGGCAAAAGTTATCAGTTAGGAGAAGGGTAGAAAACATGTCCAGGACACTGGATATATCAAAGAAGTTGTGAAAACGTCATAAAGAAGTGGCTCAAATTTGTCACAACAGCGACATTACCTAGAACTGGACGTCCCTCAGTAATTGGTAAGAAAAGAAAATTAGCCCAATAGGCAGAAAGAAGCTGACCGTAACATTAAAGGAGCTGCAGGAGCTTCTGGTCAGTGCGGGTTGTGTCCTGTACGTGACAACAGTCTGCTGTATTCTTTATATGTCCGGCCTGTGGGTGAGGGTGGCAAGATGGAAGACTTTCCTTACAAAAAAGAACTATGTTTTACCAAAACCTACGTTAACTCTGACAAAAGCAGTAAACCTGTTATGTTCTGATGAGACCAAGGGGGAACTTTATGGCTCAAAAAATTCCTAAGGGTGCAAAGCCGACACTGTGCGTCACCAGAAGATCACCATCCCCACAGTGAAGCATGGTGGAGGCAGCGTTGTGCTATGGAGTTGTTTTTCAGCAGCTGAAACTGGGGCTTTAGTCAAGGTGGAGGGAATTATTAACAGTCCCAAATATCTGTCAATTTTTGCATTAAAACCTTCAGGCCTCTTCTAAAAACCTGAAGACAAATTTCACCTTTCAGAACAATGACCCTAAGCGCCTTCCAAATCCCCAAAAGAACAGCCTCACCAGAAGAAGATCAGAGTTGTGGAATAGCCCACCAGAAGAAGATCAGAGTTGTGGAGTGGCCTCACCAGAAGAAGATCACAGTTGTGGAATGGCCTCACCAGAAGGAGATCACAGTTGTGGAATGACCTCACCAGAAGAAGATCAGAGTTATGGAATGGCTTCACCAGAAGGAGATCACATTTGTGGAATTGCCGAGTCAGAGTACAGACCTGAACCCAAGGGACAATCTGTGGGTGACCTGATGAGGGCGCTGTACACAGGAGAAGCCCCCGGAATCTGTGGAGCTACTGCAAGGAGGAGAGGACAAAGATCGCAAATTCTAGATGTGCCGCAAAGACAGACCCCGATCCCAAAAGACCGACTGCTGCCAGAGATTCACAGGGGATGACAACAAAGTATTAGTGTAAGGGTGTGCAGACTTATGCAATCACATATTACTTTTTTTCTACCGGAAAAGATTTCAATAGCACCAGCGGTCTCACCATATAAGGAGACGAGGTGGCCGAGTGGTTAAGGCGATGGACTGCTAATCCATTGTGCTCTGCACGCGTGGGTTCGAATCCCATCCTCGTCGTCATTTTAACTGACCTCGTGGCGCAACGGTAGCGCGTCTGACTCCAGATCAGAAGGTTGCGTGTTCAAATCACGTTATAGGCTGAACTGGATGGACAAATGTCTTTTTTCGGCCATACTAACCATGTTACTATGTTACTATGTAATTTGATTGTCAATGGATTTCCACAGATTATGGGCGTCATTAGAGCTTGAAAAAGTTCTGAAACGATTCTTGGTAGGATTATATGGCAGAAACTTGAAATTGTAACAGGGGTGTGTAGACTTCCTATAACCACTGTAATCCTAGAACTGGCTATAAATCTTTAATAGTGATTAGAGGAGCAGGCAATGGATATCGGGCCAGGTTCTCTTACATGTGTAGGCGCCTTAGGAGACCTAAACCTCTAAACCCCTGGCCGACACACTGTAGCAAACCATCAGCTCAATAGACCAATACACTGATAATGTATACAGTGAGATGTTTGGCCCTGTTCATTCATCGGGTTTCCTTGCTCCTTTTGGAATGTACACATTGAAGATCCAGACTATGACCCCTGACGCAGCCTCCACGCCTTCTTCTTACATAGTCTGGAGGTGTTTTGGGTCATTGTCCTTTAGGAACAAATAATGGTCCTACTAAGTGTGAACCAATTGGGAAGCCGCCATGACACCCTCCCCCACAGTGGGCACCACACAAAAACCATCCACTCGCCATTTTTGAGTCTCAGACATGGAGGTTTGTACCAAAAATTGCAAATTTTGACAGCACAGATTTCCTATGATGTAACGTCCAGTCATTGGGGTTCTTGGCTCAAACAAGTCTCTTCTTCTTGTCTGCAGTTCTTGGTACTTTCTTCTTTCCAGCAATTCGACGATGAAGTCTCCTCTAGACAGTTGATGTTGAAATGGTGCTGCCATTTACTTTCTGTACATCATTTGAGGTGCTGTCAGTTCGCATTTTCTGAGGCTAGGAAACACTTTGATGAACTTATCCTCTGCAGCACAGGTAATTCTTAGGTCCTTCCTTTCCTGGGACAGTCATCATGAGAGACAGTTTCGTCGCAATGACTGGATAATTTTCATAATTGCACTTGAGGATACCTTCAAGGCTCTAGCAATTTTCTGAATTGACTGACCTTTTTGTCTTTAATGCTGGCCGGTGGTTTTTCTTTAAAATTAGATGAGTGGTTCTCGCCATATTCTGGCTTAGAACAGTTGTGGAGGAGGGCTGAGCACTATATGGGCCCTGATGGTCACAGACACTTTCTGAAAGCCATTGATTAAAGCAAAAAACAAAAAAACACACCTTTTGACATCAGTTCATTGAGAACCATTCTAAGTTGACCTAGTGAAGGGTGTAATTCTGTCATCAGAGTAAAAGCGGGTTACTGTGAGGAATCTATGGTGCACCACAGATTCTGGCCTGCGTCACTCATGTTCCTTTACGTTTTCCTTTGTGGTTTTGCTCAGTCTGAATCTACAATGTGAACATTCCCCCCCAAAAAAACATGGATCAAAAAACATCGCAAGAACAAGCATGTCCAAAGATTGGAGCGGTATTGTATGTGGACCGTAGTGCGGCCCCAGCGTCATAAGTTGTGGACAAAAAAAATATATATATTTTTTTTTTGCTGCCAGGTTTGATAATGATTCATCCTGATCACAGGGCACGTTTCCTTAGGACAGGACAGTAAAGCTGGCGAGGAGGAAGTGTGGGCGGAGGACAGAACTTTACATAGATAAGAGCAATGAAATTCCAGATAGGGAAAACCCAACCTGACAAATGTATCATTGTGTACAAAGCAGTGGAACAAGGTAATGATAGGGGAAGTACAGGAAGACCATCACAGGTAAGCCCTGGAGCTGAGGGAGGGGAGAAAGCATCACCTACACACTGTACATTCCAGAACAGAGGGAAAGGTATGGTCAAAATGTTACAAAACAAGGACAAAAAAAAAAAAAAAAAGAAGAAGTCAAAATTTAGGATGGTTCCACTGACAAAACAAAGGAAATAAATGTCCCTATATACAGGAATATAACTACTATAATACTGCTCCTATGTACAAGAATATAACTACTATAATACTGCCCCTATGTACAAGAATATAACTACTATAATACTGCTCCCTATGTACAAGAATATAACTACTATAATACTGCTCCTATGTACAAGAATATAACTACTATAATACTGCCCCTATGTACAAGAATATAACTACTATAATACTGCTCCCTATGTACAAGAATATAACTACTATAATACTGCTCCTATGTACAAGAATATAACTACTATAATACTGCTCCTATGTACAAGAATATAACTACTATAATACTGCTCCTATGTACAAGAATATAACTACTATAATACTGCTCCTATGTATAAGAATATAACTACTATAATACTGCCCCTATGTACAAGAATATAACTACTATAATACTGCCCCTATGTACAAGAATATAACTACTATAATACTGCTCCCTATGTACAAGAATATAACTACTATAATACTGCCCCTATGTACAAGAATATAACTACTATAATACTGCCCCCTATGTACAAGAATATAACTACTATAATACTGCTCCCTATGTACAAGAATATAACTACTATAATACTGCTCCCTATGTACAAGAATATAACTACTATAATACTGCTCCCTATGTACAAGAATATAACTACTATAATACTGCTCCTATGTACAAGAATATAACTACTAATACTGCTCCTATGTACAAGAATATAACTACTATAATACTGCTCCTATGTACAAGAATATAACTACTATAATACTGCCCCTATGTACAAGAATATAACTACTATAATACTGCTCCCTATGTACAAGAATATAACTACTATAATACTGCCCCCTATGTACAAGAATATAACTACTATAATACTGCCCCCTATGTACAAGAATATAACTACTATAATACTGCCCCTATGTACAAGAATATAACTACTATAATACTGCCCCCTATGTACAAGAATATAACTACTATAATACTGCCCCTATGTACAAGAATATAACTACTATAATACTGCCCCCTATGTACAAGAATATAACTACTATAATACTGCTCCCTATGTACAAGAATATAACTACTATAATACTGCTCCCTATGTACAAGAATATAACTACTATAATACTGCTCCCTATGTACAAGAATATAACTACTATAATACTGCCCCCTATGTACAAGAATATAACTACTATAATACTGCCCCTATGTACAAGAATATAACTACTATAATACTCCTATGTACAAGAATATAACTACTATAATACTGCCCCAATATACAAGAATATAACTACTATAATACTGCCCCCTATGTACAAGAATATAACTACTATAATACTGCCCCCTATGTACAAGAATATAACTACTATAATACTCCTATGTACAAGAATATAACTACTATAATACTGCCCCAATATACAAGAATATAACTACTATAATACTGCTCCTATGTACAAGAATATAACTACTATAATACTGCCCCTATGTACAGGAATATAACTACTATAATACTGCCTCCTAGGAACAAGAATATAACTACTATAATACTGCTCCTATGTACAAGAATATAACTACTATAATACTGCTCCTATGTACAAGAATATAACTACTATAATACTGCTCCTATGTACAAGAATATAACTACTATAATACTGCCCCTATGTACAGGAATATAACTACTATAATACTGCCTCCTAGGAACAAGAATATAACTACTATAATACTGCTCCTATGTACAAGAATATAACTACTATAATACTGCTCCCTATGTACAAGAATATAACTACTATAATACTGCCTCCTAGGTGTGTAACCGGGCAGACCATCCTTTATACTCACATCCTGATAATATTCGAGGACGCTCTGCAGGATCCTCTTCATATTGCTGACCTGATGGAGGAGAGGATATAGCGCAGGTTAGTAGTGTATGCTCTGGCGGTTATCTGTATGTAATATTTATTCATTCTCGGCAGGAGAAGCCATAGTCCCCTCTCACTGCCCGGACAATGAGCCGTATGTGTCGCAATAGGGGAACACTCACCCTGTAGGGGCAGGGTCCTTGTGGTCTCCTCTGCACCCCTTCCTATAGCTCACACTTACCTTCAGCCTCCAGTTATCACTAGAGTCAGGCTTTATCCTCATCAGCCAGGCTTCATTAAACCACGAGGAGTCTCTGCAGACACAAGACACAGAATGAAGGATCCAAAGCAGTGGCAGCCATTAATAGTCATCACAGATGCAGTAAAGTGACAAGTGTTGCAACGTGGCCCACCTGACTGGCGCGGAGCGCCTCCCCGAGCACAGTGAAGGTACAGCCTGGATATCTACTATATAATTGTCTAAGGGGTACTTCCGTCTTTCTATCTGTCCTTCTGTCTGTCACGGATATTCATTGGTCGCGGCCTCTGTCTGTCATGGAATCCAAGTCACTGATTGGTCGTGGCAAAACGCCCACGTCCATTGCCACGACCAATCAGCGACAATATGGCCGCTCCATACTCCCCTCCAGTCAGCGCTCACACAGGGTTAATGGCAGCGTTAATGGACCGCGTTATGCCGCAGTGTAACGCACTCCATTAACGCAGCTATTAAACCTGTGCGACCAACTTTTTTTTTTTTTTTTTTACTATTGATGTTGTGTATGCAGCCTCAATAGTAAAAAGATCTAATGTTAAAAATAATTAAAAAAAAAAAAAAGAAAAATCATTATATACTCCCCTTCCGCCGCCTTTCCCGCTCCTCGCGATGCTCCGATGACCGCTCCATACAAGCGGCAGTTTCCGGTTCCAAGGATGGTATGCGACAAGGACCTGCCATAACGTCACAATCATGTGACCGCGACGTCATCACAGGTCCTGCTCCCATACCAACCCTGGGAGCGGAAGCTGCCGGGTGCACCGCACACAGGGCCAGGACTTCAACGGAGGGCGAGTATATGTTTATTTTTGATTTTAAGTCTGTATACTCCGTCGCTGGGCAATATACTACGTGGACATGCATATTCTAGAATACCCGATGCGCGTATATATATATATATATATTCTAACGCATCGGGTATTCTAGAATATGCATGTCCACGTAGTATATTGGCCAGCCACATAGTATATTGGCCAGCCACATAGTATATTGGCCAGCCACATAGTATATTGGCCAGCCACATAGTATATTGGCCAGCCACATAGTATATTGGCCAGCCACATAGTATATTGGCCAGCCACATAGTATATTGGCCAGCCACATAGTATATTGGCCAGCCACATAGTATATTGGCCAGCCACATAGTATATTGGCCAGCCACATAGTATATTGGCCAGCCACATAGTATATTGGCCAGCCACATAGTATATTGGCCAGCCACATAGTATATTGGCCAGCCACATAGTATATTGGCCAGCCACATAGTATATTGGCCAGCCACATAGTATATTGGCCAGCCACATAGTATATTGGCCAGCCACATAGTATATTGGCCAGCCACATAGTATATTGGCCAGCCACATAGTATATTGGCCAGCCACATAGTATATTGGCCAGCCACATAGTATATTGGCCAGCCACATAGTATATTGGCCAGCCACATAGTATATTGGCCAGCCACATAGTATATTGGCCAGCCACATAGTATATTGGCCAGCCACATAGTATATTGGCCAGCCACATAGTATATTGGCCAGCCACATAGTATATTGGCCAGCCACATAGTATATTGGCCAGCCACATAGTATATTGGCCAGCCACATAGTATATTGGCCAGCCACATAGTATATTGGCCAGCCACATAGTATATTGGCCAGCCACATAGTATATTGGCCAGCCACATAGTATATTGGCCAGCCACATAGTATATTGGCCAGCCACATAGTATATTGGCCAGCCACATAGTATATTGGCCAGCCACATAGTATATTGGCCAGCCACATAGTATATTGGCCAGCCACATAGTATATTGGCCAGCCACATAGTATATTGGCCAGCCACATAGTATATTGGCCAGCCACATAGTATATTGGCCAGCCACATAGTATATTGGCCAGCCACATAGTATATTGGCCAGCCACATAGTATATTGGCCAGCCACATAGTATATTGGCCAGCCACATAGTATATTGGCCAGCCACATAGTATATTGGCCAGCCACATAGTATATTGGCCAGCCACATAGTATATTGGCCAGCCACATAGTATATTGGCCAGCCACATAGTATATTGGCCAGCCACATAGTATATTGGCCAGCCACATAGTATATTGGCCAGCCACATAGTATATTGGCCAGCCACATAGTATATTGGCCAGCCACATAGTATATTGGCCAGCCACATAGTATATTGGCCAGCCACATAGTATATTGGCCAGCCACATAGTATATTGGCCAGCCACATAGTATATTGGCCAGCCACATAGTATATTGGCCAGCCACATAGTATATTGGCCAGCCACATAGTATATTGGCCAGCCACATAGTATATTGGCCAGCCACATAGTATATTGGCCAGCCACATAGTATATTGGCCAGCCACATAGTATATTGGCCAGCCACATAGTATATTGGCCAGCCACATAGTATATTGGCCAGCCACATAGTATATTGGCCAGCCACATAGTATATTGGCCAGCCACATAGTATATTGGCCAGCCACATAGTATATTGGCCAGCCACATAGTATATTGGCCAGCCACATAGTATATTGGCCAGCCACATAGTATATTGGCCAGCCACATAGTATATTGGCCAGCCACATAGTATATTGGCCAGCCACATAGTATATTGGCCAGCCACATAGTATATTGGCCAGCCACATAGTATATTGGCCAGCCACATAGTATATTGGCCAGCCACATAGTATATTGGCCAGCCACATAGTATATTGGCCAGCCACATAGTATATTGGCCAGCCACATAGTATATTGGCCAGCCACATAGTATATTGGCCAGCCACATAGTATATTGGCCAGCCACATAGTATATTGGCCAGCCACATAGTATATTGGCCAGCCACATAGTATATTGGCCAGCCACATAGTATATTGGCCAGCCACATAGTATATTGGCCAGCCACATAGTATATTGGCCAGCCACATAGTATATTGGCCAGCCACATAGTATATTGGCCAGCCACATAGTATATTGGCCAGCCACATAGTATATTGGCCAGCCACATAGTATATTGGCCAGCCACATAGTATATTGGCCAGCCACATAGTATATTGGCCAGCCACATAGTATATTGGCCAGCCACATAGTATATTGGCCAGCCACATAGTATATTGGCCAGCCACATAGTATATTGGCCAGCCACATAGTATATTGGCCAGCCACATAGTATATTGGCCAGCCACATAGTATATTGGCCAGCCACATAGTATATTGGCCAGCCACATAGTATATTGGCCAGCCACATAGTATATTGGCCAGCCACATAGTATATTGGCCAGCCACATAGTATATTGGCCAGCCACATAGTATATTGGCCAGCCACATAGTATATTGGCCAGCCACATAGTATATTGGCCAGCCACATAGTATATTGGCCAGCCACATAGTATATTGGCCAGCCACATAGTATATTGGCCAGCCACATAGTATATTGGCCAGCCACATAGTATATTGGCCAGCCACATAGTATATTGGCCAGCCACATAGTATATTGGCCAGCCACATAGTATATTGGCCAGCCACATAGTATATTGGCCAGCCACATAGTATATTGGCCAGCCACATAGTATATTGGCCAGCCACATAGTATATTGGCCAGCCACATAGTATATTGGCCAGCCACATAGTATATTGGCCAGCCACATAGTATATTGGCCAGCCACATAGTATATTGGCCAGCCACATAGTATATTGGCCAGCCACATAGTATATTGGCCAGCCACATAGTATATTGGCCAGCCACATAGTATATTGGCCAGCCACATAGTATATTGGCCAGCCACATAGTATATTGGCCAGCCACATAGTATATTGGCCAGCCACATAGTATATTGGCCAGCCACATAGTATATTGGCCAGCCACATAGTATATTGGCCAGCCACATAGTATATTGGCCAGCCACATAGTATATTGGCCAGCCACATAGTATATTGGCCAGCCACATAGTATATTGGCCAGCCACATAGTATATTGGCCAGCCACATAGTATATTGGCCAGCCACATAGTATATTGGCCAGCCACATAGTATATTGGCCAGCCACATAGTATATTGGCCAGCCACATAGTATATTGGCCAGCCACATAGTATATTGGCCAGCCACATAGTATATTGGCCAGCCACATAGTATATTGGCCAGCCACATAGTATATTGGCCAGCCACATAGTATATTGGCCAGCCACATAGTATATTGGCCAGCCACATAGTATATTGGCCAGCCACATAGTATATTGGCCAGCCACATAGTATATTGGCCAGCCACATAGTATATTGGCCAGCCACATAGTATATTGGCCAGCCACATAGTATATTGGCCAGCCACATAGTATATTGGCCAGCCACATAGTATATTGGCCAGCCACATAGTATATTGGCCAGCCACATAGTATATTGGCCAGCCACATAGTATATTGGCCAGCCACATAGTATATTGGCCAGCCACATAGTATATTGGCCAGCCACATAGTATATTGGCCAGCCACATAGTATATTGGCCAGCCACATAGTATATTGGCCAGCCACATAGTATATTGGCCAGCCACATAGTATATTGGCCAGCCACATAGTATATTGGCCAGCCACATAGTATATTGGCCAGCCACATAGTATATTGGCCAGCCACATAGTATATTGGCCAGCCACATAGTATATTGGCCAGCCACATAGTATATTGGCCAGCCACATAGTATATTGGCCAGCCACATAGTATATTGGCCAGCCACATAGTATATTGGCCAGCCACATAGTATATTGGCCAGCCACATAGTATATTGGCCAGCCACATAGTATATTGGCCAGCCACATAGTATATTGGCCAGCCACATAGTATATTGGCCAGCCACATAGTATATTGGCCAGCCACATAGTATATTGGCCAGCCACATAGTATATTGGCCAGCCACATAGTATATTGGCCAGCCACATAGTATATTGGCCAGCCACATAGTATATTGGCCAGCCACATAGTATATTGGCCAGCCACATAGTATATTGGCCAGCCACATAGTATATTGGCCAGCCACATAGTATATTGGCCAGCCACATAGTATATTGGCCAGCCACATAGTATATTGGCCAGCCACATAGTATATTGGCCAGCCACATAGTATATTGGCCAGCCACATAGTATATTGGCCAGCCACATAGTATATTGGCCAGCCACATAGTATATTGGCCAGCCACATAGTATATTGGCCAGCCACATAGTATATTGGCCAGCCACATAGTATATTGGCCAGCCACATAGTATATTGGCCAGCCACATAGTATATTGGCCAGCCACATAGTATATTGGCCAGCCACATAGTATATTGGCCAGCCACATAGTATATTGGCCAGCCACATAGTATATTGGCCAGCCACATAGTATATTGGCCAGCCACATAGTATATTGGCCAGCCACATAGTATATTGGCCAGCCACATAGTATATTGCCCAGCCACGTAGTATATTGGCCAGCCACATAGTATATTTCCCAGCCACGTAGTATATTGGCCAGCCACGTAGTATATTGCCCAGCACAGAGCCACGTAGTATAGAGACTTAAAAAATAAATAAATAAACATATACTCACCTTCCGAAGGCCCGTTGGAAGTCCTGCTATACTCACCCTCCGCCGCCTTTTCCGCTCCTCTGGACGCTCCCGGGATCGCTCCATTGCAAGCGGCAGCTTGCGGTCCCAGGGCTGGTGTGAGCAGGACCTATGATGACGTCGCGGTCACATGACCGTGACGTCACGGCAGGTCCTTGTTGCACAGCAGCCCTGGGAGCGGAAGCTGCCGCTTGCAATGGAGCGATCCCGGGAGCGTCCAGAGGAGCAGGAAAGGCGGCGGAGGGTGAGTATAGCAGGTTTTTTTTTTGTTTTTTTAATTATTTTTAACATGACATATTTTTACTATTGATGCTGCATAGGCAGCATCAATAGTAAATAGTTGGGGACACACAGGGTTAATAGCAGCGGTAATGGAGTGTGTTACACCGCGGGCCGTTACCGCTGCCATTAACCCTGTGTGAGCGGTGAGTGGAGGGGATTACGGAGCGGGCGCCGGGCAGTGAGTGCAGGGGAGTAGGGGAGGGACTAATCGGACTGTGGCCGTCGCTGATTGATCGCGGCAGCCATGACAGGCAGCTGCCGAGACCAACAAGGGGTCACAGGGGTGTTAGGATTGTAACCCCCATTATGTACTCACATGAGATTCAGCACCTGGGCGATGGCCAGTCCTCCCGCCAGGTCCTGGTAGGACACACACGGACCAGACACCTGAAATGTTTGCATCTATGGAGGAAAGATACATGACGGGTTAATTCTCCAGCTCAGATGAGTCTGCGGTAACATGGAGGAATCACCAGCAGTCAGTACTGGTCCCTGCACGTGGTGGTGGTCTTCAGGGGCACGCAGCCACAGAGCGGGACCCCACTGTACTATAAGGGTGTAGAACTCTCCTCGGATTGCAAAACCTGGCCAGAGCACCGGGCCTCCCGACCTGAGCGTCCTCCTCAGAGGCACATGGAGGGCAGGCTGGGTATTGTGGTGCTACTATAGGAATACGCCTGCATCACTCAGTAATGGAGGAGCACTGGCCGCACTACCTGGACGTGGCAGAGAGAGGAGCCGTCACCGGCTGCCACCAAACCCCTCGAGTGGCTGCAGATGTCCTGCAGCGCCGAGGTCTGAGGTTCTACTAAACTCTGAGGGTCTTCCTGTCCGACCTCCAAGACGTCGCCTCTAATTACCCGAGAAGTCGGCTCCAACATGCACAAAACCGGGAGCTCAGTAATGACGACCGCGGGAGGAAGCGCAGTGGGGGCTCGGCGATGACGACCGCAGGAGGAAGCGCAGTGGGGGCTCGGCGATGACGACCGCGGGAGGAAGCGCAGTGGGGGCTCGGCGATGACGACCGCGGGAGGAAGCGCAGTGGGGGCTCGGCGATGACGACCGCGGGAGGAAGCGCAGTGGGGGCTCGGCGATGACGACCGCGGGAGGAAGCGCAGTGGGGGCTCGGCAATGACGACCGCGGGAGGAAGCGCAGTGGGGGCTCGGCAATGACGACCGCGGGAGGAAGCGCAGTGGGGGCTCGGCAATGACGACCGCGGGAGGAAGCGCAGTGGGGGCTCGGCAATGACGACCGCGGGAGGAAGCGCAGTGGGGGCTCGGCGATGACGACCGCGGGAGGAAGCGCAGTGGGGGTTCGGCGATGACGACCGCGGGAGGAAGGGCAGTGGGGGCTCGGCGATGACGACCGCAGGAGGAAGCACAGTGGGAGCTCGGCAATGAGCGCAGTGGGGGCTCGGCGATGACGACCACGGGAGGGAGCGCAGTGGGGGCTCGGCGATGACGACCGCAGGAGGAAGCGCGGTGGGGGCTCGGCGATGACGACCGCAGGAGGAAGCGCACTGGGGGCTCGGCGATGACGACTGCGGGAGGAAGGGCAGTGGGAGCTCGGCAATGAGCGCAGTGGGGGCTCGGCGATGACGACCGCAGGAGGAAGCGCGGTGGGGGCTCGGCGATGACGACCGCAGGAGGAAGCGCGGTGGGGGCTCGGCGATGACGACCGCAGGAGGAAGCGCGGTGGGGGCTCGGCGATGACGACCGCAGGAGGAAGCGCGGTGGGGGCTCGGCGATGACGACCGCAGGAGGAAGCGCAGTGGGGGCTCGGCGATGACGACCGCAGGAGGAAGCGCGGTGGGGGCTCGGCGATGACGACCGCAGGAGGAAGCGCACTGGGGGCTCGGCGATGACGACCGCGGGAGGAAGCGCAGTGGGGGCTCGGCGATGACGACCGCGGGAGGAAGCGCAGTGGGGGCTCGGCGATGACGACCGCGGGAGGAAGCGCAGTGGGGGCTCGGCGATGACGACCGCGGGAGGAAGCGCAGTGGGGGCTCGGCGATGACGACCGCGGGAGGAAGCGCAGTGGGGGCTCGGCGATGACGACCGCGGGAGGAAGCGCAGTGGGGGCTCGGCGATGACGACCGCGGGAGGAAGCGCAGTGGGGGCTCGGCAATGACGACCGCGGGAGGAAGCGCAGTGGGGGCTCGGCAATGACGACCGCGGGAGGAAGCGCAGTTGGGGCTCGGCAATGACGACCGCGGGAGGAAGCGCAGTGGGGGCTCGGCAATGACGACCGCGGGAGGAAGCGCAGTGGGGGCTCGGCAATGACGACCGCGGGAGGAAGCGCAGTGGGGGCTCGGCAATGACGACCGCGGGAGGAAGCGCAGTGGGGGTTCGGCGATGACGACCGCGGGAGGAAGGGCAGTGGGGGCTCGGCGATGACGACCGCAGGAGGAAGCACAGTGGGGGCTCGGCGATGACGACCGCGGGAGGAAGCACAGTGGGAGCTCGGCAATGAGCGCAGTGGGGGCTCGGCGATGACGACCGCGGGAGGAAGCGCAGTGGGGGTTCGGCGATGACGACCGCAGGAGGAAGCACAGTGGGAGCTCGGCAATGAGCGCAGTGGGGGCTCGGCGATGACGACCACGGGAGGGAGCGCAGTGGGGGCTCGGCGATGACGACCGCAGGAGGAAGCGCACTGGGGGCTCGGCGATGACGACCGCGGGAGGAAGCGCAGTGGGGGCTCGGCGATGACGACCGCGGGAGGAAGCGCAGTGGGGGCTCGGCGATGACGACCGCGGGAGGAAGCGCAGTGGGGGCTCGGCGATGACGACCGCGGGAGGAAGCGCAGTGGGGGCTCGGCGATGACGACCGCGGGAGGAAGCGCAGTGGGGGCTCGGCGATGACGACCGCGGGAGGAAGCGCAGTGGGGGCTCGGCGATGACGACCGCGGGAGGAAGCGCAGTGGGGGCTCGGCGATGACGACCGCGGGAGGAAGCGCAGTGGGGGCTCGGCGATGACGACCGCGGGAGGAAGCGCAGTGGGGGCTCGGCGATGACGACCGCGGGAGGAAGCGCAGTGGGGGCTCGGCGATGACGACCGCGGGAGGAAGCGCAGTGGGGGCTCGGCGATGACGACCGCGGGAGGAAGCGCAGTGGGGGCTCGGCGATGACGACCGCGGGAGGAAGCGCAGTGGGGGCTCGGCGATGACGACCGCGGGAGGAAGCGCAGTGGGGGCTCGGCGATGACGACCGCGGGAGGAAGCGCAGTGGGGGCTCGGCGATGACGACCGCGGGAGGAAGCGCAGTGGGGGCTCGGCGATGACGACCGCGGGAGGAAGCGCAGTGGGGGCTCGGCGATGACGACCGCGGGAGGAAGCGCAGTGGGGGCTCGGCGATGACGACCGCGGGAGGAAGCGCAGTGGGGGCTCGGCGATGACGACCGCGGGAGGAAGCGCAGTGGGGGCTCGGCGATGACGACCGCGGGAGGAAGCGCAGTGGGGGCTCGGCGATGACGACCGCGGGAGGAAGCGCAGTGGGGGCTCGGCGATGACGACCGCGGGAGGAAGCGCAGTGGGGGCTCGGCGATGACGACCGCGGGAGGAAGCGCAGTGGGGGCTCGGCGATGACGACCGCGGGAGGAAGCGCAGTGGGGGCTCGGCAATGACGACCGCGGGAGGAAGCGCAGTGGGGGCTCGGCAATGACGACCGCGGGAGGAAGCGCAGTGGGGGCTCGGCAATGACGACCGCGGGAGGAAGCGCAGTGGGGGCTCGGCGATGACGACCGCGGGAGGAAGCGCAGTGGGGGTTCGGCGATGACGACCGCGGGAGGAAGGGCAGTGGGGGCTCGGCGATGACGACCGCAGGAGGAAGCACAGTGGGGGCTCGGCGATGACGACCGCGGGAGGAAGCACAGTGGGAGCTCGGCAATGAGCGCAGTGGGGGCTCGGCGATGACGACCACGGGAGGGAGCGCAGTGGGGGCTCGGCGATGACGACCGCAGGAGGAAGCGCGGTGGGGGCTCGGCGATGACGACCACAGGAGGAAGCGCACTGGGGGCTCGGCGATGACGACCGCGGGAGGAAGGGCAGTGGGAGCTCGGCAATGAGCGCAGTGGGGGCTCGGCGATGACGACCGCGGGAGGAAGCGGAGTGGGGGCTCGGCGATGACGACCGCAGGAGGAAGCGCGGTGGGGGCTCGGCGATGACGACCGCAGGAGGAAGCGCACTGGGGGCTCGGCGATGACGACCGCGGGAGGAAGGGCAGTGGGGGCTCGGCGATGACGACCGCGGGAGGAAGCGCAGTGGGGGCTCGGCGATGACGACCACGGGAGGAAGCGCAGTGGGGGCTCGGCGATGACGACCGCGGGAGGAAGCGCAGTGGGGGCTCGGCGATGACGACCGCGGGAGGAAGCGCAGTGGGGGCTCGGCGATGACGACCGCGGGAGGAAGCGCAGTGGGGGCTCGGCAATGACGACCGCGGGAGGAAGCGCAGTGGGGGCTCGGCAATGACGACCGCGGGAGGAAGCGCAGTGGGGGCTCGGCAATGACGACCGCGGGAGGAAGCGCAGTGGGGGCTCGGCAATGACGACCGCGGGAGGAAGCGCAGTGGGGGCTCGGCGATGACGACCGCGGGAGGAAGCGCAGTGGGGGTTCGGCGATGACGACCGCGGGAGGAAGGGCAGTGGGGGCTCGGCGATGACGACCGCAGGAGGAAGCACAGTGGGGGCTCGGCGATGACGACTGCGGGAGGAAGCACAGTGGGAGCTCGGCAATGAGCGCAGTGGGGGCTCGGCGATGACGACCGCGGGAGGAAGCGCAGTGGGGGTTCGGCGATGACGACCGCGGGAGGAAGGGCAGTGGGGGCTCGGCGATGACGACCGCAGGAGGAAGCACAGTGGGAGCTCGGCAATGAGCGCAGTGGGGGCTCGGCGATGACGACCACGGGAGGGAGCGCAGTGGGGGCTCGGCGATGACGACCGCAGGAGGAAGCGCAGTGGGGGCTCGGCAATGACGACCGCGGGAGGAAGCGCAGTGGGGGCTCGGCGATGACGACCGCGGGAGGAAGCGCAGTGGGGGCTCGGCGATGACGACCGCAGGAGGAAGCGCAGTGGGGGCTCGGCGATGACGACCGCAGGAGGAAGCGCAGTGGGGGCTCGGCGATGACGACCGCGGGAGGAAGCACAGTGGGAGCTCGGCAATGAGCGCAGTGGGGGCTCGGCGATGACGACCGCGGGAGGAAGCGCAGTGGGGGTTCGGCGATGACGACCGCGGGAGGAAGCACAGTGGGAGCTCGGCAATGAGCGCAGTGGGGGCTCGGCGATGACGACCACGGGAGGGAGCGCAGTGGGGGCTCGGCGATGACGACCACGGGAGGGAGCGCAGTGGTGGCTCGGCGATGACGACCGCAGGAGGAAGCGCAGTGGGGGCTCGGCGATGACGACCGCAGGAGGAAGCGCAGTGGGGGCTCGGAGATGACGACAGCGGTGGGGATGGTTGCGCGGCGGGGGCTCGGCAATGGCGACCGCGGGGGGAGGGGGAGTGGTGTCACAGTTTCATCCAGACTTCTGCCACATAGAACACTGGAGGCCATGGTCCATGAGGACTGGGCTAAGGCTGACTATTGTTATAACCTGCTGCACATCATGTGTGCAGCAGGTTATAACAGCCAGAGGGACTCTTCTCATGAATAATGCGGAGCCTGCAGTGGTCGGTGGTGAACTCTCTGCACATGCGCGGTCAGGTTTGTACTTCATGCTGATGAGCTCCTGCAGCACTACATGTGCAGGGACGATCATTGCTATGGGGCCCTATGATCACAGCCCGTGCAGTGGGACGGCAGACACTGGAGTAACACTAGTAATGGGTACGGGAGTAACAGCAGAAGCTCTGACTGAAGTCTTCCCCTCCCCGCCATCCCCGGGGACGCATACCCATGTCAGCAGGGGGTCGCCCTGCTCCCCTCTCCTCTGGCCGCTCATCTCCGCTTTATCCTCAGGCTCTTTTCCCTTCTGACCATACGTTACAGCCAGCAGAGGCCTCGCCAGGCGAATATCAGCCGCTTCTGTCCCTCACCGACCACCGTAGCGTTCACGTATGCCGTACACCTCAGTCAGCCGTAAAGTAAACGCCCACTTCTAAAACATCGTCCAATCGGCAGGCTGCTTTCTCAGGTTGCTAAGGGCGACACTTCCTAGTGAGGGGGCTTTCGTGGACTCCTTAATGAAATGAGGGCTATCCTGGGTTTTGCCTGTTTTATTTTATTTTTATTGGGGGGCGGCTAGAATGAGAACACCTGACGTGTGGGACACACCCGCACAGGACGCGTTCTGACCCCGTGTTGCTGCCTCTGATTTTACCCTTTTTTTTTTGCTAACAACTTTGTACTAGATGCAACAAAGAGAAACTTTCGCTGGATTAACCCTTTAAGTACACAACTTTTTTCTTAGTTTTTTTTGTTTTTGCTATTCTACATCCCAAGGACCATATTCCTCAGTTATAATAAAAGAAAAACACAAAAATGAACGTTATCCTCATGAAATACTATTGGGGGAGCCATTGGCCCCCGCTTCGCCTTGTGAGGCCCCCGCCGGTGATAGAACTTTCTGACCGCCTAGATTCTGAGGTCACTATTGGCTGCGGCATCTGAGGGGGTGACCACTGCCGGACGGTTTACCTCCTGAATCTGGACCATCCCTGTAAATGAACGCATCAGGTCGCCGAGGGGTTAATCGCTGTCCATTAACCCCTTCCCCACCGCAGACGCTTAGTTTTGGCGCTACCGTTTTTTTACCTCCATATATGACGGCGTCAGTTCTCCGTCCACATAGACGTGTGAGGACGAGTCGTAGTTATGGATGACGCCGTTCACTTTACCGTATAATGAACCCGAAAACTAGGAAAAAATTGGATTTATGCGGTTTATTGCGGATAAAAATGCCCTGGGGCCAGGATTCTCCGCGTCAGGACAGTTACGGGGAAACTACGTGTAACTTTTTTTTTCTTCTTTAATTGTTTTAGTGGTTTAAAAGATTCTAAATTCTAAAAAATAGACATTTTTTTTTGCATGTAAAGCAGAAGTTTGACAGAAAAATCACAATTTTGGCTTTTTTTATTTTATTTTTTCTGTCTGGTTTTTACCTATGGGTCGAAGGGATGATAGGACTGTGGTCAGTAATCCGTGGCCGGACAGGAGCAGTCACCAATGTAGTCGTTGCACCGACACTGGTGAATCGAGTCGCTCATCTCTCATTTTCATAGATCCGACTTTACAAACATGACGATACCAAATATACTGATTTTTTTAATTTTATTTTTGGATGGGGAACAGAAGGATGAATCACATTTCTGTGTTTTATTGCTTTTTTTTGTATTTTGTTCCATCACACTGAATTTTTTAATGCCCCTAAGGCCGGCCTCACACTCAGCGTATAAAAATACGGTCCGTAATTTACGGCCGTAATACGCAGAAAAACCCTAAAATAGTGGTCCGTATGTCATCCGTAGGCAGGGTGTGTCAGCGCATTTTGCGCATGGCATCCTCCGTATGTAATCAGTGAGCCTGGGAACTTTTAAGAATATTTTCCCACACTCGAGTTCATATGAGGACATCCAGCAGACGGCGCATCACCGCATCTCGAGGTAACTACAAGTCATTGACCTACATTCTATTCATTTCCTGGGGTTTTACAGGCAGGAGCACAGCTGCATTAGCAGAGCTTCTGCTTGTAAAATTAGTTAACCCCTTCAGATGGATTTACATCGTGGGACGTGACAGAACGACGGAAGGTATGGGATATTGTTGTTTTTTTATTTTACCTTTTTTACAGAACAAGGGTCTTCAGGTGCATTAAGAGTATAATAAAATATTACAAAAACCTGTGTATTTATTTCATTAAAAGACTTTGTAATAATGTGTGTGTGTGTTTTTTAACCATTTCATACAATTGGATTAATAATGGATAAGTGTCATAATTGAAGCCTCTCCGTTATTAATTAGGCTTAATGTCACCTTACAATAGCAAGGTGACATTAACCCTTCATTACCCCATATCCCACCGCTACACGGGAATGGGAAGAGAGTGGCCAAGTGCCAGAATAGGCGCATCTTCCAGATGTGCCTGTTCTGGGGTGGCTGGGGGCAGATGTTTTTAGCCAGGGGGGGCCAATAACCGTGGACCCTCTCCAGGCTATTAATATCTGCCCTCAGTCACTGGCTTTCCCACTCTGGCGGAGAAAATTGCGTGGGAGCCCATGCCAATTTTTTCCGCGATTTAACCCTTTAAATTAATAGCTAGAGCGCCCAAATTTTGCACATACACAACTACTAACATTAGTAGTGTGGAATATGCAAAAAAAAGGTGATATGAGATGGTTTACTGTACATATGTACATATGTACATATCGTGTCGGGTATGTACATATGTACATACTGTACATATGTACATATCGTGTCGGGTTTAGGAAGGAGATAGCAAAAGCCGGCAATTGAATTACCGGCTTTAAAGCTATCTCGCGCTGGATGATATATTAATATATATACATATATGTGTCTCACTGACATATATACAGTATATACCCCTATTCTATGTGTCCACATTTATTCTACCTATTCTATTCTAACCTGTCAGTGTGATTTTACTGTACACCGCACTGAATTGCCGGCTTTTCTATAGAACACCGCTGCGTATTTCTCGCAAGTCACACTGCTGGTCCGTGTGTAATCTGTATTTTTCTGGCCCCCATAGACATTCATTGACGTATTTTTTGCGCAATATGGTGACAAACGCAGCATGCTGCGTTTTTCTACTGTCGTAGAAAGCCGTATAATACTGATCAGTATAATACGGCTGATAGGAGCAGGGGCATAGAGAATCATTGTACCGTATGCAATCCGTATTTTCAGCACCTCTCTTATGTCCGTAAAACACGCTAGTGTGAGGCCGGCCTAAGGCCACATTCACACGGTCAGTAATTGCTCAGTATTTTACATCAGTATTTGTAAGCCAGGGTCCATGCCAGGAACAGCAGAGGTGTAGACAGGGCCCCGGAGAAAAATTTATTATCCCCCTTCTTTCCTGAGGGCCATTTTTTGGGGGGGTCTAGTTGCATTTTTCAACACTCAGAACCTCAATTATCAACTATTTGCAGCACAGCGCCGTTCACTGTGTAGTGGCCGTTCTTGGGTACTGCAGCTCAGCTCCTATTGCAGTGAATAGAGCCTGATGTGCAGTACCTGGGAATGGCCACTACACTGTGTGGCGCTGTGCCGATTCTGTGCACTGATATTATTATTATTATTATACATTTTTATAGCGCCATTTATTCCATGGCGCTTTACATGTGAATACGGGGCAAATATAGACAAATACATTAAACATGCTATTATGATATATGATATATGTATATATATGTATATATATATATATGATATATATATGTATATATATATATGATATATGATATCCGGAATCTGTGGGAGCTGATCAGTGAGGGGGCAGATAGATCACCACCAATCTGACATTGATGACCTATCCCACATATATGTGAGTCCTGGAATATCCCTTTAAGTCAGTAGAACCTTATCTCCCCCTAGTGGCAGCTGCTTGCGCTTCCATATCTCGTCTGCGGCCTGCGCGTGGACTGTTGGCTTTACTATGACCGCCGGGGCCCTCCTGAAGGTGCCGCTATCTTGGTCCTCCGCTGAAGCTTGGCTATATGCGGAGCTTCCTAGGAGACCAGGACTTACACTATATACTATACTGCAGTATATAGTAGAAACGATCGGACAATCGCAGGTTAAAAAAGACTAAAATATAAAGTAAAAAAAATAGATATATTTTTTCTAAGTATAAAAGTTTAATCCCCCCATTAAAAATAAAGATTAAAAATATATATATATATGGTATCGCCACATTCATCAAAGTCCGAACTATCCAAATATAAAATGAATTTACCCCATCAGTAAGTGCCGGAACGCGGTAAAAAAAATATTACAATCTATACAAGATTGGTGTCGCTGTCATCGTACCGACCCCGAGAGTCACAATTCGGAGTCATGTTTACCCCTGTATATAGGAAATGAAAACAAAACCCCAAAAATTGAAATGGAGAGAAAAAAAAATCTTTCTTGTGCTGATGTTTGTCACAGTGTGTCGGTGCAGTTTTCACATCGTCTCCCTTTTTGCTCTGCACACGAATGGCCGACATGTGAGATCATCAAATTACACAGAACTTCAGTTTCCTTGAAAGCTAAGTTCACGCCGTGAGTCATAGTACAGAGCCGCCATCTGACACCTGTGACCAGCCGGCTGCCGGGAAACTACAACCCTCAGTATATTCTGCCAGCCCAGGCTATTGGGAGTTGTTGTCATTTGGTGTAAAGTCTTAGGCCGGCCTCACACTAGCGAGTTTTACGGACGTAAGAGCGCAGAAACTACGTCCGTAAAACTCGCAAAACAAGCGGCACAATTATTCTCTATGCCCCTGCTCCTATCTGCCGTATTAAACTGATCAGTATTATACAGCTTTCTACGGCCATAGAAAATTGCAGCATGCTGCGTTTGTCACCGTATTGCGCAAATAAAACGTCAATGAAAGTCTATGGAAGCCCCAAAAATACGGATTACACACGGACCAGCAGTGTGACTTGCGAGAAATACGCAGCGGTGTTAGAGAGAAAAGCCGGCAATTCATTGCGGTGTACAGTAAAATCACACTGACAGCTGACATTAGAATAGGTAGAATAAATGTGGACACATAGAATAGGTATATATATATATATATGTCAGTAGACACATATATGTATATATATTATTACTTCATACAGCCGCGATATAGCAGAAAGCTGGTAATTCAATTACCGGCTTTTGCTTTCTCCTTCCTAAACCCGACATGATATGAGTCATGGTTACATACAGTAAACCATCTCATATCACCATTTTTTTTGCAGATTCCACACTACTGTTAGTAGTGTGTATATGCTAAATTTGGCCGTTCTAGCTAGTAAATTAAAGGGTTAAATGGCGGAAAAAATTGGCGTGGGCTCCCGCACAATTTTCTCCGCCAGAGTTGTAAAGCCAGTGACTGAGGGCAGATATTAATAGCCTGGAGAGGGTCCACGGTTATTGGACCCCCCCCTGGCTAAAACCATCTGCCCCCAGCCACCCCAGAAAAGGCACATCTGGAAGATGCGCCTATTCTGGCACTTGGCCACTCTCTTCCCATTCCCGTGTAGCGGTGGGATATGGGGTAATGAAGGGTTAATGCCACCTTGCTATTGTAAGGTGACATTAAGCCTAATTAATAATGGAGAGGCGTCAATTATGACACCTATCCATTATTAATCCAATACTAGTAAAGGGTTAAAAAATACACAAACATTATTAAAAATTATTTTAATGAAATACAACAACCTTTGTTTTTAATAATTTATTCTACTCTCAATCCACTCACTGAAGACCCTCGATCTGTAAATTAAAAAAAAAATAATAAACCAACAATATACATACCTTCCGAGGATCTGTCACGTCCAACGATGTAAATCCATCTGAAGGGGTTAAAATATTTTGCAGCCACGAGCTCCGCTAATGCAGCTGCTCATGTCTGCAAAACCCCGGAGAATGAACGTAAAGTAGGTCAATGACCTATATTTACCTGCATTTGCGGTGAGGCGCCCTCTGCTGGCTGTTCCTAGATCGTGTGAACTTTTCTAGAAAGCTCCCTGGCTCGAGATCATAAGAGGCGCCCTCTGCTGGTTGTCCTATGAACTCGAGCCTGGGAGCTTTCTGGGAAAGTTCCCACGATCTAGGAACAACCAGCAGAGGGCGCCTGTTGTGAATTCTGTGGCAGAGCTCCCTCCTGTGGTCACAAGTGGTACTTCGGCTGATTCTCTCTGGGAGCTTCCGTTTGTGGAGGAAAGTGGTACTGCGGCTTCTGAGTTTCCTCCCTCAGGTGATCTGGTGAGGTCGTTAGGTGCTTCTCTACTTAACTCCACCTAATGCTTTGATCCATGCTTCCTGTCAATAATCCAGTGTTGGACTTGTTTTTCCCTGGATCATTCCTGTGGCCTGCTGCTCTGTATAGCTAAGTTCTTCTTTGCTATTTGTTTGCTATTTTTTCTGTCCAGCTTGTCTAATTGTTTTGCTGGAAGCTCTGGGACGCAAAGGGTGTACCTCCGTGCCGTTAGTTCGGTACGGAGGGTCTTTTTGCCCCCTTTGCGTGGTTTTCTTTAGGGTTTTGTGTAGACCGCAAAGTTATCTTTCCTATCCTCGCTCTGTTAAGAAAGTCGGGCCTCACTTTGCTGAATCTATTTCATCCCTACGTTTGTCTTTTCATCTTAACTCACAGTCATTATATGTGGGGGGCTGCCTTTTCCTTTGGGGTATTTCTCTGAGGCAAGGTAGGCTTATTTTCTATCTTCAGGCTAGCTAGTTTCTCAGGCTGTGCCGAGTTGCATAGGCAGAGTTAGGCGCAATCCACGGCTGCCTCTAGTGTTGTTTGGAGAGGATTAGGGATTGCGGTCTGCAGAGTTCCCACGTCTCAGAGCTCGTTCTATTATTTTGGGTTATTGTCAGATCACTGTATGTGCTCTGTCCGCTATGTCCATTGTGATACTGAATTGCCTATCACAACAGTACAGGAAGCCAAAAGTGCTAATGATTCTCAATAGAGGGAAAAAAGAAGTTCTGAGACCATTTTTTTTTCTTTGCACTGTGTTTTGCCTTTTTTTCCCCTAGACATTTGGGTGGTTCAGGACACAGGTGTAGCAATGGACATTAAAGGTCTGTCTTTATGTGTGGATCAGCTCACGGCAAGAGTTCAAAATATTCAAGACTTTGTGGTTCAGAATTCTTTGTTAGAACCGAGAATTCCTATTCCTGATTTGTTTTTTGGAGATAGAACTAAATTTCTGAGTTTCAAAAATAATTGTAAACTATTTCTGGCTTTGAAACCTCGCTCCTCTGGTGACCCAGTACAACAGGTTAGGATCGTCATTTCTTTTTTGCGTGGCGACCCTCAGGACTGGGCATTTTCTCTTGCGTCAGGAGATCCTGCATTAAGTAATATCGATGCGTTTTTCCTGGCGCTTGGATTGCTGTACGATGAGCCTAATTCAGTGGATCAGGCAGAAAAAAATTTGCTGGCTCTTTGTCAGGCTCAGGATGAGATAGAGGTATATTGCCAGAAATTTAGAAAGTGGTCCGTGCTCACTCAATGGAATGAATCTGCGCTGGCAGCTATATTCAGAAAGGGTCTCTCTGAAGTCCTTAAGGATGTCATGGTGGGATTTCCTATGCCTGCTGGTTTGAATGAGTCTATGTCTTTGGCCATTCAGATCGGTCGACGCTTGCGTGAGCGTAAATCTGTGCACCATTTGGCAGTATTACCTGAGATTAAACCTGAGCCTATGCAGTGCGATAGGACTATGACCAGAGTTGAACGGCAAGAACACAGACGTCTGAATGGGCTGTGTTTCTACTGTGGTGATTCCACTCATGCTATCTCTGATTGTCCTAAGCGCACTAAGCGGTTCACTAGGTCTGCCACCATTGGTACAGTACAGTCAAAATTTCTTCTGTCCGTTACCTTGATCTGCTCTTTGTCATCGTATTCTGTCATGGCATTTGTGGATTCAGGCGCTGCCCTGAATTTGATGGACTTGGAATATGCTAGGCGTTGTGGGTTTTTCTTGGAGCCCTTGCAGTGTCCTATTCCATTGAGAGGAATTGATGCTACGCCTTTGGCCAAGAATAAGCCTCAATACTGGACCCAGCTGACCATGTGCATGGCTCCTGCACATCAGGAGGTTATTCGCTTTCTGGTGTTGCATAATCTGCATGATGTGGTCGTGTTGGGGTTGCCATGGCTACAAGCCCATAATCCAGTATTAGATTGGAAATCCATGTCGGTGTCCAGCTGGGGTTGTCAGGGGGTACATGGTGATGTTCCATTTCTGTCAATTTCGTCATCCACCCCTTCTGAGGTTCCAGACTTCTTGTCTGATTACCGGGATGTATTTGATGAGCCCAAGTCCGATGCCCTACCTCCGCATAGGGATTGTGATTGTGCTATCAATTTGATTCCTGGTAGTAAATTCCCAAAAGGTCGACTGTTTAATTTATCCGTGCCTGAGCACACCGCTATGCGCAGGTATGTGAAGGAATCCCTGGAGAAGGGGCATATTCGCCCGTCATCGTCGCCATTAGGAGCAGGGTTCATTTTTGTAGCCAAGAAGGATGGTTCGCTGAGACCTTGTATAGATTACCGCCTTCTTAATAAGATCCCTGTTAAATTTCAGTACCCCTTGCCATTGTTATCTGATTTGTTTGCTCGGATTAAGGGGGCTAGTTGGTTCACCAAGATAGATCTTCGTGGTGCGTATAATCTGGTGCGAATCAGGCGAGCCGATGAATGGAAAACTGCATTTAATACGCCCGAGGGTCATTTTGAGTATCTAGTGATGCCATTCGGACTTGCCAATGCTCCATCAGTGTTTCAGTCCTTTATGCATGACATCTTCCGAGTTTACCTGGATAAATTCCTGATTGTGTACTTGGATGACATTTTGATCTTCTCAGATGATTGGGAGTCTCTTGTGAAGCAGGTCAGAACGGTTTTTCAGGTCCTGCGTGCTAATTCTTTGTTTGTGAAGGGATCAAAGTGTCTCTTTGGTGTGCAGAAGGTTTCATTTTTGGGGTTCATCTTTTCCCCTTCTACTATCGAGATGGATCCTGTTAAGGTCCAAGCCATCCATGATTGGACTCAGCCGACATCTCTGAAAAGTCTGCAAAAGTTCCTGGGCTTTGCTAATTTTTATCGTCGCTTCATCTGCAATTTTTCTAGTATTGCCAAACCATTGACCGATTTGACCAAGAAGGGTGCTGATTTGGTCAATTGGTCTTCTGCTGCTGTGGAAGCTTTTCAAGAGTTGAAGCGTCGTTTTTCTTCTGCCCCTGTGTTGTGTCAACCAGATGTTTCTCTTCCGTTCCAGGTCGAGGTTGATGCTTCTGAGATTGGAGCAGGGGCTGTTTTGTCGCAGAGAGGTTCTGATTGCTCAGTGATGAAACCATGCGCTTTTTTTTTCCAGGAAGTTTTCGCCTGCTGAGCGAAATTATGATGTGGGCAACCGAGAGTTGCTGGCCATGAAGTGGGCATTCGAGGAGTGGCGTCATTGGCTTGAAGGAGCTAAGCATTGTGTGGTGGTATTGACTGATCATAAGAACTTGACTTATCTCGAGTCTGCTAAGCGTTTGAATCCTAGACAGGCTCGTTGGTCGCTGTTTTTTGCCCGTTTTGACTTTGTGATTTCGTACCTTCCGGGCTCTAAAAATGTGAAGGCAGATGCTCTGTCTAGGAGTTTTGTGCCCGACTCTCCGGGTTTATCTGAGCCGGCGGGTATCCTCAAGGAAGGAGTAATTGTGTCTGCCATCTCCCCTGATTTGCGGCGGGTGCTGCAAAAATTTCAGGCTAATAAACCTGATCGTTGTCCAGCGGAGAAAATGTTTGTCCCTGATAGGTGGACGAATAAAGTTATCTCTGAGGTTCATTGTTCGGTGTTGGCTGGTCATCCTGGAATCTTTGGTACCAGAGAGTTAGTGGCTAGATCCTTTTGGTGGCCATCTCTGTCGCAGGATGTGCGTACTTTTGTGCAGTCCTGTGGGATTTGTGCTCGGGCTAAGCCCTGCTGTTCTCGTGCCAGTGGGTTGCTTTTGCCCTTGCCGGTCCTGAAGAGGCCTTGGACACATATCTCTATGGATTTTATTTCAGATCTTCCCGTTTCTCAAAAGATGTCAGTCATTTGGGTGGTCTGTGATCGCTTTTCTAAGATGGTCCATCTGGTACCCTTGTCTAAATTGCCTTCCTCCTCTGATTTGGTGCCATTGTTCTTCCAGCATGTGGTTCGTTTGCATGGCATTCCAGAGAATATCGTTTCTGACAGAGGTTCCCAGTTTGTTTCGAGGTTTTGGCGAGCCTTTTGTGGTAGGATGGGCATTGACTTGTCTTTTTCCTCGGCTTTCCATCCTCAGACTAATGGCCAGACCGAACGAACCAATCAGACCTTGGAAACCTATCTGAGATGCTTTGTTTCTGCCGATCAGGATGACTGGGTGTCCTTTTTGCCTTTGGCTGAGTTCGCCCTTAATAATCGGGCCAGCTCGGCTACCTTGGTTTCGCCATTTTTCTGCAATTCTGGGTTCCATCCTCATTTCTCTTCAGGACAGGTTGAGTCTTCGGACTGTCCTGGTGTGGATACTGTGGTGGACAGGTTGCAGCAGATTTGGACTCATGTAGTGGACAATTTGACCTTGTCCCAGGAGAAGGCTCAACGTTTCGCTAATCGCTAACGCCGTGTGGGTCCCCGACTTCGTGTTGGGGATCTGGTTTGGTTATCTTCTCGTCATATTCCTATGAAGGTTTCCTCTCCTAAGTTTAAACCTCGTTTCATTGGTCCGTATAGGATTTCTGAGGTTCTTAATCCTGTGTCTTTTCGTCTGACCCTCCCAGATTCTTTTTCCATACATAACGTATTCCATAGGTCATTTTTGCGGAGATACGTGGCACCTATGGTTCCATCTGTTGACCCTCCTGCCCCGGTTTTGGTGGAGGGGGAATTGGAGTATATTGTGGAGAAGATTTTGGATTCTCGTGTTTCAAGACGGAAACTCCAGTATCTGGTTAAATGGAAGGGTTATGCTCAGGAAGAGAATTCCTGGGTTTTTGCCTCTGATGTCCATGCTCCCGATCTTGTTCGTGCCTTTCATGCGGCTCATCCTGGTCAGCCTAGGGGCTCTGGTGAGGGTTCGGTGACCCCTCCTCAAGGGGGGGGTACTGTTGTGAATTCTGTGGCAGAGCTCCCTCCTGTGGTCACAAGTGGTACTTCGGCTGATTCTCTCTGGGAGCTTCCGTTTGTGGAGGAAAGTGGTACTGCGGCTTCTGAGTTTCCTCCCTCAGGTGATCTGGTGAGGTCGTTAGGTGCTTCTCTACTTAACTCCACCTAATGCTTTGATCCATGCTTCCTGTCAATGTTCCAGTGTTGGACTTGTTTTTCCCTGGATCATTCCTGTGGCCTGCTGCTCTGTATAGCTAAGTTCTTCTTTGCTATTTGTTTGCTATTTTTTCTGTCCAGCTTGTCTAATTGTTTTGCTGGAAGCTCTGGAACGCAAAGGGTGTACCTCCGTGCCGTTAGTTCGGTACGGAGGGTCTTTTTTCATCTTAACTCACAGTCATTATATGTGGGGGGCTGCCTTTTCCTTTGGGGTATTTCTCTGAGGCAAGGTAGGCTTATTTTCTATCTTCAGGCTAGTTAGTTTCTCAGGCTGTGCCGAGTTGCATAGGCAGAGTTAGGCGCAATCCACGGCTGCCTCTAGTGTTGTTTGGAGAGGATTAGGGATTGCGGTCTGCAGAGTTCCCACGTCTCAGAGCTCGTTCTATTATTTTGGGTTATTGTCAGATCACTGTATGTGCTCTGACCGCTATGTCCATTGTGATACTGAATTGCCTATCACAACAGGCGCCTCACCGCAAATGCAGGTAAATAAAGGTCATTGACCTACTTTACCTTCATTCTCCGGGGTTTTGCAGACATGAGCAGCTGCATTAGCGGAGCTCGTGGCTGCAAAATATTTTAACCCCTTCAGATGGATTTACATCGTTGGACGTGACAGATCCTCGGAAGGTAAGTATATTGTTGGTTTATCATTTTTTTTTTATTTACAGATCGAGGGTCTTCAGTGAGTGGATTGAGAGTAGAATAAATTAATACAACAACCTTTGTGATTTTTTCATTAAATTAATTTTTAATAATGTGTGTGTGTGTCTGTGTGTGTTTTTGCAACCCTTTACTAGTATTGGATTAATAATGGATAGGTGTCATAATTGACGCCTCTCCATTATTAATTTGGCTTAATGTCACCTTACAATAGCAAGGTGGCATTAACCCTTCATTACCCCATATCCCACCGCTACACGGGAATGGGAAGAGAGTGGCCAAGTGCCAGAATAGGCGCATCTTCCAGATGTGCCTTTTCTGGGGTGGCTGGGGGCAGATGTTTTTAGCCAAGCGGGGGGGGGGGGGGTAAGGCAATAACCATGGACCCTCTCCAGGCTATTAATATCTGCCCTCAGTCACTGGCTTTACTACTCCGGCGGAGAAAATTGTGCGGGAGCCCACGCCAATTTTCTCCGCCATTTAACCCTTTAATTTACTCGCTAGAACGGCCAAATTTTGCATAGACACACTACTAACATTAGTAGTGTGGAATATGCAAAAAAAAATGGTGATATGAGATGGTTTACTGTATGTAAACTAGGTCTCATATCATGTCGGGTTTTAGGAAGGAGAAAACAAAAGCCGGTAATTGAATTACCGGCTTTCTGCAATATCGCGCTGGATGAAATATTCATATATACATATATGTGTCTACTGACATATATATATATAGAGACAGTATATATGTTTTTTTTTAACACATGGATCCCTTGTATAGCCGTATGTCGGTTTTGCAAGCCTGCGATAAAAACACGCAGTACGGATGACATACGGATTACATACGGAGGATGCCATGTGCAAAAAAACACTGAAACACCCTGCCTACGGAGGAGCTACGGACCACTATTTTGGGGACTTTTCAGCGTATTACGGCCGTAAAAAACGGACCGTATTTTCATACGCTGAGTGTGAAGCCGGCCTTATAGGGATTGTCCATGATTAGAAAAACATGGCCGATTTCTTCCAAAAACAGCGCCACCAATGTCCTTGGGTTGTGTCTGGTACTGCAGCTCTTGAAGTAAATGAGGATGAGATGCAATACCAGACATGTCCTGTGGACTGGACCGGTGCTATTTGTGGAAGAAAGCAGCCATGTTTTTGTAATACTGGACAACCCCTTTAAGGGCTTCTGAAGTCATTTGCCGGCTGAAAAGGATAGTGTCAATGCTGGTGTTCTTGCCCGTGTCTGGTATGAGTAAGGTGGGACCCCCCAGATCCTCCGGCCACATGCACAGCGCCCCTTGGGATGGGGCACATATATATATGGTGGCATCCGCCTATAGATAAAGGGAGGATCAAGGACTCTTCTGACTTGTCTTTACTGCCCTCACACTTCCCATTGTCCTGGTGGTCTGGTCAGAGCTGTGAATAGAGGGGGCTGGCCTGGGGTCCAGGAATGTAACTGGTAAAGCCAGGGCGTCATAGCAATTTTGAATAGGGCTTCCCCTTGCCCTCCTACATCGCTGCCTGCTGACACCCTTCTGAGGAGCCACCATCCCTAGCACCCCCTCACCCTGGCCAGCCCTTCTGGAGTACCACCAGTCCTGACACACACCGCTCACCATAGCCAACCTTCCTCCACTGCCGCCAGCCCACCTGCAGTGCCACCAACTCTGACACCGTTATTTAGGGGGTACTTGGCTTGGAGAGGATGAGAAACCCTACATTAGATGGTGGTCAGGTATCACTGGAATCGGTGGTTGCAGCGGGACATTATGGCCATTGTGTGTGGCCACCTTATGGCCTCCTCCACGCAGCTCCTCACATGCACCTGTCCTGTTGTTTGATGGTGGATGAGGAAGTTCAGGTGTGGATTTCCTGCTTCCTCAGGTGCCCTCACCCCATAAAATATCTGTGTGATCAGTGCCGTACACCGTGCGCTGTCTCTCTGCTTCTTCCACTACATATATAGAGTGTAAGTTCTGGGGGTGCCACATACTTGGGGGGATTTCCATACAAGTGTCTATATGGTAATAATGAGTGATGTGACTACGGAACCATAGGAAGCCGCAGGTAAACTGCAGGATCCGTCAACAGTATTCTCATATACATAAAAAGCTTACACCCAGGAATTTGTCCGAAAAAAAACAAATATGGCGAATGTGTTTCAGACAAATGGGAGGAGACCTTAAGCAGGTTCCATCAAATGCAAATCTAGAGGGTTTGAGGAGATGTAATGACATCCACCAACAGCATTTTAGTACAGCGGGGGGAAAAAATACGGTAAGTCAGCCACCAATTGTGGAAGTTCTCCCACTTACAAAGACGAGAGAGGCCTGTAATTGACATCATAGATAGACCACAACTATGAGAGTCACAATGAGAAAACAAATCCAGAAAATCACCGCGTCTAATTTATTTAGCAAATTATGGTGGAAATTGAAATTTGGTCATTAAGGCTGTGTGCACACGTTGCAGATTGTTCGCTATAAAAATGTGAAAAAAACGCATACGTGCGTTATGCATCCCATCATTTAGAATGCATTCCGCAATTTTTGTGTACATCATGCATTTTTTCAGTGAAAAAAACGCATCGTGGTAAAATACACAGCATTTTCATTAATTTTGCGGATTTTCCGCTATATTATTGCATTGGGAACCTCCGGAAAAATCCACAAAAAAAAGCACCAAAAACGTGGTAAAAATGCGGTAAAAACGTGCAAAAAAACGCATGCGGATTTCTTGCAGAAAATGTCCTGTTTTGCTCAGGAAATTTCTGCAAGAAATCCTGAACATGTGCACATAGCCTAACAAAAGTTCACCTCAATATTTTGTTATATCCTTTGTTGGGAATGACAGAGGTCAAACGTTTTCTGTAAAGTAAATAAGGCAGCACACTGCAGCGCTAGAACATACAAACTTGAAAAACGAAATTTGAACTGCATTACTGCACTAGAAATATGAACAGTATAAGAGAGATGCCGTAAAGGGGCTACCAGGTACACATAAAATTGGCCATTTTTAAGCGCTAAAAGCTCTCATTTTTCATATTTATAGTGCAGTAATGCAGTTCAAATTTCGTATTTCAAGTTTGCATGTTTTAGCGCTGCAGTGTGCTGCCTTATTTACTTAACTATATACGAGTTGGCGACTCTAGGTTCAGCACCTGTTCACACTGAGTCTATGTTTGGATGTGCCGGTCAGGTTTTTGAAATGTATTCTCTAGCCTTCTGATCGTGCACTCCGCCTCCTAGCCACAGGTGTTTTAATTACAGCAGGTCCAATACCCCTCCACAGAGAGGGAGAATTTTGGTCTAGGAAGAGGTTTCACATGTACCCATTCAGATGGAGACATTTATTCTCAGCGAGGTAAGGCAAGTGTAGGACCTGGTATAAGAGAGATGCCGTAAAGGGGCTACCAGGTACACATAAAATTGGCCATTTTTATGCGCTAAAAGCTCTCATTTTTCATATTTCTAGTGCAGTAATGCAGTTCAAATTTCGTTTTTCAAGTTTGTATGTTCTAGCGCTGCAGTGTGCTGCCTTATTTACTTAACTATATACGAGTTGGCGACTCTAGGTTCAGCACCTGTTCACACTTAGTCTATGTTTGGATGTGCCGGTCAGGTTTTTGAAACGTTTTCTGTAAGTCTTCACAAGGTTGGCACACACTGTTAGTGGTATGTTGGCCCATTCCTCCATGCAGATCTCCTCTAGAGCAGTGATGTTTTGGGCCTGTCGCTGGGCAACATGGACTTTCAACTCCCTCTAAGGCCGGCCTCACACTACCGTGTTTTATGGACGTAAGAGAGGTGCTGAAAATACGGATTGCATACGGTACAATTATTCTCTATGCCCCTGCTCCTATCAGCCGTATTTTACTGATCAGTATTATACGGCTTTCTATGGCCGTAGAAAATCGCAGCATGCTGCGTTTGTCACCATATTGAGCAAAAAATCCGCCAATGAAAGTCTATGGGGGCCAGAAAAATACGGATTACACACGGACCAGCAGTGTGACTTGTGAGAAATGCGCAGCGGTGTTAGAGAGAAAAGCCGGCAATTCAGTGCGGTGTACAGTAACATCACACTGACAGCTTACAGTAGAATAGGTAGAATAAATGTGGATACATAGAATAGGTATATATATATACATACATACATATATATGTCAGTGAGACACATATATGTGTGTATATTAAGATTTCATACAGCGCTAGATAGCTTAAAAGCCGGTAATTCAATTGCCGGCTTTTGCTATCTCCTTCTCAAACCTGACATGATATGAGACATGGTTTACATACAGTAAACCATCTCATATCCATTTTTTTTGCATATTCCACACTACTGTTAGTAGTGTGTATGTGCAAAATTTGGGCACTGTAGCTATTAATTTAAAGGGTTAAATCGCGGAAAAAATTGGCGTGGGCTCCCGCGCTATTTTCTCCTTCAGAATGGTAAAGCCAGTGACTGAGGGCAGATATTAATAGCCTGGAGAGGGTCCATGGTTCTTGGCCCCCCCCCCCCCCCGGCTAAAAACATCTGCCCCCAGCCACCCCAGAAAAGGCACATCTGGAAGATGCGCCTATTCTGGCACTTGGCCACTCTCTTCCCATTCCCGTGTAGCGGTGGGATATGGGGTAATGAAGGGTTAATGCTACCTTGCTATTGTAAGGTGACATTAAGCCAGATTAATAATGGAGAGGTGTCAATTATGACAACTATCCATTATTAATCCAATTGTATGAAATGGTTAAAAAACACACACAAACACACATTATTACAAAGTATTTTAATGAAATAAAGACATAGGTTTTTGTAATATTTTATTATACTGGTAATCCACCTGAATACCCTCGTTCTGTAAAAAAGGTAAAATAAAAAAACCACAATATCCATACCTTCCGATGATCAGTCTCGTCCCACGATGTAAATCCATCTGAAGGGGTTAACTAATTTTACAACGAGAAGCTCTGCTATTGCAGCCGCCCTTGCCTGTAAAACCCCAGGAAATTAATAGAATGTAGGTCAATGACCTGTATTTACCTTCAGTCACGGTGATGCGCCCTCTGCTGGATGTCCTCATATAAACTAGAGCATGGGAAAATATTCAGAAAAGTTCCAACGCTCGAGTTCATATGAGGACATCCAGCAGAGGGCGCATCACCGCGACTGAAGGTAAATACAGGTCATTGACCTACATTCCATTCATTCCCTGGGTTTTACAGGCAGGGGCGGCTGCATTAGCAGAGCTTCTGGTTGTAAAATTAGTTAACTCCTTCAGATGGATTTACATCGTGGGCGAGACTGATCATCGGAAGGTATGGATATTGTTTTTTTATTTTACCCTTTTTACAGAACGAGGGTCTAAGCTATCTAGCACTGTATGATATATTAATGTATATATATATATATATATATATATGTGTCTCACTGATATTATATATACACGCTGGACCTCATCTTCACCCGCCTCTGCTCCCTTACTAACCTCACTAACACACCCCTCCCCCTGTCTGACCACAACCTACTGACATTCTCGTCCCTCTCCTCTCCTAGTGTGCAACCCCCACTCCACAAACTCACTCACCCTCGCCGAAATCTCAAACATCTCAACTTACAATCACTCTCTGAGTCCCTTCTCCCTCTCACAGACATAGCTTCCCTTCATGACACAGATGCTGCTGCCACTTTTTATAACACCACAATAACAACAACACTCGATTCGGCCGCCCCACTCATGCATAGTAAAACTCGTACAATTAACAGGCAGCCCTGGCTGACCAGCCTGACCAAAGAATTGAGACGGGCTTCCAGGATTGCTGAGCGGAGATGGAAGCGATCCCACTCTGCCGACCACTTCACTGCATACAAGCAGTCCCTCGCCAGCTTCAAGTCTGCGCTCACTGCCGCAAAACAAACTTACTTCTCATCCCTCATATCCTCCCTGTCCCACAACCCTAAACAGCTTTTCAACACTTTCAATTCTCTACTCCGTCCCCCCGCACCTCCTCCTTCCCCCCTCATTTCTGCTGATGACTTCGCCTCTTTCTTTAAACAGAAGATCGATACGATCAGAGAAAGCTTTGGCCCACAGCGCCCACTGCCCCTCTTAGCTGCTCAACCCTGCTCCTCCAAAACCAGCTTCTCCACCATGACAGAAGATCAGCTCTCCACCCTCCTGTCAAGATCACACCTCACCACCTGCACGCTTGACCCGCTCCCATCCCACCTCATCCCTAACCTTTCCACGGTCTTCATCCCAACCCTAACGCACCTCTTCAACCTCTCACTCACAACAGGTGTCTTTCCCTCATCCTTCAAGCATGCCAAGATCACACCCATCCTCAAAAAGCCCTCCCTCGACCCATCCTCTGTGTCTAGCTATCGCCCGATATCTCTTCTCCCTTATGCCTCCAAATTGCTGGAGCAACACGTCCATCTTGAACTGTCCTCCCACTTCTCCTCCTGCTCCCTCTTTGATCGGTTACAATCAGGCTTCCGTTCCCATCACTCAACTGAAACTGCCCTAACTAAAGTCACCAATGACCTACTAACTGCCAGGAGCAAGCGACACTACTCTGTCCTCCTTCTCCTGGACTTGTCTTCTGCCTTTGACACTGTAGACCACTCCCTTTTGCTACAAATCCTCTCATCCCTTGGCATCACAGACTTGGCCCTTTCCTGGATCTCGTCATATCTGACAGACCGAACATTCAGTGTCTCCCTCCCCCACACCACCTCCTCACTTCGCCCCTTGTCAGTCGGTGTTCCTCAAGGCTCTGTTCTAGGACCCCTACTCTTCTCCATCTACACTTTCGGCCTGGGACAGCTCATAGAATCCCACGGTATGCAGTACCATCTCTACGCTGACGACACGCAGATCTACCTCTCCGGACCTGACCTCTCCTCCTTGCTTACCAAAATCCCGCACTGTCTGTCTGCCATTTCAGCCTTCTTTTCTGCTCGCTTTCTACAACTGAACATGGACAAAACAGAATTCATCATCTTTCCCCCATCTCACTCTACCCCTCCACCAGACCTATCCATCAATGTCAATGGCTGCTCACTATCCCCAGTCCCACACGCCCGGTGCCTCGGGGTGATCCTCGACTCTGCCCTCTCTTTCAAGCCACATATCCAAGCCCTTGCCTCCTCCTGTCGTCTCAAACTCAAAAATATTTCCCGGATCCGTGCTTTCCTTGACCGCAACACTGCAAAAACGCTAGTGCATGCCCTTATCATCTCCCGCCTCGACTACTGCAACCTCCTACTCTCTGGACTCCCCTCTAGCACTCTGGCACCACTCCAATCCATCCTACACTCTGCTGCCCGACTAATCCACCTGTCCCCCCGCTATTCCCCAGCCTCTCCCCTGTGTCAAGCCCTTCACTGGCTTCCTATCGCCCAGAGACTCCAGTTCAAAACCCTCACACTGACATACAAAGCCATCCACAACCTGTCTCCTCCATACATCTGTGACATGGTCTCCCGGTACCTACCTACACGCGACCTCCGGTCCTCCCAAGACCTCCTTCTCTACTCCCCTCTCATCTCTTCTTCCCATAACCGCATCCAAGACTTCTCCCGTGCTTCCCCCATACTCTGGAACTCTCTACCCCAACACATCAGACTTGCGCCTACCATAGAAACCTTCAAAAAGAACCTGAAGACTCATCTCTTCCGACAAGCCTACAGCCTGCAGTGATCCTCAACCTACTGAACAGCCGCACAGCCAGCTCTTCCCTCTCCTAGTGTATCCTCACCCACCCCCTGCAGACTGTGAGCCCTCGCGGGCAGGGTCCTCCCTCCTTATGTACTCGTGTGCCTTGTTATCTGCTCATGTTTAATGTATTTGTCTATATTTGCCCCGTATTCACATGTAAAGCGCCATGGAATAAATGGCGCTATAAAAATGTATAATAATAATAATAATATATATATATATATATATATATATATATATATATATTACAGTCATGGCCAAAAGTATTGACACCCCTGCAATTCTGTCAGGTAATACTCATTTTCTTCCTGAAAATGATTGCAAACACAAATTATTTGGTATTATTATCTTCATTTAATTTGTCTTATATGAAAAAAACACAAAAATAATTGTCCTAAAGCCAAATTGGATATAGTTCCACACCAAATATAAAAAAGGGGTGGACAAAAGTATTGGCACTGTTTGAAAAATCATGTGATGCTTCTCTAATTTGTGTAATTAACAGCACCTGTAACTTACCTGTGGCACCTAACAGGTAACATAGTAACATAGTTAGTAAGGCCGAAAAAAGACATTTGTCTGTCCAGTTCAGCCTATATTCCATCATAATAAATCCCCAGATCTACGTCCTTCTACAGAACCTAATAATTGTATGATACAATATTGTTCTGCTCCAGGAAGACATCCAGGCCTCTCTTGAACCCCTCGACTGAGTTCGCCATCACCACCTCCTCAGGCAAGCAATTCCAGATTCTCACTGCCCTAACAGTAAAGAATCCTCTTCTATGTTGGTGGAAAAACCTTCTCTCCTCCAGACGCAAAGGTGGAGGTGTTGGCAATAACTAAATCACACTTGCAGCCAGTTGACATGGATTAAAGTTGACTCAACCTCTGTCCTGTGTACTTGTGTGTACCACATTGAGCATGGAGAAAAGAAAGAAGACCAAAGAACTGTCTGAGGACTTGAGAAACCAAATTGTGAGGAAGCATGAGCAATCTCAAGGCTACAAGTCCATCTCCAAAGACCTGAATGTTCCTGTGTCTACCGTGCGCAGTGTCATCAAGAAGTGTAAAACCCATGGCACTGTGGCTAACCTCCCTAGATGTGGACGGAAAAGAAAAATTGACAAGAGATTTCAACGCAAGATTGTGCGGATGTTGGATAAAGAACCTCGACTAACATCCAAACAAGTTCAAGCTGCCCTGCAGTCCGAGGGTACAACAGTGTCAACCCGTACTATCCGTCGGCGTCTGAATGATAAGAGACTGTATGGTAGGAGACCCAGGAAGACCCCACTTCTTACCCAGAGACATAAAAAAGCCAGGCTGGAGTTTGCCAAAACTTACCTGAAAAAGCCTAAAATGTTTTGGAAGAATGTTCTCTGGTCAGATGAGACAAAAGTAGAGCTTTTTGGGCAAAGGCATCAACATAGAGTTTACAGGAGAAAAAAAGAGGCATTCAAAGAAAAGAACACGGTCCCTACAGTCAAACATGGCGGAGGTTCCCTGATGTTTTGGGGTTGCTTTGCTGCCTCTGGCATCGGACTGCTTGACCATGTGCATTGCATTATGAAGTCTGAAGACTACCAACAAATTTTGCAGCATAATGTAGGGCCCAGTGTGAGAAAGCTGGGTCTCCCTCAGAGGTAATGGGTCTTCCAGCAGGAGAATGACCCAAAACACACTTCAAAAAGCACCAGAAAATGGTTTGAGAGAAAGCACTGGAGACTTCTAAGGTGGCCAGCAATGAGTCTGGACCTGAATCCCATAGAACACCTGTGGAGAGATCTAAAAATGGCAGTTTGGAGAAGGCAGCCTTCAAATATCAGGGACCTGGAGCAGTTTGCCAAAGAAGAATGGTCTAAAATTCCAGCAGAGCATTGTAAGAAACTCATTGATGGTTACCGGAAGTGGTTGGTCGCAGTTATTTTGGCTAAAGGTTGTGCAACCAAGTATTAGGCTGAGGGTGCCAATACTTTTGTCTGGCCCATTTTTGGAGTTTTGTATGAAATGATCAATGTTTTGCTTTTTGCTTCATTCTCTTTTGTGTTTTTTCATTTAAGACAAATTAAATGAAGATAATAATAACAAATAATTTGTGTTTGCAATCATTTTCAGGAAGAAACGGAGTATTATCTGACAGAATTGCAGGGGTGTCAATACTTTTGGCCATGACTGTGTGTGTATGTATGTATGTATGTATGTATGTATGTATGTATGTATGAATGTATATATATATATATATATATATATATATATATATAATCTCCTAGCTATTGAACCCGTTCTACGCCCGGGTGGCGAGCATTTATATTGGTATACGGTCTCCATCCTGGTATGTGCTGCTCCATCCTGCGTCCCCATCCTGTCATGTGCTGCTCCCATCCTGCGCCCCCATCCTGTCATGTGCTGCACCCATCCTGCGTCCCCATCCTGTCATGTGCTGCACCCATCCTGCGTCCCCATCTTGTCATGTGCTGCACCCATCCTGCGTCCCCATCCTGTCATGTGCTGCACCCATCCTGCGTCCCCATCCTGTCATGTGCTGCACCCATCCTGCGTCCCCATCCTGTCATGTGCTGCACCCATCCTGCGTCCCCATCCTGTCATGTGCTGCACCCATCCTGCGTCCCCATCCTGTTATGTGCTGCACCCATCCTGCGTCCCCATCCTGTCATGTGCTGCTCCCATCCTGCGCCCCCATCCTGTCATGTGCTGCACCCATCCTGCGCCCCCGTTCTGTCATGTGCTGCTCCCATCCTGCGCCACCATTCTTTAATTTTCTGCTCCCATCCATATGCCCCATACGCTGCTCCATAAAGGTTTATGGCCCCCATAAAATGCTCCATAGTATATGCCCCCGTACACTGCTCCATAAAGGTTTATGGCCCCCATAAGATGCTCTATAGTGTATGCCCCGTACGCTGTTCCATAAAGGTTTATGGCCCCCATAAGATGCTCCATGGTATATGCCCCCGTACACTGCTCCATTATGGTTTATGGCCCCCATAAGATGCTCCATTGTGTATGCCCCGTACGCTGTTCCATAAAGGTTTATGGCCCCCATAAGATGCTCCATGGTATATGCCCCCGTACACTGCTCCATTATGGTTTATGGCCCCATAAGATGCTCCATGGTATATGCCCCCGTACACTGCTCCATTATGGTTTATGGCCCCCATAAGATTCTCCATACTATATGCCCCCATACACTGCTCCATTATGGTTTATGGCCCCATAAGATGCTCCATACTCTATGCCCCCGTACACTGCTCCATTATGGTTTATGGCCTCATAAGATGCTCCATACTCTATGCCCCCGTACACTGCTCCATTATGGTTGATGGCCCCCTTAACATGCTCCATTCTATATGCCCCCGTACACTGCTCCATTATGGTTTATGGCCTCATAAGATGCTCCATACTCTATGCCCCCGTACACTGCTCCATTATGGTTGATGGCCCCTTAACATGCTCCATTCTATATGCCCCCGTACACTGCTCCATTATGGTTTATGGCCTCATAAGATGCTCCATACTCTATGCCCCCGTACACTGCTCCATTATGGTTGATGGCCCCCTTAACATGCTCCATTCTATATGCCCCCGTACACTGCTCCATTATGGTTGATGGCCCCCTTAACATGCTCCATTCTATATGCCCCAGTACACTGCTCCATTATGGTTGATGGCCCCCTTAACACCCCGTATGCTGCTGCTGCAATATATAAAAAAAAAAAAAACATACTCACCTATCGTCGCTGGGCGCCAAGTGCTAGGGGGCCTGAGCAGGCGGACACCGGCGCGCTGTGGGAGTCAGGTGCCGGTATCGCCGCCAGCTCAGGCCCCCCAGCACTTACTATATTCACCTGTCCTCCGTTCCACCGCTGTGCGCCGCCATCTTCCCGGTCCTCTGGCTGTGACTGGTCAGTCAGAGGGCGGCGCTGGCGCGCAGTAAGTGTGTCATCGCGCCCTCTGAACTGAAGGTCACAGGCCGAGGACCGGGAAGATGGCGGCGCACAGCGGTGGAACGGAGGACAGGTGAATATAGCCGATACTCACCCTCCTGGCGGTCCCTGCTTCTCTGTTGGAGATCGCGGTGCGCGTTCAGTGTTAACGCATACCGCGATCTCCCGGGAGCGTCACTCTGTGAGGCCCAGACTGCGCCGGCGCTTGCGCAGTCTATAAAGGCTTCGGACAGAGTGACGCTCCCAGCGTTATATTATAGATATATATAGACAGTATATATGTTTTTACGATTTTTTGAGCACATGGATCCATTGTATGTCCGTATTGCAAGCCTGCGAGAAAATCTCGCAGTACGGATGCCATATGCATTACATACAGAGGATGCCATGCACAAAATACGCTGACACACCCTGCCTACAGATGATACGGACCACTATTTTGGGGACTTTTCTGTGTATTACGGCCATAAATTACGGACCTATTTTTATACGCTGAGTGTGAGACCGGCCTAAAGGTTTTCTATGGGGGTGGGATCTGGAGACTGGCTAGGCCACTCCTAGACCTTCATATGCTTCTTATGAAGCCACTCCTTTGTTGCTCTGGTGGTGTGCATAGGATCATTATCATGCTCAAAGACCCAGCCACGTTTCATCTTCAATGCTCTTGCTGATGGAAGGAGGTTTGCACTCAAAATCTCACTATACATGGCCCCATTCATTCTTTCATGTACACGGATCAGTCGTCCTGGTCCATTTGCAGAGAAACAGCCTCAAAGCATGATGTTGCCACCCCCATGCTTCATAGTAGGTATGGTGTTCTTTGGATGCAACTCAGCATTTTGTCTCCTCGAAACACAACATCTTTTGTTTCTACCAAACAGTTCTACTTTGGTTTCATCAGACCATAGGACATTCTCACAATAATCTTCTGGATAATCCAATTGCTCTCTAGCAAACTTCAGATGGGCCCGGACATGTACTTGGTTAAGCAGGGGGACACGTCTGGCACTGCAGGATCTGAGTCCCTGGCGGTGTAGTGTGTTACTGATGGTAGCCTTTGTTACGGTGGTCCCAGATCTATGTAGGTCATTCACTAGGTCCCCCCGTGTGGTTCTGGGATTTTTGCTCACCGTTCTTGTGATCATTTTGACCCTATGGGGTGAGATCTTGTGTGGAGTCCCAGATCGAGGGAGATTATCAGTGGTCTTGTATGTCTTCCATTTTCGTATTATTGCTCCCACAGTTGATTTCATCACACCAAGCTGATTGCCTATCGCAGATTCAGTCTTCACAGCCTGGTGCAGGGCTACAATTTTGTTTCTGGTGTCCTTCGACAGCTCTTTGGTCTTCACCATAGTGGAGTTTGGAGTGTGACTGCTGGAGGTTGTGGACAGGTGTCTTTTATACTGATAACAAGTTCAAGCAGGAGCCATTACTACAGGTGATGAGTGGAGGACAGAGGAGCCTCTTAAAGAAGAAGTTACAGGTCTGTGAGAGCCAGAAATGTTGCATGTTTTAAGTGACCAAATACTTATTTTCCACCACAGTTTGCAAAATAAATCTTGCCAAATCAGACAAGGTGATTTTCTGGATTTGTTTTCTCATTGTGACTCTCATAGTTGTGGTCTACCTATGATGTCAATCACAGGCCTCTCTCATCTTTAAGTGGAAGAACTTGCACAATTGGTGGCTGACTAAATACTTTTTTCCCCACTGTATATAACGTCAGTTAAAATGGTAGTGAAAATGCAGCATGGGTGATCTAACACATATACATCAGAAGTCAAACACATTACTTCAAGTAGTAAACTTGGTAGAAAAAAAGATCAGTAAACAGCATTCTAATATATACAGCTGAAAAACCTCAATAGAGTCAGCTAAAAAAATTCAAGAGTGATTGCTTGTGGCAGTTTTGCAAAGACCAATCAGCGACTTGGATTTCCATGACAAACAGAGGCCGCGACCAATGAATATCCGTGACAGAAAGACAGACAGAAAGACGGAAGTGACCCTTAGACAATTATATAGTAGATTTTAATATATTGTGAATAATATAATTACACAGAATTAGTCTGTTATCTACAAGATTTATGAAGCTGCAGCTTCCTCCCTCCCTTTTCATGTTATTACTCCAAGTGGCTGGAGATAACAATCAGAGAACTTCTCTGGAAAAAAGAGCACAACTAGTGAAACTAGGTACATACAGCAGTACAGAAACTACACACTGCTCAACACTATGCCCTGTACTAGTCTTATTACAGCCTACCTATATAACATTACATCCATCATGATTAATAGCACCTGATACATCATATTACACAGTAAAGGTACCTTCACACATAACGATATCGTTAACGATATCGTTGCTTTTTGTGACGTAGCAACGATATCGTTAAGGAAATCGTTATGTGTGACAGCGACCAACGATCAGGCCCCTGCTGGGAGATCGTTGGTCGCTGAACAAAGTCCAGAACTTTATTTTGTCGCTGGATCTCCCGTGGACATCGCTGGATCGGCGTGTGTGACACCGATCCAGCGATGTCTTCACTGGTAACCAGGGTAAACATCGGGTAACTAAGCGCAGGGCCGCGCTTAGTAACCCGATGTTTACCCTGGTTACCAGCGTGAAAGTAAATAAAACAAACACTACATACTTACCTACCGCTGTCTGTCCCCGGCGCTGTGCTCTGCACTCCTCCTGTACTGGCTGTGAGCGTCGGTCAGCCGGAAAGCAGAGCGGTGACGTCACCGCTCTGCTTTCCGGCCGCTGTGCTCACAGCCAGTACAGGAGGAGTGCAGAGAAGCACAGCGCCGGGGACAGACAGAGGTAGGTAAGTATGTACTGTTTTTTTTTTTTACTTTTACGCTGGTAACCAGGGTAAACATCGGGTTACTAAGCGCGGCCCTGCGCTTAGTAACCCGATGTTTACCCTGGTTACCCGGGGACTTCGGGATCGTTGGTCGCTGGAGAGCTGTCTGTGTGACAGCTCTCCAGCGACGCTGCAGCGATCCGGATCGTTGTCGGTATCGCTGCAGCGTCGCTTAATGTGAAGGGGCCTTAACCCGGCTCCTGATCCTCTTATTACCCTGTAACCTCTTATTACAGTAACCCGGCTCCTGATCCTCTTATTACCCTGTAACCTCTTATTACAGTAACCCGGCTCCTGATCCTCTTATTACCCTGTAACCTCTTATTACAGTAACCCGGCTCCTGATCCTCTTATTACCCTGTAACCTCTTATTACAGTAACCCGGCTCCTGATCCTCTTATTACCCCTGTAGCCTCTTATTACAGTAACCCGGCTCCTGATCCTCTTATTACCCCTGTAACCTCTTATTACAGTAACCCGGCTCCTGATCCCTTTATTACCCTGTAACCTCTTATTACAGTAACCCGGCTCCTGATCCTCTTATTACCCCTGTAACCTCTTATTACAGTAACCCGGCTCCTGATCCTCTTATTACCCTGTAACCTCTTATTACAGTAACCCGGCTCCTGATCCTCTTATTACAGTAATAGCGATTATGGAGGTGCTCACTGTTATGTAAATAGGTGCCCAGAGAAAAAAACAATATAATCAATACTAGAAGATCTCTGGCACTCAAGACAAGAAACAGTCTCTTTTATGCAAGTCAAAAATTTCTTTATTCAAAACAAAATGTTGGTGGGAATCCACTAATACTTTTTTCGTAGATAGGTGATAAACAATTTATATAATTTCCAATTCTCAACGTTTCGGCTATTAGAGCCTTTTTCAAGAGATATTGTCTGCAACATACAGAAAATGTATATGTGAAAAATATATACAATTGCAATATATAAATAAACATAAAAATAAAACATTTTGGTACATGAGCTACTATTTGCTCTCCAAATGAAACATTTATAAACCGTGGTTCATATCAAGACTTTAAGCCTATCAGGACTACTAGCATTCGTTGGATCCACCAAACTGTATGCCATATTAGGGAACAACTGAATATGGGACCGTAAATAGTAACAATTCGTGTCACGACAGCAAAAGCTTCCATATGGTAGTACCTAACAAATATCAGGAGAAGCTAATGAACGTGAAATCAAAAATCGGAAGAACAAGAAAAGGAAAAATATGAAAAGGAAAAGTATGAGGAATACTACTGGACCATAAAAATAAAAATAGAAAATAAAAATAGAAATAGAGCAGCAGCTCAGAGTTAAATCTTCAGTAAATTACAAAGATATTGATAATTAATAATTATTAGGATATTACTAATAGCACTTATATATGAAAATTGTAAGAATGAAAAAAGTGAAAAGATGTGAAAATAGAACCGCTGGTAAAAAAAACCTAAATGTAGGATATAATCCTATAGAGGAAATCACTTCGCTATAGTCCAACTTTAGATAACATATACAGACATAATAGAAGTAAATGAGAGGACATATTACTTATCCGCCTTGGTGTGAATGTGGAATTCCCACTATAGGAAATAAAAAAGAAAGAGGGGGCATATGTGACTATCTCAGAGGCTCGCATATGAGGCAGGACAATGGCTGAAGAGATACCTTCAAGACAGAAATACCTTAGAGAAACAAGCCGCTTATGTGTCCGGTGTGGAGGTCCGGGAGGCAGTGACCGCTCAGTAAGGAGGTGCAAGATATGTGACACGCCGGCTTTTTAACCGGTGCGATGAATGTGCTGGGCCAAGCATATCCGGGTCAGAAGTTGACCCCCTAGTGCGGAGCGCAAGTAAACAAAGTGAGGTTCGGGGAAGCCGAGTGCCGCCGGAGAGAGCCGAAGCCGAGCCAAAGTCACGCATGCGCCGATGATGCGGTGCTTTAGTTTGGATTCCCGCTTGTATGCTGAAAAGAAGAAGGAAAACAAGAAAATATAAGCTCTATGGTACCACAGATCGTTGATTTAAAGTAACCGCTTTGTGGTGCGATATTAATAATGTCTAGAAGAGAGGAAAATTAATAAATAAATAATGGATAAATTACTAAACAAATGAATAAATCGGCAAAACCTGATAATATAATGCCTGAGTTTGTGGAGATAAAAAACCCATATTGGTACATGAATACATTTGAACAGGGAGACAAAGTTGAAATAAGATCCAATGTAACCAAATATACATTAATGTTAGTATATCAACATATTACCACCTGTAGTATATAAGAAACTTATATATAGAGAGAGAGGAGAGAGGAGAACCATATATTTTATAGGAAGAAGGAGGATTCGGAACGGAACAAAAAGGAGAAAAACTAATATGAGATCTCATAGTCTCTGTTTAGTCCTAATGGGGCAAGAGTCTGGAGAGTGTGAATATTTTTATTTTTATGGTCCAGTAGTATTCCTCATACTTTTCCTTTTCATATTTTTCCTTTTCTTGTTCTTCCGATTTTTGATTTCACGTTCATTAGCTTCTCCTGATATTTGTTAGGTACTACCATATGGAAGCTTTTGCTGTCGTGACACGAATTGTTACTATTTACGGTCCCATATTCAGTTGTTCCCTAATATGGCATACAGTTTGGTGGATCCAACGAATGCTAGTAGTCCTGATAGGCTTAAAGTCTTGATATGAACCACGGTTTATAAATGTTTCATTTGGAGAGCAAATAGTAGCTCATGTACCAAAATGTTTTATTTTTATGTTTATTTATATATTGCAATTGTATATATTTTTCACATATACATTTTCTGTATGTTGCAGACAATATCTCTTGAAAAAGGCTCTAATAGCCGAAACGTTGAGAATTGGAAATTATATAAATTGTTTATCACCTATCTACGAAAAAAGTATTAGTGGATTCCCACCAACATTTTGTTTTGAATAAAGAAATTTTTGACTTGCATAAAAGAGACTGTTTCTTGTCTTGAGTGCCAGAGATCTTCTAGTATTGACCTCTTATTACAGTAACCCGGCTCCTGATCCTTTTATTACCCTGTAACCTCTTATTACAGTAACCCGGCTCCTGATCCTCTTATTACCCTGTAACCTCTTATTACAGTAACCCGGCTCCTGAGCCTCTTATTACCCTGTAACCTCTTATTACAGTGACCCGGCTCCTCATCCTCTTATTACCCCTGTAACCTCTTATTACAGTAACCCGGCTCCTGATCCTCTTATTACCCCTGTAACCTCTTATTACAGGAACCCGGCTCCCGATCCTCTTATTACCCTGTAACCTCTTATTACAGTAACCCGGCTCCTGATCCTCTTATTACCCTGTAACCTCTTATTACAGTAACCCGGCTCCCGATCCTCTTATTACCCTGTAACCTCTTATTACAGTAACCCGGCTTCTGATCCTCTTATTACCCCTGTAACCTCTTATTACAGTAACCCGGCTCCTGATCCTCTTATTACCCCTGTAACCTCTTATTACAGTAACCCGGCTCCTGATCCTCTTATTACCCTGTAACCTCTTATTACAGTAACCCGGCTCCTGATCCTCTTATTACCCTGTAACCTCTTATTATAGTAACCCGGTTCCTGATCCTCTTATTACCCTGTAATCTCTTATTACAGTAACCCGGCTCCTGATCCTCTTATTACCCTGTAACCTCTTATTACAGTAACCCGACTCCTGATCCTCTTATTACCCTGTAACCTCTTATTACAGTAACCCGGCTCCTGATCCTCTTATTACCCTGTAACCTCTTATTACAGTAACCCGACTCCTGATCCTCTTATTACCCTGTAACCTCTTATTACAGTAACCCGACTCCTGATCCTCTTATTACCCTGTAACCTCTTATTACAGTAACCCGACTCCTGATCCTCTTATTACCCCTGTAACCTCTTATTACAGTAACCCGACTCCTGATCCTCTTATTACCCCTGTAACCTCTTATTACAGTAACCCGGCTCCTGATCTTCTTATTACCCCTGTAACCTCTTATTACAGTAACCCGGCTCCTGATCCTCTTATTACCCTGTAACCTCTTATTACAGTAACCCGGCTCCTGATCCTCTTATTACTCCTGTAACCTCTTATTACAGTAACCCGGCTCCTGATCCTCTTATTACCCCTGTAACCTCTTATTACAGGAACCCGGCTCCCGATCCTCTTATTACCCTGTAACCTCTTATTACAGTAACCCGGCTCCTGATCCTCTTATTACCCTGTAACCTCTTATTACAGTAACCCGGCTCCTGATCCTCTTATTACCCTGTAACCTCTTATTACAGTAACCCGGCTCCTGATCCTCTTATTACCCTGTAGCCTCTTATTACAGTAACCCGGCTCCTGATCCTCTTATTACCCTGTAACCTCTTATTACAGTAACCCGGCTCCTGATCCTCTTATTACTCCTGTAACCTCTTATTACAGTAACCCGGCTCCTGATCCTCTTATTACCCCTGTAACCTCTTATTACAGGAACCCGGCTCCCGATCCTCTTATTACCCTGTAACCTCTTATTACAGTAACCCGGCTCCTGATCCTCTTATTACCCTGTAACCTCTTATTACAGTAACCCGGCTCCTGATCCTCTTATTACCCTGTAGCCTCTTATTACAGTAACCCGGCTCCTGATCCTCTTATTACCCTGTAGCCTCTTATTACAGTAACCCGGCTCCTGATCCTCTTATTACCCTGTAACCTCTTATTACAGTAACCCGGCTCCTGATCCTCTTATTACTCCTGTAACCTCTTATTACAGTAACCCGGCTCCTGATCCTCTTATTACCCCTGTAACCTCTTATTACAGGAACCCGGCTCCCGATCCTCTTATTACCCTGTAACCTCTTATTACAGTAACCCGGCTCCTGATCCTCTTATTACCCTATAACCTCTTATTACAGTAACCCGGCTTCTGATCCTCTTATTACCCCTGTAACCTCTTATTACAGTAACCCGGCTCCTGATCCTCTTATTACCCCTGTAACCTCTTATTACAGTAACCCGGCTCCTGATCCTCTTATTACCCTGTAACCTCTTATTATAGTAACCCGGCTCCTGATCCTCTTATTACCCTGTAACCTCTTATTATAGTAACCCGGTTCCTGATCCTCTTATTACCCTGTAATCTCTTATTACAGTAACCCGGCTCCTGATCCTCTTATTACCCTGTAACCTCTTATTACAGTAACCCGACTCCTGATCCTCTTATTACCCTGTAACCTCTTATTACAGTAACCTGGCTCCTGATCCTCTTATTACCCTGTAACCTCTTATTACAGTAACCCGACTCCTGATCCTCTTATTACCCTGTAACCTCTTATTACAGTAACCCGGCTCCTGATCCTCTTATTACCCCTGTAGCCTCTTATTACAGTAACCCGGCTCCTGATCCTCTTATTACCCTGTAACCTCTTATTACAGTAACCCGGCTCCTGATCCTCTTATTACCCCTGTAACCTCTTATTACAGTAACCCGGCTCCAGATCCTCTTATTACCCCTGTAACCTCTTATTACAGTAACCCGGCTCCTGATCCTCTTATTACCCTGTAACCTCTTATTACAGTAACCCGGCTCCTGATCCTCTTATTACCCCTGTAACCTCTTATTACAGTAACCCGGCTCCTGATCCTCTTATTACCCTGTAACCTCTTATTACAGTAACCCGGCTCCTGATCCTCTTATTACCCCTGTAACCTCTTATTATAGTAACCCGGCTCCTGATCCTCTTATTACCCCTGTAACCTCTTATTACAGTAACCCGGCTCCTGATCCTCTTATTACCCCTGTAACCTCTTATTATAGTAACCCGGCTCCTGATCCTCTTATTACCCTGTAACCTCTTATTACAGTAACCCGGCTCCTGATCCTCTTTATCGTCTACTTTCTTTTACGGTAGTGTATATATTTATATATATACATATTATTGCTGTCTTCTAGTTTTAGACTTCCTTATTGCTGCGCGTCACATAAATTGCGTGGTCCTTGCCAAACAGGACGTGTAATTAAATTGTCACCTCCCGAGGACACTTAATGACATGTAATTATACACTTAGACGCGCCTATAATTATCGTGACGTGCAATCTCGCCCTCTCGTTAATCCGCTTGAGGATCGGATAATAAGGCGGCTGGAGTGGGGGTGGGGAGGACATGTCAGTGATCTATACTGTAGCGTAGTTCCAGCTCCAGCCATTATGCCTTGTTTTCCTTCTCTCCTTCCTGCTGTCTCTCTGGGTTTTGCTCTCTGGTTTGGGAGCTCTCCAGCTCTGAGAGTTGTTTCTGGGAAATCCAGGCACCTGGCATCTGTCTTCCCATGTTTAACCTTCCCCTGGAGACAAAGACTTGAACTTTCCCGTTAACCCCTTGTAGGCATTATTTAACCCTTTACCTGGTGATGGCGTGTTTACGATTTGCAGACCGCCTTAACACTTTACATACGTTATAGATAGGAAGCTACGAGGCACCCCCCAGTATGCATACATGATTTTTAGCCCAAAATACATGCATTTATGTAAAAAAAAAAAAATCTCCAAAAGTGCGCAACCCCTTTAAGGTTTATTCAGACACTGCGGTTGTGCCCTGGTAATAAGGAGCTGTTTTGTGGGGTCTTTCCTTATGCTGTAGGACTTCATAAAAGGTTAATTTGACCTGAAAAATGGGGGTCTGGCCATGGACAACCACAGGAGGAGTTGATGGGTGGTGGTCCGGCATCCCTGCTGACACTGCGTGAGAGCAGGAAGAGCTAGGCGTGGATGGATTACCCCCTTTAGAGGGTTGTTCCCATCCTCATAGTTGGATGGTGTCCGGCTAGTTCATGTAAAAATAAACACTTTTGTAATTTACTACTTTTTCAAATTTGCAGCCGTTCTTGAGATATTAACACTTTCGTTTTGTTCCCAGCTTGTTTCCTAGGAGACCGACCACCTCTGCGGTCTTGCTTGTTAAGCACTGCGCTGAACCTGGTCGGGATTAGGTGGTAACAGGGCACTCCAGCGAGCCTGGTTTACTCTATATAAAAAAAAACGCTTACAAGCTCACCAGAAAAGAACTTGCAAGCACTGTGCACGTTCTGGCATCTAGCAGCGGTGGTCGGTCTCCGAGCAACGAGCTATGAACAAAATAAAACTGTTAATATCTGAAGAACGGCTGAATATTTTAATCAGCAGTAAATTGCAAAATTGCTTATATTTATAAGCACCCTCAGACAATATACCAATTTATGAAAATAGAAAACCCCCTTTAAGCCGCATTTTGCCTGTGATCGGAAACGATCAGGAGTGATTTCCCATCCCTCACTCCCGTTACTCTGGTTTATGAAGGGTAGGGCTTTGTTAGAGACCCTCCATGTTCATGTCCAGTGTGACGTAACGGGTGGATGTTAGGGTTACCCTAAATGGATCTTGAGCCCGAAGTAACCCATTAACCACTTCTCTGCCCCCCTCCTCACATATACGCTAGATGGAGGGCATCACAGCCGAACTTCCTAGTTATGTTTTCCAGACAAAGAATTTCCTCCTCAGGGTCAGAAAACATGTTTATGTCTGGATACGGAAAAAAAAGAGAGACGGACACCCCCCTTCTCTCAACACCCAGAAAGACAGACAGACAGACACACACCCTGCCCTGTCTGGGACATGTGACTCACCTCCCAGGGACTGACCCCCAGACACACACAGGTCACCCCCCAAGGTGTGTGAGTCACCCGCCGAGCACACAGACAGACAGAGACGTGCGCTGCCGCGAGGTCAGCCACACCGCCACTATATATGTATATATATATATATATTTACATGCATGCACATATGGCCACCATTACGGTTGTCAGTCCGCTTCCACTGACTCTTGAATCACCCTACGCTTCAGTATTTTTGCATATCTATACATGGTTGCCATGTGAAGGCCACACGGCAACCATTCTGAGGCTACAACGGCGGCCATTTTGGTTGCCATGCAGCTTTTCCTGACTCATAGTTAATACATGAAGGGGTGAATGGACGCCGTTCCTAGAGATTGGGAACAGCTGGTGAGGGACACAAGGAGGGTGTGATTCAGCGACTCAATTAAAGGATAATACGCCGGCTCGCGGCAGTGTGTAAAGGACACCATAAGTAGGTGGAGGATCATCGACGGTACTGAGGGACTCTAAGAGCAGAAGATTAATAGTGAGGGGTGTGTGGAGGTTCACAATTATTGGGTTATTTTGTAAATCTTTCCTTATAACGCCCAAGGATCAATCAGGAAATGTAACATAGGTAATAACCCTTTAAAGAGGATGTGGCATCAGGTCAAAAGTGGCCTTTTTTTTTGCTCTTATTTTATCGCCATTGCTACTACATTTTTTTTTTAATCCACAGATATCGGCCTCTTTTAGTGCTAATATTTATGTTCTTTACCAAGAGTTTACAGAATAATAATACAGGGCAGCCTAAAGACACAGCCCCAGGGAATACTGCAAGACACACCACAGAGAATACTAAAAGACACGCCCCCAAGGAATACGGCAAGACACGCCCCAAGGAATATGGCAAGACACGCCTCCAAGGAATACTGCAAGACACGCCCCCAAGCAGGGCCGGCGTCAGCACAGGGCGCACCTGGGCAAATGCCGGGGCCCTGGGGAGAGAGGGGGGCCCACTCATGCTGTCATAGATACAGCTAGGAGAGCAGAGCAGGAGAACATGCTTTCTCCGCCCACAAAGTCACTGCTGGCTGCGTTCTCTTAACCCCTATGTGCCAGCTCTGACACAAGCATCTTCTCACTCAGTCAGTGCAGCCAGGCAGGCACACATAGGGGTTAAGAGAAGGCAGCCAGTGTGACATTGTTTGTGGGCGGAGAGAGCACGTGAGAGAGCACATTCGCTGGCTGCAGTGCTGAACTTATCAGACAGATTCCGGAGGAGCTGCTACCAGTGCCTGAGTGAGTGCAAAGGTATCTAGCAGTGATTGCAGTTGGTCTTGTGGTTCAGTCTGCTGCTGTCTGTCTCCGCTGCCTAAAAATGTGGGTGATGTCTGGAGGAGCAGCTGGTGGGGTGCAGCCTGCAGCCCTCCCAGAATACATGCATGCTGCACCAAACCTGCACCAGTGGGGTAGGAAGAAGCTTAACCCCTTCCCATCTGTATGAAGGTTATTGCTGAACCTTAAAGATAACAATCCGACCCGCATAAATGGGGTTAACCAGATGCCAGGAGGAAGGGGAGCTGCTGCCATGGATAAAACTGAGCTGTGGGCTGTACGTTGGGGCCCCGTGGCCCCAGGCTGGTGACTGGAGGGACTCTGCCCAGTGCTGGCATGTGGGTGATTTCTGCGTCTCAGCTTCTCTCCTCCACATCACACTGTGCAGTCACAGCAACATTGGTTGTGTCTGTCCAGCTGCCACTGCTCCCACCAAGGACATGGCATCACTTAACCCTTCCCCTGCAGCCACTGGCAACAAATCCACATTATTCCTTGATTAAATCAGGTTCCAACCCAATAGAGGAGCAGGCATTTCCTGCTGCCATTAGGGTCCTGGAGGGGGTGACATTGGCTGCCCTGCTACTCTGTAGTGGTGGGTGACAAGGGTAACATGAGGTAACGATGAAGGAGAAATGCACAGGATAAGGCCGGCTTCACACTTGCGAGTTTTACGGACGTAAGAGCGCAGAAACTACGTCCGTAAAACTCGCAAAAAATACGGCACAATTATTCTCTATGCCCCTGCTCCTATCTGCCGTATTTTACTGATCAGTATTATACGGCTTTCTACAGCCGTACAAAATCGAAACATGCTGCGTTTGTCACCGTACTGCGCAAGAAATCCGCCAATGAAAGTCTATGGAAGCGTGAAAAATACGGATTTCACACGGACAAGCAGTGTGACTTGCGAGAAATACGCAGCGCTGTTAGAGAGAAAAGCCGGCAATTCAGTGCGGTGTACAGTAAAATCACACTGACAGCTTACAGTAGAATAGGTAGAATAAATGTGTACACATAGAATAGGTATATATATATATATGTCAGTGAGACACATATATGTATATATATTAATATTTATTCCAGCGCTATACAGCTTGAAAGCCGGTAATTCAATTACCGGCTTTTTCTTTCTCCTTCCTAAAACCCGACATGATTTGAGACATGGTTTACATACAGTAAACCATGTCTTCTCTCCATTTTTTTGCAGATTCCACACTACTAATGTCAGTAGAGTGTATCTGCAAAATTTGGCCGTTCTAGCTCTTAAAATAAAGGGTTAAATGGCGGAAAAAATTGGTGTGGGCTCCCGCGCAATTTTCTCCGCCAGAGTAGTAAAGCCAGTGACTGAGGGCAGATATTAATAGCCTGGAGAGGGTCCATGGTTATTGGCCCCCCCCTGGCTAAAAACATCTGCCCCCAGCCACCCCAGAAAAGGCACATCTGGAAGATGCGCCTATTCTGGCACTTGGCCACTCTCTTCCCATTCCCGTGTAGCAGTGGGATATGGGGTAATGAAGGGTTAATGCCACCTTGCTATTGTAAGGTGACATTAAGCCTAATTAATAATGGAGAGGCGTCAATTATGACACCTATCCATTATTAATCCAGCCTGGGAGCTTTCTAGGATATTTCCCACGATCTATGAACATCCAGCAGAGGGCGCCTCACCGCAAATGAAGCTAAATATAGCTCATTGATCTATATTTAGACTCATTCCCCGGGGTTTTGCAGCGAGGAGTAGCATTGCATTAGCAAAGCTCCTTGCTGCAAAATGTTTTAACCCCTTCAGAAGGATTTACATCGTTGGACGTTACAGATCTGCGTAGGGGTAAGTATATTGTTGGTTTATTATGTTTTTTCTTTCACAGAACGAGGGTCTTCAGTGACTGGATTGGGGCGTAGAATAAAATACTCCAACAACCATTGTTTTTATTTCATTAAAATAATTTTAAATAATGTGTTTGTGTTTTATTTAACCCTTTACTACAATTGGATTAATAATGGATAGGTGTCATAATTGACGCCTCTCCATTATTAATTAGGCTTAATGTCACCTTACAATAGCAAGGTGGCATTAACCCTTCATTACCCCATATCCCACCGCTACACGGGAATGGGAAGAGAGTGGCCAAGTGCCAGAATAGGCGCATCTTCCAGATGTGCCTTTTCTGGGGTGGCTGGGGGCAGATATTTTTAGCCAGGGGGGGGGCCAATAACCATGGACCCTCTCCAGGCTATTAATATCTGCCCTCAGTCACTGGCTTTACTACTCTGGCGGAGAAAATTGCGCGGGAGCCCACGCCAATTTTTTCCGCCATTTAACCCTTTATTTTAAGAGCTAGAACGGCCAAATTTTGCAGATACACACTACTGACATTAGTAGTGTGGAATCTGCAAAAAAAAATGGAGAGAAGACATATATATATATATATATATATATATATATATATATATAGACAGTATATATATTTTTTTCTTTTTGGGACACATGGATCATTTCTATAGCGGTATGTTGGTTTTGCAAGCCTGCGAGAAAACCACGCAGTACGGATGCCATACGGATTACATACGGAGGATGCCATGCGCAAAAACCGCTGACACACCCTGCCTACGGAGGAGCTACGGACCACCATTTTCGGGACATTTCAGCGTATTACGGCCGTAATATACGGACCGTATTTTCATACGCTGAGTGTGAAGCCGGCCTAATAGTGAGCGCGACAGAGGGCAGTGTATGGTATGGAGCAGTCAGGGGGTGGGCTGCAGCCTGCAGGATCCCCCCATACTGTACATGACTGCTTGGGACAGGGAGGCGTTTAATGAGCTTCTAATGACGGGGCACTAATTGGGTCATTAGGGTTTGTGGAAAGGATTCAGCATCAGATCCCTCATTAATGCCCGAGCCGCCTGTTACTTTGTAGCACAGATCTGTTAGGGCCGCAAAACCAAACAACGTTGTTTATGTTTATGAAAAGTCTTTGTTTCATAGAAAAACAGAAAAGATTTTCTGATACAACGCCCTGTTCACGACACTGCACAGCACCTCTCCTGTACATATACACTGCACAGCACCTCTCCCCCTGTGTATATACACTGGACAGTACCGCTCCTCCTGTATATGTACACTGCACAACACCTTTCCTCCTGTATATATACACTGCACAGCACCTTTCCTCCTGTATATATACACTGCACAGCACCTTTCCTCCTGTATATATACACTGCACAGCACCTTTCCTCCTGTATATATACACTGCACAGCACCTCTCCCCCTGTATATATACACTGCACAGTACCGCTCCTCCTGTATATATACCCTGCAGAGTACCACTCCTCCTGTATATATACACTGCACAGCACCTCTCCCCCTGTATATATACACTGCACAGCACCTTTCCTCCTGTATATATACACTGCACAGCACCTCTTCTGTATATATACACTGCACCTTTCCTCCTGTCCTATATATACACTGCCCAGCACCTTTCCTCCTGTATGTATACACTGCTGTTGTGAATTCTGTTATCGAACTCCCTCCTGTGGTCATGAATGGTACTTCGGCGAGTTCTGTCCATGGACTCCCTCTGGTGGCTGTGAGTGGAGCTGCTGCTTCTGAGGTTCCTTCCACAGGTGACGTAGTTTATTCTTTGGCTGGATGTTCTATTTAACTCCACTCAGATCGTTACTCCATGCCAGCTGTCAATGTTCTTGTACTGGTTCAGTTCGCTCTTGGATCTTTCTGGTGACCTGTCTACTCCAGCAGAAGCTAAGTCCCTGCTAGTTAATTATTTGTTCATTGTTTCCTTGTCCAGCTTGCTATCATGATTTTGTCTCGCTAGCTGGAAGCTCTGGGATGCAGAGTGGCACCTCCGCACCGTGAGTCGGTGCGGAGGTCTTTATGCACACTCTGCGTGGTCTTTTTGCAGGGTTTTGTGCTGACCGCAAAGATACCTTTCCTATCCTCAGTCTGTTTAGTAAGTCTGGCCTCCCTTTGCTAAAACCTGTTTCATTTCTGTGTTTGTGACTTTCATCTTAACTCACAGTCAATATATGTGGGGGGCTACCTTTTCCTTTGGGGAATTTCTCTGAGGCAAGGTAGGCTTTATTTTCTATCTTTAGGGCTAGTTAGCTCTTAGGCTGTGAAGAGGCATCTAGGTCATGTTAGGTACGCTCCACGGCTATTTCTAGTTGTGTGATAGGATTAGGGGTTGCGGTCAGCAGAGCTCCCACGTCCCAGAGCTTGTCCTGTGTGAGTTTAACCATCAGGTCGTTCCGGGTGCTCCTAACCACCAGGTCCATAACAGTACAGCTGGCCCAAAGTATTAATGCATCTCAATAGAGGGATAAGAGAAGTTCTGAGATCATTTTTTTTCTCTGCAGTGTTTTTTGTCTTTCTTTTCCCCTAAACCTCTGGGTGGTTCAGGACACAGGTGTAGATATGGACATTCAAGGTCTGTCCTCTTGTGTGGATCATCTCACTGCAAGGGTACAAAACATTCAAGATTTTGTGGTTCAGAATCCGATGTTAGAGCCTAAAATTCCAATTCCTGATTTGTTTTTCTTGGGATAGATCTAAGTTCCTGAATTTCAAAAATAATTGTAAACTGTTTCTAGCTTTGAAACCCTGCTCCTCTGGTGACCCCGTTCAACAAGTAAAAATGATTATTTCTTTGTTGCGTGGTGACCCTCAAGACTGGGCATTTTCCCTTGCGCCAGGAGATCCTGCATTGCGTGATGTAGATGCGTTTTTTCTGGCGCTTGGATTGCTTTATGATGAACCAAATTCAGTGGATCAGGCAGAGAAAATCTTGCTGGCTTTGTGTCAGGGTCAGGATGAAGCGGAGGTGTACTGTCAGAAGTTTAGAAAGTGGTCTGTGCTTACTCAGTGGAATGAGTGTGCCCTGGCGGCAATTTTCAGAAAGGGTCTTTCTGAAGCCCTTAAGGATGTCATGGTGGGATTTCCCACGCCTGCTGGTCTGAATGAGTCTATGTCCTTGGCCATTCAGATCGATCGGCGCTTGCGTGAGCGCAAAGCTGTGCACCATTTGGCGGTATTCTCTGAGCATAGGCCTGAGCCTATGCAATGTGATAGGACTTTGACTAGAGCTGAATGGCAAGAACACAGACGTCGGAATGGGCTGTGTTTTTACTGTGGTGATTCCACTCATGCTATCTCCGATTGTCCTAAGCGCACTAAGCGGTTCGCTAGGTCTGCCACCATTAGTACGGTACAGTCTAAATTTCTTTTGTCCGTTAATCTGATTTGCTCGTTGTCATCCTATTCTGTTATGGCATTTGTGGATTCAGGCGCTGCCCTGAATTTGATGGACTTGGAGTTTGCCAGGCGCTGTGGTTTTTTCTTGGAGCCCTTGCAGTATCCTATTCCATTGAGAGGAATTGATGCTACGCCTTTGGCCAAGAATAAGCCTCAGTACTGGACTCAATTGACCATGTGCATGGCTCCTGCACATCAGGAGGATATTCGCTTTTTGGTGTTGCATAATCTGCATGATGTGGTCGTTTTGGGGTTGCCATGGCTACAGGTCCATAATCCAGTATTGGATTGGAGCAGGGGCTGTTTTGTCGCAAAGAAGTTCTGATGGCTCGGTGATGAAACCATGTGCTTAATTTTCTAGAAAATTATCGCCTGCTGAGCGCAATTATGATGTTGGCAATCGAGAGTTGTTGGCCATGAAGTGGGCATTCGAGGAGTGGCGACATTGGCTTGAAGGAGCCAAGCATCGCGTGGTGGTCTTGACGGATCACAAGAATTTAACTTATCTCGAGTCTGCCAAACGGTTGAATCCTAGACAGCCTCGATGGTCGCTGTTTTTCTCCCGTTTTGATTTTGTGGTGTCGTACCTTCCGGGCTCTAAGAATGTGAAGGCTGATGCCCTGTCAAGGAGTTTTGTGCCTGACTCTCCGGGTGTTCCTGAGCCGGCGGGTATTCTCAAAGAGGGGGTTATTTTGTCTGCCATCTCCCCTGATTTGCGGCGTGTGCTGCAGAAGTTTCAGGCTGATAGACCTGACCGTTGTCCAGCGGAGAAACTGTTTGTCCCTGATAGATGGACTAGTAGAGTTATCTCTGAGGTTCATTGTTCGGTGTTGGCGGGTCATCCTGGAATCTTTGGTACCAGAGATTTGGTGGCTAGATCCTTTTGGTGGCTTTCTTTGTCACGGGATGTGCGTTCTTTTGTGCAGTCCTGTGGGACTTGTGCTCGGGCTAAGCCCTGCTGTTCTCGTGCCAGTGGGTTGCTTTTGCCCTTGCCGGTCCCGAAGAGGCCCTGGACGCATATTTCCATGGATTTTATTTCAGATCTCCCTGTCTCTCAAAGGATGTCGGTCATTTGGGTGGTTTGTGATCGCTTCTCTGTTGTGAATTCTGTTGTCGGGCTCCCTCCTGTGGTCATGAATGGTACTTCGGCTGGTTCTGTCCATGGACTTCCTCTGGTGGGTGTTTCTGAGTTTCCTTTCACAGGTGACGGGGTTGATTCGTTAGCGGGCTGCTCTATTTAACTCCACTTGATCTTTGCTCCATGCCACCTGTCAATGTTCCAGTATTGGTTTAGTTCACTCCTGGATCGTTCTAGTGACCTGTCTTCCCAGCAGAAGCTAAGTTCCAGCTTGTATTTCTTTGGTTTACTATTTTTCTGTCCAGCTTGCTATTTTTATTGTTGTCTTGCTTGCTGGAAGCTCTGGGACGCAGAGGGAGCGCCTCCGCACCGTGAGTCGGTGCGGAGGGTCTTTTTGCGCCCTCTGCGTGGTCTTTTTGTAGGTTTTTGTGCTGACCGCAAAGTAACCTTTCCTATCCTCGGTCTGTTCAGTAAGTCGGGCCTCACTTTGCTAAATCTATTTCATCTCTGTGTTTGTATTTTCATCTTTACTCACAGTCATTATATGTGGGGGGCTGCCTTTTCCTTTGGGGAATTTCTCTGAGGCAAGGTAGGCTTTATTTTTCTATCTTCAGGGCTAGCTAGTTTCTTAGGCTGTGCCGAGTTGCATAGGGAGCGTTAGGCGCAATCCACGGCTATTTCTAGTGTGTGTGATAGGATTAGGGATTGCGGTCAGCAGAGTTCCCACGTCCCAGAGCTCGTCCTTTATTATCAGTAACTATCAGGTCATTCCGTGTGCTCTTAACCACCAGGTCCATTGTTGTCCTGACCACCAGGTCATAACAGTACAGGAGGCCCAAAGTACTAATGCATCTCAATAGAGGGATAAGAGAAGTTCTGAGACCATTTTTTTTTCTTTGCAGTGTGTTTTGTCTCTTTTTTCCCCTTTACCTCTGGGTGGTTCAGGACACTGGTGTAAACATGGACATTCAAGGTCTGTCCTCTTGGATGGATAATCTCACTACAAGGGTACAAATCATTCAAGATTTTGTGGTTCAGAATCCGATGTCAGAGCCTAGGATTCCAATTCCTGATTTGTTTTTTGGTGATAGATCTAAGTTCTTGAATTTCAAAAATAATTGTAAATTGTTTCTTGCCTGGAAACCTCGCTCCTCAGGTGACCCTGTTCAACAAGTAAAGATCATTATTTCTTTGTTACGTGGTGACCCTCAAGACTGGGCATTTTCCCTTGCGCCAGGAGATCCGGCATTGCGTGATGTTGATGCGTTTTTCCTGGCGCTTGGATTGCTTTATGACGAACCTAATTCAGTGGATCAGGCAGAGAAAATCTTGCTGGCTCTGTGTCAGGGTCAGGATGAAGCGGAGATATATTGTCAGAAGTTTAGAAAGTTTAGAAAGTTTAGAAGTTTAGCTCACTCAGTGGAATGAATGTGCCCTGGCAGCTATCTTCAGAAAGGGTCTCTCTGAAGCCCTTAAGGATGTCATGGTGGGGTTTCCCATGCCTGCTGGTCTGAATGAGTCTATGTACTTGGCCATTCAGATCGATCGACGCTTGCGTGAGCGTAAAGCTGTGCACCATTTTGCGTTACTATCTGAGCATGGGCCTGAGCCTATGCAATGTGATAGGACTTTGACCAGAGCTGAACGGCAAGAACACAGACGTCGGAATGGGCTATGTTTTTACTGTGGTGATTCCACTCATGCTATCTCCGATTGTCCTAAGCGCACTAAGCGGTTCGCTAGGTCTGCCACCATTGGTACGGTACAGTCTAAATTTCTATTGTCTGTTACTCTGATTTGCTCTTTGTCATCCTATTCTGTTATGGCATTTGTGGATTCAGGCGCTGCCCTGAATTTGATGGACTTGGAGTATGCTAGGCGCTGTGGTTTTTTCTTGGAGCCCTTGCAGTATCCTATTCCATTGAGAGGAATTCATGCTACGCCTTTGGCCAAGAATAAGCCTCAGTACTGGACCCAATTGACCATGTGCATGGCTCCTGCACATCAGGAGGATATCCGCTTTCTGGTGTTGCATAATCTGCATGATGTGGTCGTTTTGGGGTTGCCATGGCTACAGGTTCATAATCCAGTATTGGACAGGAAATCTATGTCTGTGTCCAGCTGGGGTTGCCAGGGGGTACATGGTGATGTTCCATTTTTGTCTATTTCGTCTTCCACTCCTTCTGAAGTTCCAGAGTTTTTGTCGGATTATCGGGATGCATTTGATGAGCCCAAACCCAGTGCCCTACCTCCTCATAGGGATTGTGATTGTGCAATTAATTTGATTCCTGGTAGTAAGTTTCCTAAGGGCCGATTGTTCAATTTATCTGTGCCAGAACACGCCGCTATGCGGAGTTATATAAAGGAATCCTTGGAGAAAGGCCATATTCGCCCGTCGTCATCACCGTTAGGAGCAGGGTTCTTTTTTGTGGCCAAGAAGGATGGTTCTTTGAGACCTTGTATTGATTACCGCCTTCTTAATAAAATTACAGTCAAATTTCAGTATCCTTTGCCGTTGCTGTCTGATTTGTTTGCTCGTATTAAAGGGGCTAGTTGGTTCACCAAGATAGATCTTCGAGGGGCGTATAATCTTGTGCGTATTAAACAAGGCGATGAATGGAAAACAGCATTTAATACGCCTGAGGGCCATTTTGAGTACCTGGTTATGCCATTCGGGCTTTCCAATGCTCTATCAGTATTTCAGTCCTTTATGCATGACATCTTCCGAGAGTACCTGGATAAATTCCTGATTGTGTATTTGGATGATATTTTGGTCTTTTCGGATGATTGGGAGTCTCATGTGAAGCAGGTCAGAATGGTGTTCCAGGTCCTTCGTGCGAATTTCTTGTTTGTGAAGGGGTCAAAGTGTCTCTTTGGAGTTCAGAAGGTTTCATTTTTGGGGTTCATTTTTTCCCCTTCTACTATCGAGATGGACCCTGTTAAAGTCCAGGCCATTTATGATTGGACTCAGCCGACATCTGTGAAGAGCCTGCAAAAGTTCCTGGGCTTTGCTAATTTTTATCGGCGCTTCATCGCTAATTTTTCTACTGTTAGTGATAGAAAGCAGAGGGTGGTTATAAATGGTATAGTCTCTAACTGGGTCGCTGTGACCAGTGGGGTACCGCAGGGGTCAGTATTGGGACCTGTTCTCTTCAACATATTCATTAATGATCTGGTAGAAGGTTTACACAGTAAAATATCGATATTTGCAGATGATACAAAACTATGTAAAGCAGTTAATACAAGAGAAGATAGTATTCTGCTACAGATGGATCTGGATAAGTTGGAAACTTGGGCTGAAAGGTGGCAGATGAGGTTTAACAATGATAAATGTAAGGTTATACACATGGGAAGAGGGAATCAATATCACCATTACACACTGAACGGGAAACCACTGGGTAAATCTGACAGGGAGAAGGACTTGGGGATCCTAGTTAATGATAAACTTACCTGGAGCAGCCAGTGCCAGGCAGCAGCTGCCAAGGCAAACAGGATCATGGGGTGCATTAAAAGAGGTCTGGATACACATGATGAGAGCATTATACTGCCTCTGTACAAATCCCTAGTTAGACCGCACATGGAGTACTGTGTCCAGTTTTGGGCACCGGTGCTCAGGAAGGATATAATGGAACTAGAGAGAGTACAAAGGAGGGCAACAAAATTAATAAAGGGGATGGGAGAACTACAATACCCAGATAGGTTAGCGAAATTAGGATTATTTAGTCTAGAAAAAAGACGACTGAGGGGCGATGTAATAACCATGTATAAGTATATAAGGGGACAATACAAATATCTCGCTGAGGATCTGTTTATACCAAGGAAGGTGACGGGCACAAGGGGGCATTCTTTGCGTCTGGAGGAGAGAAGGTTTTTCCACCAACATAGAAGAGGATTCTTTACTGTTAGGGCAGTGAGAATCTGGAATTGCTTGCCTGAGGAGGTGGTGATGGCGAACTCAGTCGAGGGGTTCAAGAGAGGCCTGGATGTCTTCCTGGAGCAGAACAATATTGTATCATACAATTATTAGGTTCTGTAGAAGGACGTAGATCTGGGGATTTATTATGATGGAATATAGGCTGAACTGGATGGACAAATGTCTTTTTTCGGCCTTACTAACTATGTTAGTATGTTACTATGTTACTGTTGCTAAATCGTTGACTGATTTGACCAAAAAGGGTGCTGATGTGGTCAATTGGTCTTCTGCAGCTGTAGAGGCTTTTCAGGAGTTGAAGCGTCGTTTTTCTTCTGCCCCTGTGTTGTGCCAGCCAGATGTTTCGCTCCCGTTTCAGGTTGAGGTTGATGCTTCTGAGATTGGAGCAGGGGCTGTTTTGTCGCAAAGAAGTTCTGATGGCTCGGTGATGAAGCCATGTGCTTTCTTTTCTAGAAAGTTTTCGCCTGCTGAGCGTAACTATGATGTTGGTAATCGTGAGTTGTTGGCCATGAAGTGGGCATTCGAGGAGTGGCGTCATTGGCTTGAAGGAGCCAAGAATCGCGTGGTGGTCTTGACAGATCACAAGAATTTGACTTATCTTGAGTCTGCCAAACGGTTGAATCCGAGACAGGCTCGATGGTCGTTATTTTTCTCCCGTTTTGATTTTGTGGTTTCGTACCTTCCGGGCTCTAAAAATGTGAAGGCTGATGCCCTCTCAAGGAGTTTTGTGCCTGACTCTCCGGGTGTTCCTGAGCCGGCGGGTATTCTCAAAGAGGGGGTAATTTTGTCTGCCATCTCCCCTGATTTGCGGCGGGTGCTGCAAAAATTTCAGGCTGATAGACCTGACCGTTGCCCAGCGGAGAAACTGTTTGTCCCTGATAGATGGACTAGTAGAGTTATCTCTGAGATTCATTGTTCAGTGTTGGCTGGGCATCCTGGAATCTTTGGTACCAGAGATTTGGTGGCTAGATCCTTTTGGTGGCCGTCTTTGTCACGGGATGTGCGTTCTTTTGTGCAGTCCTGTGGGACTTGTGCTCAGGCTAAGCCCTGCTGTTCTCGTGCCAGTGGGTTGCTTTTGCCCTTGCCGGTCCCGAAGAGACCCTGGACGCATATTTCTATGGATTTTATTTCGGATCTCCCCGTCTCTCAAAAGATGCCGGTCATTTGGGTGGTTTGTAATCGCTTTTCTAAGATGGTCCATTTGGTACCTTTGTCTAAATTGCCTTCCTCCTCTGATTTGGTGCCATTATTTTTCCAGCATGTGGTTCGTTTACATGGTATTCCGGAGAACACCGTTTCTGACAGAGGTTCCCAGTTTGTTTCGAGGTTTTGGCGATCCTTTTGTGCTAGGATGGGCATGGATTTGTCTTTTTCCACGGCTTTCCATCCTCAGACAAATGGCCAGACCGAACGAACTAATCAAACTTTGGAAACATATCTGAGATGCTTTGTTTCTGCTGATCAGGATGATTGGGTGTCCTTTTTGCCGTTGGCTGAGTTCGCCCTTAATAATCGGGCCAGCTCGGCTACTTTGGTTTCGCCGTTTTTCTGCAATTCTGGTTTCCATCCTCGTTTCTCTTCAGGGCAGGTTGAGTCTTCGGACTGTCCTGGTGTAGATACTGTGGTGGATAGGTTGCAGCAGATTTGGACTCATGTGGTGGACAATTTGACATTGTCCCAGGAGAAGGCTCAACGTTTCGCTAACCGCCGGCGCTGTGTGGGTCCCCGACTTCGTGTTGGGGATTTGGTTTGGATGTCGTCTCGTTATGTTTCTATGAAGGTTTCCTCTCCTAAGTTTAAGCCTCGTTTCATTGGTCCGTATAAGATTTCTGAGGTTATCAATCCTGTGTCATTTCGTTTGGCCCTTCCTGCTTCTTTTGCCATCCATAATGTGTTCCATAGGTCGTTATTGCGGAGATACGTGGCGCCTGTGGTTCCATCCGTTGATCCTCCTGCCCCGGTGTTGGTTGAGGGGGAGTTGGAGTATGTGGTGGAGAAGATTTTGGATTCTCGTGTTTCGAGACGGAAACTCCAGTACCTGATCAAGTGGAAGGGTTATGGTCAGGAAGATAATTCCTGGGTTTTTGCCTCTGATGTTCATGCTGCCGATCTGGTTCGTGCCTTTCATTTGGCTCATCCTGGTCGGCCTGGGGGCTCTGGTGAGGGTTCGGTGACCCCTCCTCAAGGGGGGGGTACTGTTGTGAATTCTGTTGTCGGGCTCCCTCCTGTGGTCATGAATGGTACTTCGGCTGGTTCGGTCCATGGACTTCCTCTGGTGGGTGTTTCTGAGTTTCCTTTCACAGGTGACGGGGTTGATTCGTTAGCGGGCTGCTCTATTTAACTCCACTTGATCTTTGCTCCATGCCACCTGTCAATGTTCCAGTATTGGTCTAGTTCACTCCTGGATCGTTCTAGTGACCTGTCTTCCCAGCAGAAGCTAAGTTCCAGCTTGTATTTTTTTTGTTTACTATTTTTCTGTCCAGCTTGCTGTTTTTATTGTTGTCTTGCTTGCTGGAAGCTCTGGGACGCAGAGGGAGCGCCTCCGCACCGTGAGTCGGTGCGGAGGATCTTTTTGCGCCCTCTGCGTGGTCTTTTTGTAGGTTTTTGTGCTGACTGCAAAGTAACCTTTCCTATCCTCGGTCTGTTCAGTAAGTCGGGCCTCACTTTGCTAAATCTATTTAATCTCTGTGTTTGTATTTTCATCTTTACTCACAGTCATTATATGTGGGGGCTGCCTTTTCCTTTGGGGAATTTCTCTGAGGCAAGGTAGGCTTTATTTTTCTATCTTCAGGGCTAGCTAGTTTCTTAGGCTGTGCCGAGTTGCATAGGGAGCGTTAGGCGCAATCCACGGCTATTTCTAGTGTGTGTGATAGGATTAGGGATTCCGGTCAGCAGAGTTCCCATGTCCCAGAGCTCGTCCTTTATTATCAGTAACTATCAGGTCATTCCGTGTGCTCTTAACCACCAGGTCCATTGTTGTCCTGACCACCAGGTCATAACACTTCTCTAAGATGGTCCATTTGGTACCCTTGTCTAAATTGCCTTCCTCCTCTGATTTGGTGCCATTGTTTTTCCAGCATGTGGTTCGTTTGCATGGCATTCCGGAGAACATCGTCTCGGACAGAGGTTCCCAGTTTGTTTCGAGGTTTTGGCGGTCCTTTTGTGCTAAGATGGGCATTGATTTGTCTTTTTCTTCGGCTTTCCATCCTCAGACAAATGGCCAAACCGAACAAACTAATCAGACTTTGGAAACATATCTGAGATGCTTTGTTTCTGCTGATCAGGATGATTGGGTGTCCTTCTTGCCTTTGGCTGAGTTCGCCCTTAATAATCGGGCCAGCTCGGCTACTTTGGTTTCGCCTTTTTTCTGTAATTCTGGTTTCCATCCTCGTTTCTCTTCAGGGCAGGTTGAGCTTTCGGACTGTCCTGGTGTGGATACGGTGGTGGACAGGTTGCAGCAGATTTGGACTCATGTGGTGGACAATTTGACATTGTCCCAGGAGAAGGCTCAACGTTTCGCTAACCGCCGGCGCTGTGTTGGTCCCCGACTTCGTGTTGGGGATTTGGTTTGGTTGTCATCTCGTCATGTTCCTATGAAGGTTTCCTCTCCTAAGTTTAAGCCTCGTTTCATTGGTCCGTATAAGATTTCTGAAGTTCTCAATCCTGTGTCATTTCGTTTGGCCCTTCCAGCTTCTTTTGCCATCCATAATGTGTTCCATAGGTCATTATTGCGGAGATACGTGGCGCCTATGGTTCCCTCCGTTGATCCTCCTGCCCCGGAGTTGGTCGAGGGGGAGTTGGAGTATGTTGTGGAGAAGATTTTGGATTCTCGTATTTCGAGACAGAAACTCCAGTACCTGGTCAAGTGGAAGGGTTATGGTCAGGAAGATAATTCCTGGGTTTTTGCCTCTGATGTTCATGCTGCCGATCTAGTTCGTGCCTTTCATTCGGCTCGTCCTGATCGGCCTGGGGGCTCTGGTGAGGGTTCGGTGACCCCTCCTCAAGGGAGGGGTACTGTTGTGAATTCTGTTATCGAACTCCCTCCTGTGGTCATGAATGGTACTTCGGCGAGTTCTGTCCATGGACTCCCTCTGGTGGCTGTGAGTGGAGCTGCTGCTTCTGAGGTTCCTTCCACAGGTGACGTAGTTTATTCTTTGGCTGGCTGTTCTATTTAACTCCACTCAGATCGTTACTCCATGCCAGCTGTCAATGTTCCTGTACTGGTTCAGTTCGCTCTTGGATCTTTCTGGTGACCTGTCTACTCCAGCAGAAGCTAAGTCCCTGCTAGTTATTTATTTGTTCATTGTTTCCTTGTCCAGCTGGCTATCATGATCTTGCCCTGCTAGCTGGAAGCTCTGGGATGCAGAGTGGCACCTCCGCACCGTGAGTCGGTGCGGAGGTCTTTTTGCACACTCTGCGTGGTCTTTTTGTAGGGTTTTGTGCTGACCGCAAAGATACCTTTCCTATCCTCAGTCTGTTTAGTAAGTCTGGCCTCCCTTTGCTAAAACCTGTTTCATTTCTGTGTTTGTGACTTTCATCTTAACTCACAGTCAATATATGTGGGGGCCTGCCTTTTCCTTTGGGGAATTTCTCTGAGGCAAGGTAGGCTTTATTTTCTATCTTTAGGGCTAGTTAGCTCTTAGGCTGTGAAGAGGCGTCTAGGTCGTGTTAGGTACGCTCCACGGCTATTTCTAGTTGTGTGATAGGATTAGGGGTTGCGGTCAGCAGAGCTCCCACGTCCCAGAGCTTGTCCATCAGGTCGTTCCGGGTGCTCCTAACCACCAGGTCCATAACACACTGCACAGCACCTCTCCTGTTTATATACACTGCACAGCACCTTTCCTCATGTATATATACACTGCACAGTACCACTCCTCCTGTCCTGTATATATACACTGCAGAATTTACAATAGCTGTCACTCATGTAAGAAGTGAAATCTGGCATTGTACTATACATTTCTCTGCCGCATCTGTGCATCATAAATCGGGGTATGTGTTAAAGGGGGGGCCCACTGAGACTCTTTCGCCCGGGGCCCTCGAAAACCTGGAGCCGGCCCTGCCCCCAAGGAATATGGCAAGACACACCACAAAGAATACTACAAGACACACCACAAAGAATACTGCAAGACACGCCCCCAAGGAATATGGCAAGACACACCACAAAGAATACTGCAAGACACACCACAAAGAATACTGCAAGACACACCCCCAAGGAATATGGCAATACACGCCCCCAAGGAATATGGCAATACACGCCCCCAAGGAATACTGCAATACATGCCCCCAGGGAATACTGCAAGACACACCACAGAGAATACTGCAAGACACGCCCCCAAGGAATACTGCAAGACACACCACAGAGAATACTGCAAGACACGCCCCCAAGGAATATGGCAAGACATGCCCCCAAGGTATACTGCAAGACACGCCCCCAGGGAATACTGCAGGACACACCACAGAGAATACTGCAAGACACGCCCCCAAGGAATATGGCAAGACACACCCCCAAGGAATACTGCAAAACATGCCCCCAGGGAACACTACGAGACATACCCCCCCGGGGAATACTGTAAGAACTGCCCCCGGGGAATACTGTGAGACCTGCCCCCAGGGAATACTGTGAGGCACGCCCCCAGGGAATACTGAAAGACACACCACAGAGAATACTGCAAGACATGCCACCAGGAAATACTGTAAGACACACCCCAGGGAATACTGCAAGATACACCACAGAGAATACTAACACCCCCCCAGCAAATATTGCAAGACACACCCCTAGTGAATATTGTGAGACACGCCCCCAAGAACTACTGAGACACCCCCCCAGCGAATACTGCAAGACAAGCCCCATGGAATACTAACACCCCCCAAATACTGCAAGACACACCCCCAGTGAATATTGTGAGACACGCCCCCAAGGACTACTGAGACACACCCCCACTGACTACTGCAAGACACACCCCATGGAATACTAACACCCCCCAGCAAATACTGCAAGACACACCCCCCAGCGAATACTGCAAGACACGCCCCATGGAATACTAACACACACCCTTAGCAAATACTTCGAGACACACCCCCAGCGAATACTGCGAGACACGCCTCAGGGAACATTGCCAGACATGCCCCCAGGGAATACTGAGACCCCCCCAGCGAATACTGCGAGACACACCCCAGGGAATACTGAAACCCCCTGCGAATACTGCGAGACATGCCCCAGGGAATAGTGAGACACCCCCCCCCCAGCGAATACCGCGACACACGCCCCAGGGAATACTGAGACCCGCCCAGCGAATACTGCGAGACACGCCCCAGGGAATACTGAGACCCCCCAGCGAATACTGCGAGACACGCCCCAGGGAATACTGAGACCCCCCCCCAGCGAATACTGCGAGACACACCCCAGGGAATACTGAGACCCCCCCAGCTAATACTGCGAGACACACCCCAGGGAATACTGAGACCCCCCCCCCAGCGAATACTGCGAGACACACCCCAGGGAATACTGAGACCCCCCCCAGCGAATACTGCGAGACACACCCCATGGACCCAGGGAATACTGAGACCTCCCCAGCGAATACTGCGAGACACACCCCAGGGAATACTGAGACCCCCCCCCAGCGAATACTGCGAGACACACCCCAGGGAATACTGAGACCCCCCCCAACGAATACTGCGAGACACACCCCAGGGAATACTGAGACCCCCCCCAGCGAATACTGCGAGACACACCCCAGGGAATACTGAGACCCCCCCAGCGAATACTGCGAGACACACCTCAGGGAAACATTGCCAGACACGCCCCCAGGGAATACTGAGACCCCCCCCAGCGAATACTGCGAGACACACCCCAGGGAATACTGAGACCCCCCCCAGCGAATACTGCGAGACACACCCCAGGGAATACTGAGACCCCACCCCCAGCGAATACTGCGAGACACGCCGCAGGGAATACTGAGACCCCCCCAGCGAATACTGCGAGACACACCCCAGGGAATACTGAGACCCCCCCCAGCGAATACTGCGAGACACACACCAGGGAATACTGAGACCCCCCCAGCGAATACTGCGAGACACACCCCAGGGAAACATTGCCAGAGACGCCCCCAGGGAATACTGAGACCCCTCCCAGCGAATACTGCGAGACACACCCCAGGGAATACTGAGACCCCCCCCAGCGAATACTGCGAGACACACCCCAGGGAATACTGAGACCCCCCCAGCGAATACTGCGAGACACACCCCAGGGACCCAGGGAATACTGAGACCCCCCCCCCAGCGAATACTGCGAGACACGCCCCAGGGAATACTGAGACCCCCCCAGCGAATACTGCGAGACACACCCCAGGGAATACTGAGACCCCCCCCCCAGCGAACACTGCGAGACACACCCCAGGGAATACTGAGACCCCCCCCCAGCGAATACTGCGAGACACACCCCAGGGAATACTGAGACCCCCCTCAGCGAATATTGCGAAACACACCCCAGGGAATACTGAGACCCCCTCCCAGCGAATACTGCGAGACACACCCCAGGGAATACTGAGACCCCCTCCCAGCGAATACTGCAAGACACGCCCCAAGGAATACTGAGACACCCCCCCCCCCCAGCGAATACTGCGAGACACACCCCAAGGAATACTGAGACCCCCTCCCAGCGAATACTGCAAGACACGCCAAAGGGAAACATTGCCAGACACGCCCCCAGGGAATACTGAGACCCCCCAGCGAATACTGCAAGACACGCCCCAGGGAATACTGAGACTCCCCCCAGCGAATACTGCGAGACACACCCCAGGGAATACTGAGACCCTCTCCCAGCGAATACTGCAAGACACGCCTCAGGGAAACATTGCCAGACACGCCCCCCAGGGAATACTGAGACCCCCCCAGCGAATACTGCGAGACACACCCCAAGGAAACATTGCCAGACACACCCCCAGGGAATACTGAGACCCCCCCCAGCGAATACTGCGAGACACACCCCAAGGAAACATTGCCAGACACACCCCCAGGGAATACTGAGACCCCCCCCAGCGAATACTGCGAGACACGCCCCAGGAAATACTGAGACCCCCCCCAGCGAATACTGCGAGACACGCCCCAGGGAATACTGAGACCCCCTCCCAGCGAATACTGCAAGACACGCCCCAAGGAAATATTGCCAGACACGCCCCCAGGGAATACTGAGACCCCCCAGCGAATACTGCGAGACACGCCCCAGGGAAACATTGCCAGACACGCCCCCAGGGAGTACATTTCTGTTGACAAAGATTTTTCAGTCCAACTCGGGGGATATGATATAAAAATGTGATCACTTGATGCCTCATATAAAACACTGTAAAGACCTAGTGGGTGAACCAAGATGGCAGATCTGCGGGCATATGTTAACCTGTCTAATGCTGCTCTTCCTATTGAACACAGCATCTAAGGGTTAAAAGGGAATCTGTCAGCAGAATTTCACACACCCCAAACCATTTATATGCATGTCTGGCTTTTTCAAACATAACTCCAGCTATACCTTTACATGGCCGTTCCCTACCTCCGTTACTGAGAAATCAGCGTTTGAATTGATATGCAAATGAGGCTGAAGAGCTATGGTAGATCTGAAGCCTCTGTCACTCCAGCTCTATTGCCCTGCTTGACTGAAAGACTCGATGCTGTGTGATTTCAGGCAAAGAAATTGTCAGTGAAGCCGGAGGAGGCGGGGGATAGAGCTGGAGTGACAGAGGCTTTAGATCTACCATAGCTCTTCAGCCTAATTTGCATATCAATTAAAACACTGATTTCTCAGTAATGGAGGAACAGACTGGCCATATACAGGTATATGTAACTTGAATGTTATCTATTGTTCACTGGTATCAGCCATTTCAGACTGGTTATGACAAACAGGAAGTGCATGAAACCCCCCGCGATCATGTTACGGCCATATATGTGACTCATGTTATTATGTTACTGTACTATTATAAGCTGCCGCTTTATTGTCCCTTTATATAAGAGATGTGACTTTTCCTAGAGTTTAATCCCGGGTCAGGATCCGGGTCAGGATGAGCTGCGGCTACACGTGGCCCGGCAGAGGCGGCGCTGGTTCTGGGGCCATCCGTGTACATCTGGCGTTACGGGGCTGATCCTTCCCTCTGGCTGTGTCTCACATCTCTCTGTGGGGCGTCCAGCTGTAAAGCTGGGATTTTTACAGATGAATCACCCCAATCTTTCCCCAACCACAACATTAACTATTTCTTATCTTAGCAGTATCAGCGGCAGGCAGCAGATGACTGGGAAACTGTCAGAAGAGTACAGTCTGTACATCAGGCGACTGATTAACAAGCTGCTGTCAATGGTCTCGCGAGTCTTAAATCGCCTATTTTGGGGTCATGTGGATAAAGTACACGAGCAATAACCGGACTACACGCAAAAATATAGGGAAATCTCTTGACGGCAGTTAGCCTACTTTCTGATTGTTTCCACTTAGCTATTGCCTCCAAATACTAGTAAGACATAGATCGTTCATTGTGCTCGTGTGGCGACAACAGCTGGCAGCAGAAATATACTCACATTAGGTATGATGTGGGCGACACAACAAGCGGGGTATTAGTTATTGGCACCCAACCACTAAATGAGGATTATTGGCCTCAGCCCATAACAATAACAGCAACAGTGTCCCTATAAAAGTGACATCCACTGTCCCCCATAATAGTGACTTCCATAGTGTCCCTGAAGTGACATGCACAGTACCCCATAACAGTGACATCCACAGTGCCCCCATAAAACTGGCATAACAGTGATATCCACAATGCCCCATAACACAGGCATACCCAGTGCCCCATAACACAGGCATACCCAGTGCCCCATAACACTAGCGTACACAGTGTCCCATAACAGTGATATCCACAATGCCCCATAACACAGGCATACCCAGTGCCCCATAACACAGGCATACCCAGTGCCCCATAACACTAGCGTACACAGTGTCCCATAACAGTGATATCCACAATGCCCCATAACACAGGCATACCCAGTGCCTCCATAACACAGGCATACACAGTGCCCCCATAACAATGGCATACACAGTGTCCCATAACAGTGATATCCACAATGCCCCATAACACAGGCATACACAGTGCCCCCATAACACAGGCATACAGTGCCCCATAACAGTGATATCCACAATGCCCCATAACACATGCATACCCCGTGCCCCCATAACACAGAGAGGTTCAAGAGAGGCCTGGATGTCTTCCTGGAGCAGAACAATATTGTATCATACAATTATTAGGTTCTGTAGAAGGACGTAGATCTGGGGATTTATTATGATGGAATATAGGCTGAACTGGATGGACAAATGTCTTTTTTCGGCCTTACTAACTATGTTACTATGTTACAGGCATACCCAGTGCCCCCATAACAAATGCATACCCAATGCCCTCATAACACTAGCGTACACAGTGTCCCCATAACAGTGACATCCACTGTGCCACCATAAGTGACATCTAGTGTCTCATAAGTGACATCCACAGAACCCCATAACAGTGACATCCAGAGTACCTCAATAAAAACAGCGACATCCACACTGCCCCATAACAATCACAACCGGAGTTCTCCTAAAACAAAGGCACACAACCTCTAAAACAATAAGAACAACACAACCCCCATAACAGTGACAGCAACAGGGCCCCCAATAAGTGGCCACCACAGCCTCCTAAAGATAGTGATAGTAACAGACCGCCCAAAAGCATAACAGCTATAGGGAATCCATAACAGCAACAGCCCGAGGACTTCCATAACACACAGCAAACAGGACTACCAAAACTTGTCAGCGCCACAGGTACCTAAAAAGAGTAACTAAATAATGTAGACTATGTGAAATGTAGAGAATATGAAGACACCCGTCTTGTCAGGGTCCAGAGAAACCAGCTAGTGGAAATTTACCGTAGATGGCCAGGCGAGCCAGGAGGCTTTCTGGATAACGCACTTGTCGTCCTTGACAAACTTACCCACAATTATCCTAAATCCCTAAAAGCTCATGCTGATGGATTTGCATGTGTAATATATTTGTTATATATGAACATTGGCATGAGAGGTTGGAAGAGAGAACAATGGTGAAGAGACCTTCTGGGTATGAGAATATCGAGGAGGGGAGGTGAGAAGAATTTTGGAGAGATGTCCTGGATATGAGAATATAGGGGAAGGGAGAATGGTGGAGGGACGTCCTGGACATGAGAATATAGAGGGAGAATGGAGGAGGGACATCCTGAACATGAGAATATAGAGGAAGGGAGAATGGTGGAGGGACGTCCTGGACATGAGAATATGGAGGAAGGGAGAATGGTGGAGGGACGTCCTGGACATGAGAATATGGAGGAAGGGAGAATGGTGGAGGGACGTCCTGGATATGAGAATATGGAGGAAGGGAGAATGGTGTAGGGATGTCCTGGTCATGAGAATATGGAGGCAGGTGAGAAGAGTTTTGCAGAGATGTCCTGGATATGAGAATATGGAGGTAAGAAGAAGGGTGGAGAGACGTCCTGGTTAGGAGAATATGGAGGAAAGGAGAATGGTAGAGGGATGTCCTGAATATGAGAATATGGAGGAAGGGAAAAGAATTGTAGAGAGACATCCTGCAATATGAAAATAAAAAGGGAGGGAGAAGAATGGTGGAGCGACATCCCGAATATGAGAATTTAGAGGAGGTGAGAAGAAAGGTGGAGGGACGTCCAGGATATGAGAACATATAGGAGTTGAGAAGAATAGTGAAGAATCATCCTGGATATGAGAATATGGAGAAAGGGACAGAAATGGTGGAGAAAAGTCCTGGATAAGATAAAATGGAGGAGGCAAGGAGAACAGTGGAGAGAAGTCCTGGATATGCAAATATGGAGGAGGTGAAAAGAATGGTGGAGAGATGTCCTGGACATGACAATATGGACGAAGGGAGAAGAATGGTGGAGAAACATCCTTCATATGAGATGATAGAGGTGAGAAGAATGGTGGAGAGACGTCCTGTATATGAGAATATGGAGGAGGTAAGAATAGTGGAAAGATGTCCTGGATATGAGAATATGGAGTAAGGGAGAAGGATAGTAGAGGGACGTCTTGAATATGAAAATATGGAGGAGGTGAGAAGAATGGTGGAGAGACATCCTGGATATGAGATGATGGAGGAAGGGAAAAGAATGGTGGCGAGAAGTCCTGGATATGAGAATATGGAGGTGCAGACATACTGGATATGAGATGATGGATGTGAGGAGAATGGTAGAGAGATGTCCTGGATATGAGATGATGGAAGTGAGGAGAATGGTGGAGAGACGTCCTGGATATGAGATGATGGATGTGAGGAGAATGGTGGAGAGACATCCTGGATATGAGATGATGGATGTGAGGAGAATGGTGGAGAGACATACTGGATATGAGATGATGGAGGTGAGGAGAATGGTGGAGAGACATACTCGATATGAGATGATGGATGTGAGGATAATGGTGGAGAGACGTCCTGGATATGAGATGATGGATGTGAGGAGAATGGTGGAGAGACTTCCTGGATATGAGATGATGGAGGAGAGGAGAATGGTGGAGAGACGTCCTGGATATGAGATGATGGATGTGAGGAGAATGGTGGAGAGACGTCCTGGATATGAGATGATGGAAGTGAGGAGAATGGTGGAGAGACGTCCTGGATATGAGATGATGGATGTGAGGAGAATGGTGGAGAGACATCCTGGATATGAGATGATGGATGTGAGGAGAATGGTGGAGAGACGTCCTGGATATGAGATGATGGATGTGAGGAGAATGGTGGAGAGACGTACTGGATATGAGATGATGGATGTGAGGATAATGGTGGAGAGACATACTGGATATGAGATGATGGAGGTGAGGAGAATGGTGGAGAGACATACTGGATATGAGATGATGGATGTGAGGAGAATGGTGGAGAGACATACTGGATATGAGATGATGGATGTGAGGAGAATGGTGGAGAGACGTCCTGGATATGAGATGATGGATGTGAGGAGAATGGTGGAGAGACGTCCTGGATATGAGATGGAGGAGAGGAGAATGGTGGAGAGACGTCCTGGATATGAGAAGAATGGTGGAGAGATGTCCTGGATATGAGATGATGGAGGTGAGGAGAATGGTGGAGAGACATACTGGATATGAGATGATGGATGTGAGGAGAATGGTGTAGAGATGTCCTGGATATGAGAAGAATGGTGGAGAGACATACTGGATATGAGATGATGGATGTGAGGAGAATGGTGGAGAGACATCCTGGATATGAGATGATTTAGGTGAGGAGAATGGTGGAGAGACATCCTGGATATGAGATGATGGATGTGAGGAGAATGGTGGAGAGACACACTGGATATGAGATGATGGATGTGAGGAGAATGGTGGAGAGACATACTGGATATGTGATGATGGATGTGAGGAGAATGGTGGAGAGATGTCCTGGATATGAGATGATGGATGTGAGGAGAATGGTGGAGAGACGTCCTGGATATGAGATGATGGATGTGAGGAGAATGGTGGAGAGACGTCCTGGATATGAGATGATGGAGGTGAGGAGAATGGAGGAGAGACGTCCTGGATATGAGATGATGGAGGTGAGGAGAATGGAGGAGAGATGTCCTGGATATGAGATGATGGATGTGAGGAGAATGGTGGAGAGACGTCCTGGATATGAGATGATGGATGTGAGGAGAATGGTGGAGAGACGTCCTGGATATGAGATGATGGATGTGAGGAGAATGGTGGAGAGACATCCTGGATATGAGATGATTTAGGTGAGGAGAATGGTGGAGAGACATCCTGGATATGAGATGATGGATGTGAGGAGAATGGTGGAGAGACACACTGGATATGAGATGATGGATGTGAGGAGAATGGTGGAGAGACATACTGGATATGAGATGATGGATGTGAGGAGAATGGTGGAGAGATGTCCTGGATATGAGATGATGGATGTGAGGAGAATGGTGGAGAGACGTCCTGGATATGAGATGATGGAGGTGAGGAGAATGGAGGAGAGACGTCCTGGATATGAGATGATGGAGGTGAGGAGAATGGAGGAGAGATGTCCTGGATATGAGATGATGGATGTGAGGAGAATGGTGGAGAGACGTCCTGGATATGAGATGATGGAGGTGAGGAGAATGGTGGAGAGACGTCCTGGATATGAGATGGAGGAGAGGAGAATGGTGGAGAAGACGTCCTGGATATGAGAAGAATGGTGGAGAGATGTCCTGGATATGAGATGATGGAGGTGAGGAGAATGGTGGAGAGACATACTGGATATGAGATGATGGATGTGAGGAGAATGGTGTAGAGATGTCCTGGATATGAGAAGAATGGTGGAGAGACATACTGGATATGAGATGATGGATGTGAGGAGAATGGTGGAGAGACGTCCTGGATATGAGATGGAGGAGAAGAGAATGGTGGAGAGACGTCCTGGATATGAGAAGAATGGTGGAGAGATGTCCTGGATATGAGATGATGGAGGTGAGGAGAATGATGGAGAGACATACTGGATATGAGATGATGGATGTGAGGAGAATGGTGTAGAGATGTCCTGGATATGAGAAGAATGGTGGAGAGACATACTGGATATGAGATGATGGATGTGAGGAGAATGGTGGAGAGACATCCTGGATATGAGATGATTTAGGTGAGGAGAATGGTGGAGAGACATCCTGGATATGAGATGATGGATGTGAGGAGAATGGTGGAGAGACACACTGGATATGAGATGATGGATGTGAGGAGAATGGTGGAGAGACATACTGGATATGAGATGATGGATGTGAGGAGAATGGTGGAGAGATGTCCTGGATATGAGATGATGGATGTGAGGAGAATGGTGGAGAGACGTCCTGGATATGAGATGATGGAGGTGAGGAGAATGGAGGAGAGACGTCCTGGATATGAGATGATGGAGGTGAGGAGAATGGAGGAGAGATGTCCTGGATATGAGATGATGGATGTGAGGAGAATGGTGGAGAGACGTCCTGGATATGAGATGATGGAGGTGAGGAGAATGGTGGAGAGACGTCCTGGATATGAGATGATGGATGTGAGGAGAATGGTGGAGAGATGTCCTGGATATGAGATGATGGATGTGAGGAGAATGGTGAAGAGACGTCCTGGATATGAGATGATGGAGGTGAGGAGAATGGAGGAGAGAAGTCCTGGATATGAGATGATGGAGGTGAGGAGAATGGAGGAGAGATGTCCTGGATATGAGATGATGGATGTGAGGAGAATGGTGGAGAGACGTCCTGGATATGAGATGATGGATGTGAGGAGAATGGTGGAGAGACGTCCTGGATATGAGATGATGGAGGTGAGGAGAATGGTGGAGAGACGTCCTGGATATGAGATGATGGAGGTTTGGAGAATGGTGGAGAGACGTCCTGGATATGAGATGATGGAGGTGAGAATGGTGAGGGCATTTTGAGGATAGGAGAGCATACTGGTGAGAAGGTTTGGATGGGCCACGTGGGAGGAGCAGAGTTGTACCGGGCCTCGTATCTTAGCGTTCTGAACTCTATCCTTGCAGTAATTTGCAGCCGGTGGAGACTGACACAGAGCTTTGGCATTTGAGGAACAGGAAGAGGAGCGGATACTACGCGCAGCAGAGCTGGGGAAGGATTGTACAGGTGCCAATCAGTTCCTTGATAAACCACAGAATCATAAGTAGGAAAAAAAACTATAACAAAAATAATTCAAAAGCATTGCCTGCATGCTGATGGTCTCCAATAAGCAAAACTAAAAAGAAAGAAGACCTCTTAATACAGTTATATAATGAACATGACGGATTTTACATTCCCGGATTATAGTCTGCATATAATACTTATGGCTTAGTGCAATATTCATTCTCGCCTCCATAAGTGGCTCTGGGTGGGGGTCGCTTTTTGGCAATAAAGTGAGAGCGAATCCTGTGCCTCATCGCTGACTCATTCTCACTCTCAATGGAGCTTGTGTAATGTGTCGGGAGGATTGGGGAAATTCTTCCTCCCAAAATCCTCAAATTACCAACAGATGTCAAACATTGCACTGGGTATTGTGGTCACTGGCTGGAGTCAATATATTGCCCCCCACCTAATATCTGCGTCGCCCAGGTCCGTGTATTTTTCGGCCACATGTACCCGGCCCTATTTGCCACGTGAAAATTGCACTGGATCCCACATCCAGCAGAAAGCCTGGAGGAATCTAAGGGCAGCACTCAGAGTCAGGCGGCTGCCACAAAGGGTCTGCTAGATCTGGAACGTTCAGACCATCATGTAATGCTTCATTTAACCTATGGTGGCGCTACAGGGAAACCAAACACTGGCTGGAGGGTGTCTGCACAGACCACAGCTCCTAGCTGTGCTGCAGTTACATTGTGGAACCTTCACCTCCATTAGAGCATCTTCTAAGGGGCAGATTCCCTTCAGATTTCCCCTGTAAATGTCACCGCTCAGGAGGCGAAACTGCCGAATCTGCACATCCGCCTCAGGGTGGGAAAAAATACATTTCTGGTGTAAAGCCGCCTGGTGCGTGGATGCCGGGCGTGTGCACACTCAGGACAGGAAAGGGTTAACGAGTTCTTCCCAAAACTGATCCTCCGTCATTTCCCGCTGTGTCATCGGATATTAATAGGATGAGGGAAGTATGGGCCGAGCCATAGAGGGCACCCTGTGCTGCAGCCCACACCTCCCTCCTGTCACCCTGTGCTGCAGCCCACACCTCCCTCCTGTCACCCTGTGCTGCAGCCCACACCTCCCTCCTGTCACCCTGTGCTGCAGCCCACACCTCCCTCCTGTCACCCTGTGCTGCAGCCCACACCTCCCTCCTGTCACCCTGTGCTGCAGCCCACACCTCCCTCCTGTCACCCTGTGCTGCAGCCCACACCTCCCTCCTGTCACCCTGTGCTGCAGCCCACACCTCCCTCCTGTCACCCTGTGCTGCAGCCCACACCTCCCTCCTGTCACCCTGTGCTGCAGCCCACACCTCCCTCCTGTCACCCTGTGCTGCAGCCCACACCTCCCTCCTGTCACCCTGTGCTGCAGCCCACACCTCCCTCCTGTCACCCTGTGCTGCAGCCCACACCTCCCTCCTGTCACCCTGTGCTGCAGCCCACACCTCCCTCCTGTCACCCTGTGCTGCAGCCCACACCTCCCTCCTGTCACCCTGTGCTGCAGCCCACACCTCCCTCCTGTCACCCTGTGCTGCAGCCCACACCTCCCGTCACCCTGTGCTGCAGCCCACACCTCCCTCCTGTCACCCTGTGCTGCAGCCCACACCTCCCTCCTGTCACCCTGTGCTGCAGCCCACACCTCCCTCCTGTCACCCTGTGCTGCAGCCCACACCTCCCTCCTGTCACCCTGTGCTGCAGCCCACACCTCCCTCCTGTCACCCTGTGCTGCAGCCCACACCTCCCGTCACCCTGTGCTGCAGCCCACACCTCCCTCCTGTCACCCTGTGCTGCAGCCCACACCTCCCTCCTGTCACCCTGTGCTGCAGCCCACACCTCCCTCCTGTCACCCTGTGCTGCAGCCCACACCTCCCTCCTGTCACCCTGTGCTGCAGCCCACACCTCCCGTCACCCTGTGCTGCAGCCCACACCTCCCTCCTGTCACCCTGTGCTGCAGCCCACACCTCCCTCCTGTCACCCTGTGCTGCAGCCCACACCTCCCTCCTTTCACCCTGTGCTGCAGCCCACACCTCCCTCCTGTCACCCTGTGCTGCAGCCCACACCTCCCTCCTGTCACCCTGTGCTGCAGCCCACACCTCCCTCCTGTCACCCTTTGCTGCAGCCCACACCTCCCTCCTGTCACCCTGTGCTGCAGCCCACACCTCCCTCCTGTCACCCTGTGCTGCAGCCCACACCTCCCTCCTGTCATCCTGTGCTGCAGCTCACACCTCCCTCTTGTCACCCTGTGCTGCAGCCCACACCTCCCTCCTGTCACCCTGTGCTGCAGCCCACACCTCCCTCCTGTCACCCTGTGCTGCAGCCCACACCTCCCTCCTGTCACCCTGTGCTGCAGCCCCACACCTCCCTCCTGTCACCCTGTGCCGCAGCCCCACACCTCCCTCCTCTCACTCTGTGCTGCAGCCCACACCTCCCTCCTGTCACCCGGTGGTGGGAGGAGCAAACTCCATGTCACATAACCCCTCCCTCCTGTCTATATCACCCTGTGGTGGGAGGGGTAAACATGTCACATAGCTCCGCCCTCTTGTCACCTTGTGGTGGGAGGAGCAGGCTCCATGTCACATAGCTCCTCCCTCCTGTGTCACCCTGTGGTGGGAGGGGCAGGCTCCATGTCACATAGCTCCTCCCTCCTGTGTCACCCTGTGGTGGGAGGGGCAAGCTCCATGTCACATAGGTCCTCCCTCCTGTCACCCTGTGGTGGGAGGGGCAGGCTCCATGTCACATAGCTCCTCCCTCCTGTGGTGGGAGGGGCAGGCTCCATGTCACATAGCTCCTCCCTCCTGTGTCACCCTGTGGTGGGAGGGGCAGGCTCCTTGTCACATAGCTCCTCCCTCCTGTGTCACCCTGTGGTGGGAGGGGCAGGCTCCATGTCACATAGCTCCTCCCTCCTGTGTCACCCCGTGGTGGGAGGGGCAGGCTCCTTGTCACATAGCTCCTCCCTCCTGTGTCACCCTGTGGTGGGAGGGGCAGGCTCCATGTCACATAGCTCCTCCCTCCTGTGTCACCCTGTGGTGGGAGGGGCAGGCTCCTTGTCACATAGCTCCTCCCTCCTGTGTCACCCTGTGGTGGGAGGGGCAGGCTCCATGTCACATAGCTCCTCCCTCCTGTCACCCTGTGGTGGGAGGGGCAGGCTCCATGTCACACAGCCCCTCCCTCTGCTGGTAGATGCCTCCCTGTAGTTGCCCTGGGGGCAGGGGAGCTGTGGGTCTCCCGTGTACATGTAAGGAGCTGACGGAGGTGACAGGTGCAGGCTTGTGCCAGGCCTCTCCCAGCGCATTTCACAACCGCGGCTCTGACCTTAGGTGAACACCTCTGTGACCTCACACAAGTCAGAGACAAACAAGGAAAGGGTTAACTGCTGGAAAGCGACAACTACAGCGCATCCGTGGAGGGCGGCAGCGGGCGAGTAACGCGGTCATTCGGTGCCTATAGCCGGCCACATTATTATCGTGCCCGAGCGGCCGGTGGAGGAAACCCCGGAGTGAAGAGAGGTGACAGGTGCGGACACGTGGGGCAGGCCAGTCCTGCAGGATGCCAGCACTGGAATCCCAGGAATGACAATCCTGGCACCCAGTCACCTCCCTGCATGGGGCGCGGCACATCCGGATTCCACAGGGTGCCGAGCGCCCCGGGCCAAGGAGCAGCCGGCCTGCACTGCTGCCTCTCCAGGGCCGAGATCACTACAGACATGAACTTGGCGGCCGATCCCGCTGCTCTGCCCAGCAAAAGCCATCTGGGAAGAGAAACCTAATAATAATAATCTGTATTTTTATATAGCGCCAACATATTTCGCAGCGCTTTACAGTTTGCACACATTATCATCGCTGTCCCCGATGGGGCTCACAATCTACATTAAACTTACCGTTATTACGGAGGTCCGTGGCCCCTTGGTCACCCTCGCCCCATCATCCTCATTCCTAATAGATCCGCCTCTGTAACTGGAGACAGAAATAGATTAGTTTTTCCAACTTATACTTATTATCCTAATATCCCCCTCCTGTTCTTATCCTGCTAGGATCCACTTTTATACATCCCTTTAATTAAAAGGTCTTTAAAAACAGCGCCCCTGATGTGCACAGGTTGCGTGCGGTACTGCAGCTCAGTTCCATTCACTTTAATGCAGCTTGGCAGCAATACCAGCTACGACCTGTAGACAGGGGTGGCGCTGTATACAAAAGTTGAGGAACAAGGCCCCATCATGTGTGCACAGACCTCCCAGTGTGTAATACTGCCTCTCCCCTGCTGCGGCGCTGCAGGGAAACTGAAGGCTTGATGCCCTGATCAGAGCTGATCGATGGGTCCCATCCACAGGACGCCCCGTGATCAGAGCATTGCTGGAAGCCTCTTCTAATTACAACCCGGAGACCCCCTTACAGACACTAATAACCTTTTTTTTGCCCCCATATCCTATTTCTCATCATGGCCCCCTCGTTCATTAACCCCTGATGATCCATACGTCTCCTCATGTCTATTATTATCGCCCTATATTCCTCTCCTCGCCCGATAATTATCACCCGTCCTGTCATAATCAGGTTTCCTCTTTTCCATTAACCCCTCGTTACTCCCAATATTCCTCTCCTGCTGAACATTCTCTTCTCTATGTCCCCAGCGCGTCCCAGGACTTTGGACAAACTGCCATAAGGTCGTACGGCGTGGCTTTAACGGGCAGCCAGATGCCACCATAATACTGGGCTCTATACATACCCCATTATGTTGGCAACTACAAATGCCCCCATAACGATGTGCCAGTCACAGATGTGCTCTTAAAAGGGGCAGCTACAGATGCCCACAACAATGAGTCTTCCCCAGGTGAGGTGTCAGCTGCTGCCCCCCATAAGTATACTAGTGATCGATGCCCCCACAATACTGAGATCTATACAGGTTCTATAATATTGCAAATTACCAACATTCCCCCATCATAATGAGAGCTACAGATGCCCCATAACAATAACCATCCCTAGATACTGCCGTCAGCTACACGTCACCCATAACACTGCCAGCCAGAAACGGGGTGGCATCAGGTCCCCCATAATGTCAGCGAGAGGATACCCCTATTCACTGGCAGCTGCTGCCCAGCGACAATGTGCCAGCCATGGATGCCTCCGAACTCCTCAATCTTTGTCCTCCCCGGGGATGACTTTTTCACTCTAGTCCTCACTAACCGGCCCCAACCCTCACTGGGCACCCCTACCCTAACTGGCTGGCCCCTACCCTCACTAACCGGCCCCAACCCTCACTGGCCGGCCCCTACCCTCACTGGCCGGCCCCTACCCTAGATCTGGGGATTTATTATGATGGAATATAGGCTGAACTGGATGGACAAATGTCTTTTTTCGGCCTTACTAACTATGTTACTATGTTACCCTCACTAACCGGCCCCAACCCTCACTGACCGGCCCCTACCCTCACTGGCCGGCCCCTACCCTCACTGGCCGGCCCCTACCCTCACTGGCCGGCCCCTACCCTCACTGGCCGGCCCCTACCCTCACTGACCGGCCCCTACCCTCACTGGCCGGCCCCTACCCTCACTGGCCGGCCCCTACCCTCACTGACCGGCCCCTACCCTCACAGGCCGGCCCCTACCCTCACTGACCGGCCCCTACCCTCACTGGCCGGCCCCTACCCTCACTAACCGGCCCCTACCCTCACTGGCCGGCCCCTACCCTCACTGGCCGGCCCCTACCCTCACTAACCGGCCCCAACCCTCACTGACCGGCCCCTACCCTCACTGGCAGGCCCCTACCCTCACTGACCGGCCCCCAACCTCACTGGCCGGCCCCTACCCTCACTGGCCGGCCCCTACCCTCACTGACCGGCCCCTACCCTCACTGGCCGGCCCCTATCCTCACTGACCTACAATCCTACCCTCCATGACTGCCCCCTACCATCCTGTCTTCCCCAACTACCATCCTAACTTTCCCGACTACTCTCCTGTCCCCCCTGACGTCCCTTGCAACCCCCCTCCTCCCTGACTACCCTCCCCCGGCTACCCTCCCTGACTACTCTTCTGTCCCCCCTGGCTACCGTCCCTGATTACTCCCTGTCGTCCCTTACTACCCCCTTCCCCCCTGACTACCCTCCCCAGTCCTGTCACCCCTGGCTATCATCCCTGATTACCCCCGTCCCCCCTGACTACCCTCCCCAGTCCTGTCACCCCTGGCTACCTTCCGTGATTACCCCCGTCCCCCCCTGGCTACCTTCCCTGACTACCCTTCCCCGTCCTGCCACCCCTGGCTACCGTCCCTGATTACCCCCGTCCCCCCTGGCTACCGTCCCTGACTACCCTCTCCCGTTCTCCTTGACTACCCTCCTCAGTCCTGTCACCCCTGGCTACCTTCCGTGACTACCCCCGTCCCCCCTGGCTACCCTCCCTGACTACCCTTCCCCGTCCTGCCACCCCTGGCTCCCCCTGACTACCGTCCCCAGTCCTGTCACCCCTGACTACCCCCGTCCCCCCTGACTACCCTCCCCCGTCCTGTCACCCCTGGCTACCGTCCCTGGTTACCCCCGTCCCCCATGACAACCTTCCCCTCCTCCCTCCTGTTTACAAGCAGCACGAGTTTCCTGGCACTGACGTCACACGCACGCCTCCCCTCTCCTCACGTCGACAGCCGTGACGTCCCTAAAGCCTGGACCAATGAGCGCTCGGCTTGCCGCTTCCGGGGGCCGGGCTGGAGTATAAAGCCTATGGCGCCTGGGCGAGAGCTGTCAGATGAGAGCTGAGCGTCCCGTGTGACATCGCTGCCAGTGCCGGGAGAGAAGTGACCGCCGCTCGCCTGTCCGCTCGCTTTCCCGCCTTCTGCCCGGTCTCATGTGCTCCAGGATGGAGCAGCCCTTCTACCACGATGACTCCATGCTGTCCCCGTACTCCCGGCCGGAGCCGTCTCTGCTGAAGCCCGGCCTGGCCTCCCTCACCGACCAGTACCGGACGCCGAAGCCCGACCTGTCCTACTACACGGAGCAGCCGAGCCTGAAGATGTCCGCCCCGGAGCTGGAGCGGCTGATCATCCACAGCGGCCCCGGCGTCATCAGCGGCCCGGCCGGGGGGCAGCTCTACTACCGGGGCGGCACGGAGGAGCAGGAGGGCTTCGTGGACGGCTTCGTGCGGGCGCTGGACGATCTGCACAAGATGAACCGGGACGTGGCGCCGCCCAACGTGTCCCTGAGCAGCGGCGGCAGCACCGTGTCCCCGGTCACCGGCGGCGGCGGCGGCCTGTTCGGGGGAGACCCGGCCGTGTACACCAACCTGTCCGCCTACAACTGCTACCGCCAGCCGTCCGCCACCATCAGCTACCTCCCGCCCGCCGCCACCGGCTACGGCCCCATGTTCAAGGAGGAGCCGCAGACCGTCCCGGAGGCCGGCGGCGGCAGCAGAGACAGCACCCCGGCGCCCATGTCCCCCATCAACATGGAGGAGCAGGAGAAGATCAAGGTGGAGCGGAAGCGGCTGCGGAACCGCCTGGCGGCCACCAAGTGCCGCAAGCGGAAGCTGGAGCGGATCGCCCGCCTGGAGGACAAGGTGCGGGAGCTGAAGAGCGAGAACAGCGGCCTGAGCGGCACCGCCGGGGCCCTGCGGGAGCAGGTGGAGCAGCTGAAGGGCCGGGTGCGGGAGCATGCGCGGCACGGCTGCCAGCTGCTGCTGGGGGGCAAGGGGCACGCGGTGTACTGAGGCCCCGCCCCCGAGGAGCTCATAGCCCGAGGCCCCGCCCCTGAGGAGCCGCCTGCAAGGATGACTACAGCGCCCCCTGCTGTCTATAGACTGACCTGCGAGGATGACTACAGCGCCCCCTGCTGTCTATAGACTGACCTGCGAGGATGACTACAGCGCCCCCTGCTGTCTATAGACTGACCTGCGAGGATGACTACAGCGCCCCCTGCTGTTTATAACCTGCAACATCCAGGGGTGGATAAGGACTACAGCGCCCCCTGTTGTTTATAGACTGACCTGCAACATGCAGGTGGCAAAGGTGGATGACTACAGCGCCCCCTTACTGACCGGCAACATCCAGTGGGCCTCCTTGCCAGTGGTGCATAAGGACTACAGCGCCCCCTGCTGTCTATAGACTGTCCTGCAAGGATGATTTCAGCGCCCCCTGCTGTCTATAGACTGTCCTGCAAGGATGATTTCAGCGCCCCCTGCTGTCTATAGACTGTCCTGCAACATGCAGGTGACAAAGTTGGATGGCTACAGCGCCTGACTTTCAACATCCAAAGCCAGGCGTGGATAAGGACTACAGCGCCCCCTGTTGTCTGCCCCATCTGTGCACTCCGGAGGGTGGAACTCTGCCCCCTACTGACCTACAACATCGTTGGACAGGGGTGAATGATTACAGCGCCCCCTGCTGTCTGCCCCATGTAAAGACTCCAGAGGGTGGGGTGTTGCCCCCCTCCCATCCGGTTGGCATCCCACCTATAGACTGAGCCCGCGGGGGGCACGGCAGGGAGAGACTTGTTGCTATCAGGGGCTGATGCCACCCATCCATGGTATTGCTGCTCTAAGAAGGACCATTACTTGGGAGAGACTCTTCCCTCTTTACTGAGGAACTACAAGCCCCAGCTTTTTTTTTTTTTTTAAATTTCTAGTGCGGAGACTTGTGGCCCCTCAGTAATCGGGTGCAGGGAGTCTATTAACCCTTCTTCTGCCACCACCAGGTTGCCCACGTGGCAGCGGCGGGGTTAATCCTAGCTGTGCGCTGACTAATCCCTTCCCCCGCCAGCACTTAATGTCTTCCTAATTTGTGTTGTATCACGATGTGAAATGAGGAAGAGGATGCTGGTCATGTGACCGGCATGGAGGGGTATGGGTGAGGCGGGCACGGCCTGTGGTATAGGGACCACCCTCGCCAGTCACGCACTGTAATGGGCACTGGACCCGACTGGCGATCACGAGAAGTGCAAACATGGGGTTTCTTCCAGTGTGAGGTTTACAGACCAACGTTGTGACTCCTATCGCTGGGGGTGCGTGCTGTGCGGAGGAGGGTCCTGCTGGGCAGGCCGGGCACGGCGCCACCCCCGGTGTAGAGCTGGGCAGGGGGCTCCGCAGGCCTCGGACCACCCTCCTGCCCCTCTAAGGTAATAAGTATTTAATGCACAGTAGTTTATTTAAGGTACTTCGCTGCCGGAGATTTCTGGGAAGTGTCGGAGCTTCTATTGTCTGTTTTTATACCGCGCCGTCTCCAGGCGTTTTCTATGTCTTGTTTCTGTATTTAAGTAAAATGATTGTTTACAGATATACGAGTGTCCTGCCTTTATTACACCGAGGAGCCGGACTGCGGGGGCAGCACCCCCAATAAGTGTCTGCGGGGGCAGCACCCCCAATACGTGTCTGCAGGGGTACAGCCCACATGAGCGGAGCCGGACTGCGGGGGGCAGCACCCCCAATACGTGTCTGCAGGGGTACAGCCCACATGAGCGGAGCCGGACTGCGGGGGGCAGCACCCCCAATACGTGTCTGCAGGGGTACAGCCCACATGAGCGGAGCCGGACTGCGGGGGGCAGCACCCCCAATACGTGTCTGCAGGGGTACAGCCCACATGAGCGGAGCCGGACTGCGGGGGGCAGCACCCCCAATACGTGTCTGCGGGGGGCAGCACCCCCAATACGTGTCTGCAGGGGTACAGCCCACATGAGCGGAGCTGGACTGCGGGGGGCAGCACCCCCAATACGTGTCTGCGGGGGGCAGCACCCCCAATACGTGTCTGCAGGGGTACAGCCCACATGAGCAGAGCTGGACTGCGGGGGGCAGCACCCCCAAAAAGTGGTTTGCACACGATGAGGGCCGTACTCTGGGGGGATCACACTGCACATGGTGAGAGCTGTACTCTGGGGGGATCACATCGCACATGAGGGGAGCTGGACTGCGGGGGGCAGCACCCCCAATACGTGTCTGCAGGAGTACAGTCCACATGAGGAGCCGGACTGCGGGAGGCATTACCCCCCCCAAAAGTGGTCTGCACACGATGAGAGCCATACTCCGGGGGGATCACACCGCACATGATGACAGCCGTACTCCGGGGGATCACACCGCACATGATAAGAGATGTACTCCGGGGGATCACACCGCACACGATGAGAGCCGTACTCCGGGGGGATCACACTGCACGTCAGCCGTACTCCGGGGGGATCACACCGCACACGATGAGAGCCGTACTCCGGGGGGATCACACCGCACATGATGAGAGCCGTACTCCGGGGGGATCACACCGCACACGATGAGAGCCGTACTCCGGGGGGATCACACCGCACACGATGAGAGCCGTACTCCGGGGGGATCACACCGCACACGATGAGAGCCGTACTCCGGGGGGATCACACACCGCACACGATGAGAGATGTACTCCGGGGGGATCACACCGCACAAGATGAGAGCCGTACTCCGGGGGGATCACACACCGCACATGATGAGAGATGTACTCCGGGGGGATTACACCGCACATGATGAGAGATGTACTCCGGGGGGATCACACCGCACATGATGAGAGATGTACTCCGGGGGGATCACACCGCACATGATGAGAGATGTACTCCGGGGGGATCACACCGCACATGATGAGAGCCGTACTCCGGGGGGATCACACCGCACACGATGAGAGCCGTACTCCGGGGGGATCACACACCGCACATGATGAGAGATGTACTCTGGGGGGATCACACTGCACATGATGAGAGCCGTACTCCGGGGGGATCACACCGCACATGATGAGAGCCGTACTCCGGGGGGATCACACCGCACATGATGAGAGCCGTACTCTGGGGGGATCACACCGCACACTATGAGAGATGTACTCCGGGGGGATCACACCGCACACAATGAGAGCCGTACTCCGGGGGGATCACACACCGCACATGATGAGAGATGTACTCCGGGGGGATTACACCGCACATGATGAGAGATGTACTCCGGGGGGATCACACCGCACATGATGAGAGATGTACTCCGGGGGGATCACACCGCACATGATGAGAGATGTACTCCGGGGGGATCACACCGCACATGATGAGAGCCGTACTCCGGGGGGATCACACCGCACACAATGAGAGCCGTACTCCGGGGGGATCACACACCGCACATGATGAGAGATGTACTCTGGGGGGATCACACTGCACATGATGAGAGCCGTACTCCGGGGGGATCACACCGCACATGATGAGAGCCGTACTCCGGGGGGATCACACCGCACACTATGAGAGATGTACTCCGGGGGGATCACACCGCACACTATGAGAGATGTACTGCGGGGTATTTGCCCCCAGAAAAGGGGCTTCTGTTAACATAGAGTCGTGTACTAGGTTCATGCACATAAGGGGCTCTGCTGCATGGGGGCAGCACAGGGTGGGTATAGCTTGTGCCCCCTCATGGTTGTGGGGAGTGTAGTCGCCCCTGGGGTCTCTACTGACCTGCATATAAGGTCTAGCAAAAATCTTGGCTCCAGGACTCTGAGGACGTCCGCAGTCCAGGAGCTATGAAGAACAGACATGAGGCCCCAGACACTGGGCACATCCCGCAGTGTAAGGAACGGGGCACTGAGACCTGGGATGGGTCTACATGTCCTTGATGGCCGCTGTTTAGACATGGGGCACTGCATCCCCCTCCACTGCGCAGCTGTGACCCCCAAGAACTCAGCCATGAGGAAGCTGGGTCAGAACAGTCTATGGGGTAGATAGGGGGTCTGTTACATACCGGTAACAATAGGGGGCGCCGTATATAGGATATGGCCTGACTCTGCCTCCATCCATCCCAGGCCACGGGTCATCAGCTGGTGACTTCATCCTGGGTGGTGTCATCACCTTGTTATAGGCTGCCATGATGCCATGTCCTGGGATCACACTCCGCCTTTCAGCTTTTACTACCTGACCCTATAAATCTGCTGCTCGTGCTCCTATATAATGTGCGGCTGTGATGTCATCATGGTTCTCTGCAATGATTGGCTGATAAATGGTTATAAGGTCCTTTTATCGTGGAGCAGGTCGTTCCACCACGTCGTGGTCACCTGTAGGCTCCATCCAGTACAATGACCCAGTATCCTTCCCTGTGTTAGTGGTGTTTGGCATAAATGCGTACACCCCCTTCTAAAAGTAAGATTGTATCTCACTGAACACATTTTCCAACATTCTGACAATTCAGAGTTTCATAGAACATTTTTTAACCCATGACATAACTGCTACATCCTATATTGTGTATGACCTCCATGATTATTGAGGACAGCACCGAGTCTTCTAGGTCTGAGATCAACAAGTTGGCGACATATTACATCTACCTTCTTCCATTCTCCAGGACGAGCTCAACGGAAAGTGATGACAACTTGTGTCGTAGGTTTCCCCAGGTGATCGGTTGGGGTCAGGAGACACTTGGCCACTGAGTCACATTCACTTGTTCTTCTTCATAAATGCAACAGATGTGAGTATTGTATCATTGAGATGTAGGAAAAGTGAACGTCCACCAAAGGCACGGAGTGATGGCTGATTCTTCTCTGTCACTATGGAGCAGCACATCTGTGATATCATAATACTATCAATGACATGCAGCCCCCGACACCATCAGCTCATGTGCCCCCCGACACCATCAGCTCATGTGCCCCCGACACCAGCAGCTCATGTGCCCCCGACACCAGCAGCTCATGTGCCCCCCGACACCAGCAGCTCATGTGCCGCCCAACACCATCAGCTCATGTGCCCCCGACACCATCAGCTCATGTGCCCCCGACACCATCAGCTCATGTGCCCCCGACACCATCAGCTCATGTGCCCCCCCGACACCAGCAGCTCATGTGCCCGCCGACACCAGCAGCTCATGTGCCGCCCAACACCATCAGCTCATGTGCCCCCCGACACCAGCAGCTCATGTGCCCCCGACACCAGCAGCTCATGTGCCCCCCCGACACCAGCAGCTCATGTGCCCCCCGACACCATCAGCTCATGTGCCCCCTGACACCATCAGCTCATGTGCCTTTTTTCAGGGAATATGAACATCTATTCACACTTGGTTCCGGCCAACTCATATGTAGGCTTTGCTGACAGAGGTGTCCATATTCACCCAAGCATGCAGACATTAGCCTTCGGTAAGTGTTCACATTTGGACAGGGAGGTCAGGTACCCATCAGTTTTAATGAGACCACCTTGACGATGGTTGATGGGCTCACACTATTTGGCCAAATTCTGTGCTAAGCGTCTCAAAAAATGTTTTCCTAATGTTCAAAAAGCAATTTTGCTATTCATATTTCATGTATTTCATATTTTACGTGTTTTGGCACGATAGAGTGCTACCTTTTTTTGTATATTATATATGGAGGTAGCCGCTCCTGGTATGCACCTATTCACACTAGTTTGGATGTGCCAGTCTTTTTTCTGTCGTTTCTGGATTGTGAGTCATGGGGAAAGCAAAAGAATTGTCAATGGATCCACGGGAAAGGGTAGTTGAACTGTATAAAACAGGAAAGGGATACAAAAAGATATCTAAGTGATTGATCACGCCAGTCAGCAGCGTTCTAACTGTGATTAACAAATGGAAAATCAGGGACTCTGTAAAAACAAAACCACGGTCAGGTAGACCAACAAAAATGTCGTCCGCAACTGCCAGGAAAATTGTTCGGGATGCAAAGAAAACCCACAAATAACATCAGCTGAAATACTGGACTCTCTGAAAACTAGTGGTGTGGCTGTTTCAAGATGCACCATAAGGAATAAAAATGGGCAGCATGGTCGAGTTGCCAGAAGAAAGCTATTACTGCGCAAATGCCACAACGTATCTCTCTACAATATGCTAAACAGCACAGAGACAAGCCTCAAAACTTCTGGAACAAGGTAATTAGGAGTGATGAGACCAAAATTGAACTTTTTGGCCACAACCATAAACGTTACATTTGGAGAGAGGTCAACAAGGCCTATGATAAAAGGAACACCATTCCTACTGTAAAGCATGGAGGTGGATCACTGATGTTTTGTGAATGTGAGGGCTACAAATTAACAGGAAACTTGGTCAAAGTTAAAGGAAAGATGAATGCAGCACGTTATCAGCAAATACTGGAGGCAAATTTGCACTCATCAGCCCAGAAGCTGCGCATGGGACATACTTGGACGTTCCAACATGACAACGATCCAAAACACAAGGCCAAGTCCACCTGTCATTAGCTACAGAAGAATAAAGTGAAGGTTCTGGAGTGGCCATCTCAGTCTCCTGACCTCAATATCATTGAGCCATTCTGGGGAGATCTCAAGCGCGCAGTTCATGCTAGACAGCCCAGGAATTTACAGGAACTGGAAGCTTTTTGTCAAGAAGAGTGGGCAGCTTTACCATCTGAGAAAATAAAGAACCTCATCCACAACTACCACAAAAGACTTCAAGCTGCCATTGATGTTAGAGGGGTCAATACACGATATTAAGAAATGGGGTATGTGAACTTTTGATCAGGGTCATTTGGATGTTTTGGGTTGTCATTATGATTTAAAAAGAGAAAACACAGCAGTCTGACAATAAATGGCTTCACCCAACCACTAACCATCAGTAGAGAAAAAGGTTTGGTGTCATCATTCATATTCTCTGAAAAAAGGCCAAGAAAGCAAAAATTCTGCCGGGGAATGTAAACTTTTGAGCACAACTGGATTCTTGTTAATTAGAATTATTTTGTCTAAACCTTAGCTTTGCTCCTTAGATTTTCATTGGGGTGTACTCATTTTTTGCAACAATGATTAAAGTACTTTTTTGGGTGTGCAATAGAACAAATCTTGTTTGCAATCAATGGTCAATATTTGTGGGATGATTTTGTACTACGGTGTCCTATAGAAAATGTGGATTCTGAATGGAAGCTAAAGATTTTCTGCCAAATCTGTTGGGGTGTACTCATTTTTGCTGATCATTGTATTTACTCTTTGTAATGATTACAATCAGACGTGTATACACTGATGGATCAGAAAAAAGCAAAGCTGCAGCATAAAGCATAGAGGAAGCAAAAGAGAGCTGGTACTTATGCAAAACAGGCAATCAAAAGAAGCAGTGCAGCAGTGTAAAGCAGGACCGGTGACAGGCCAGGGCCCAAAAACTACAATCATAGCGGTCTATGTCTTCTTGTATTTTACGTTTACAGCTCCTGAGCAGTCCTATGTGTCTCCATGGTAACAGACTACAAATAAACCCCATGTAGTCTGATTGTACAGTCATGAGTTGTCAATAGGATGGAGTAGACTGGCTCTCATTCAAACTGGACTGGCCCTTTAAGGGCGGAATCTCTGAGCTCTGTAGCACATAGATCTGCAGGATGGCTGCGTACACGGCTTGTTCTAGTCTCATGAGGATTCTTGTATGGACATGGTATTTATTGTAATCTTGTTTTCTGGAGTTTTTGTGACTTTTTGCAGTTTTTTTTCCTGTTCTTTCACACGTACAGAAAATAATACATTGCGGCTTCCTGTGATTCCTGACACTTCTGTCCACTTCCTCTATTCTATACCGATCTATAAGGGCAGAGACGAGGTTTCTATATCTCACAGCATCAGTGTATATAGGGCGCTGTATACATGGAGGATCAGTGTACACTGGGTACGGAAAGTATTCAGACCCCTTTACATTTTTCACTCTTTGTTTCATTGCAGTCATTTGGTAAATTCAAAAAAGTTCATTTTTTTCTCATTAATGTTCACTCTGCACCCCATTATGTCTGAAAAAAAAAAACAGAAGTGTAGACATTTTTGCAAATTTATTAAAAAAAGAAAAACTGAAATATCACATGGTCATAAGTATTCAGACCCTTTGCTCAGACACTCATATTTAAGTCACATGCTGTCCATTTCCTTGTGATCCTCCTTGAGATGGTTCTACTCCTTTATTGGAGTCCAGCTGTGTTTAATTAAACTGATAGGACTTGATCCGGAAAGGCGCACACCTGTCTATATAAAGGTACCTTCACACTAAACAACTTCACAACGATAACGATAGCGATCTGTGACGTTGCAGCGTCCTGGCTAGCGATATCGTTCAGTGTGAAACGCAGCAGCGATCAGGATCCTGCTCTGACATCGTTGGTCGGAGCTATAAGGCCAGAACTTTGTTTCGTCGCTGGATCTCCCGCAGACATCGCTGAATCGGTGTGTGTGACAACGATTCAGCGATGTCTTCACTGGTAACCAGGGTAAACATCGGGTTACTAAGCGCAGGGCCGCGCTTAGTAACCCGATGTTTACCCTGGTTACCATCGTAAAAGTAAAAAAAAAAAACACTACATACTTACCTTCCGCTGTCTGTCCCGGCGCTCTGCTTCTCTGCACTCCTCCTGCATCCTGTGTCAGCGCCGGTCAGCCGGAAAGCACAGCGGTGACGTCACCGCTCTGCTTTCCGGCCGCTGTGCTCACAGTCAGTGCGGGAAGCAGAGCGCCGGGGACAGACAGCGGAAGGTAAGTATGTAGTGTTTGTTTTTTTTACTTTTACGATGGTAACCAGGGTAAACATCGGGTTACTAAGCGCGGCCCTGCGCTTAGTAACCCGATGTTTACCCTGGTTACCGGGGACCTCGGCATCGTTGGTCGCTGGAGAGCTGGCTGTGTGACAGCTCTCCAGCGACCAAACAGCGACGCTGCAGCGATCGACATCGTTGTCGTATCGCTGCAGCGTCGCTTAGTGTGAAGGTACCTTAAGACCTCACAGCTCACAGTGCATGTCAGACCAAATGAGAATCATGAGGTCAAAGGAACTGGCCAAGGAGCTCAGAGACAGAAATGTGGCAAGGCACAGAGCTGGCCAAGGTTACAGCAGAATTTCTGCAGTACTCAAGGTCCCTAAAGGTACCTTCACACTGAACGATACCGCTAGCGATCCGTGACGTTGCAGCATCCTGGCTAGCGATATCATTAAGTTTGACAGGCAGCAGCGATCAGGATCCTGCTGTGACATCGTTGGTCAGCGCAGAAAGTCCAGAACTTTATTTCGTCGCTGGACTTCCCTCAGACATCGCTGAATCGGCGTGTGTGACGCCGATTCAGCGATGTCTTCACTGGTAACCAGGGTAAACATCGGGTTATTAAGCGCAGGGCCGCGCTTAGTAACCCGATGTTTACCCTGGTTACCAGCGTAAACGTAAAAAAAAACAAACAATACATACTTACCTTCCCCTGTCTGTCCTCCGGCGCTGTGCTTCTCTGCACTGTGAGTGCCGGCCAGCCGGAAAGCAGAGCACAGCGGTGACGTCACCGCTTTGCTTTCCGGCTGGCGCTCACAGTCAGTGCAGAGAAGCAGAGCGCCAGGGGACAGACACCGGAATGTAAGTATGTAGTGTTTGTTTTTTTTTACGTTTACGCTGGTAACCAGGGTAAACATCGGGTTACTAAGCGCGGCCCTGCGCTTAGTAACCCGATGTTTACCCTGGTTACCCGGGGACCGGCATCGTTGGTCGCTGGAGAGCTGTCTGTGTGACAGCTCTCCAGCGCCCAAACAGCGACGCTGCAGCGATCGGGATCATTGTCTGGATCGCTGCAGTGTCGCTTAATGTACCCTAAGAGCACAGTGGCCTCCATAATCCTTAAATGGAAGAAGTTTGGGACCACCAGAAGTCTTCCTAGACCTCTCCGTCCAGCCAAACTGAGCAATCGTGGGAGAAGAGCTTTGGTGAGAGAGGTAAAGAAGAACCTCAAGATCACTGTGGCTGAGCTCCAGAGATGCAGTAGGGAGATAGGAGAAAGTTCCACAAAGTCAACTATCACTGCAGTCCTCCACCAGTCGGGCCTTTATGGCAGAGTGGCCGATGGAAGCCTCTCCTCAGTGCAAGACATATGAAAGCCTGCATAGAGTTTGCTAAAAAACACATGAAGGACTCCCAGACTATGAGAAATAAGATTCTCCGGTCTGATGAGACGAAGATAGACCTTTTTGGTGATAATTCTAAGCGGTATGTGTGGAGAAAACCAGGCACTGCTCATCACCTGCCCAATACAATCCCAACAGTGAAACATGGTGGTGGCAGCATCATGCTATGGGGGTGTTTTTCAGCTGCAGGGACAGGATGACTGGTTGTCATTGAAGGAAACATGAATGCGGCCAAGTACAGAGATATCCTGGATGAAGACCTCTTCCAGAGTGCTCTGGACCTCAGACTTGGCCGAAGGTTCACATTCCAACAAGACAATAACCCTAAGCGCACAGCTAAAATAACAAAGGAGTGACTTCATAACAACTCTGTGACCATTCTTGACTGGCCCAGCCAGAGCCCTGACCTAAACCCAACTGAGCATCTCTGGAGAGACCTGAAAATGGCCGTCCATCAACGTTCACATCCAACCTGACGGAACTGGAGAGGATCTGCAAGGAAGAATGGCCGAGGATCCCCAAATCCAGGGGTGAAAAACTTGTTGCATCATTCCCAAGAAGACTCATGGCTGTACTAGCTCAAAAGGTGCTTCTCCTCAATACTGAGCAAAGGGGCTGAATACTTATGACCATGTTATATGTCATTTTTTTTCTTTTTTTAATACATTTGCAAAAATTTCTACACTTCTGTTTTTTTCAGACATAATGGGGTGCAGAGTGTACAATAATGAGAAAAAAATGAACTTTTTTGAATTTACCAAAAGGCTGCAATGAAACAAAGAGTGAAAAATGTAAAGGGGTCTGAATACTTTCCGTACCCACTGTATATAGGGAGCTGTATACATGGAGGGTCAGTATATAGGGAGCTGTATACATGGAGGGTCTGTATATATAGGGAGCTGTATACATGGAGGGTCAGTGTATATAAGGAGCTGTATACATGGAGGGTCAGTGTATATAGGGAGCTGTATACATGGAGGGTCAGTGTATATAGGGAGCTGTATACATGGAGGGTCAGTGTATATAAGGAGCTGTATACATGGAGGGTCAGTATATATAGGGAGCTGTATACATGGAGGGTCAGTATATATAGGGAGCTGTATACATGGAGGGTCAGTATATATAGGGAGCTGTATACATGGAGGGTCAGTGTATATAGGGAGCTGTATACATGGAGGGTCAGTGTGTATAGGGAGCTGTATACATGGAGGGTCAGTATATATAGGGAGCTGTATACATGGAGGGTCAGTATATAGGGAGCTGTATACATGGAGGGTGAGTATATATAGGGAGCTGTATACATGGAGGGTCAGTATATATAGGGAGCTGTATACATGGAGGGTGAGTATATAGGGAGCTGTATACATGGAGGGTCAGTATATATAGGGAGCTGTATACATGGAGGGTCAGTATATATAGGGATCTGTATACATGGAGGGTCAGTGTATATAGGGAGCTGTATACATGGAGGGTCAGTGTATATAAGGAGCTGTATACATGGAGGGTCAGTATATATAGGGAGCTGTATACATGGAGGGTCAGTATATATAGGGAGCTGTATACATGGAGGGTCAGTATATATAGGGAGCTGTATACATGGAGGGTCAGTATATAGGGAGCTGTATACATGGAGGGTCAGTGTATATAGGGAGCTGTATACATGGAGGGTCAGTGTGTATAGGGAGCTGTATACATGGAGGGTCAGTGTATATAGGGAGCTGTATACATGGAGGGTCAGTATATATAGGGAGCTGTATACATGGAGGGTCAGTATATATAGGGAGCTGTATACATGGAGGGTCAGTGTATATAAGGAGCTGTATACATGGAGGGTCAGTATATATAGGGAGCTGTATACATGGAGGGTCAGTATATATAGGGAGCTGTATACATGGAGGGTCAGTATATATAGGGAGCTGTATACATGGAGGGTCAGTGTATATAAGGAGCTGTATACATGGAGGGTCAGTATATATAGGGAGCTGTATACATGGAGGGTCAGTGTATATAAGGAGCTGTATACATGGAGGGTCAGTATATATAGGGAGCTGTATACATGGAGGTTCAGTATATAGGGAGCTGTATACATGGAGGGTCAGTGTATATAGGGAGCTGTATACATGGAGGGTCAGTGTATATAGGGAGCTGTATACATGGAGGGTCAGTATATATAGGGAGCTGTATACATGGAGGGGCAGTATATAGGGAGCTGTATACATGGAGGGTCAGTATATAGGGAGCTGTATACATGGAGGGTCAGTGTGTATAGGGAGCTGTATACATGGAGGGTCAGTATATATAGGGAGCTGTATACATGGAGGGTCAGTATATATAGGGAGCTGTATACATGGAGGGGCAGTATATAGGGAGCTGTATACATGGAGGGTCAGTATATATAGGGAGCTGTATACATGGAGGGTCAGTATATATAGGGATCTGTATACATGGAGGGTCAGTGTATATAGGGAGCTGTATACATGGAGGGTCAGTATATATAGGGAGCTGTATACATGGAGGGTCAGTATATATAGGGAGCTGTATACATGGAGGGTCAGTATATATAGGGAGCTGTATACATGGAGGGTCAGTATATATAGGGAGCTGTATACATGGAGGGTCAGTGTATATAAGGAGCTGTATACATGGAGGGTCAGTATATATAGGGAGCTGTATACATGGAGGGTCAGTATATAGGGAGCTGTATACATGGAGGGTCAGTGTATATAGGGAGCTGTATACATGGAGGGTCAGTGTATATAGGGAGCTGTATACATGGAGGGTCAGTATATAGGGAGCTGTATACATGGAGGGTCAGTGTATATAGGGAGCTGTATACATGGAGGGTCAGTATATAGGAAGCTGTATACATGGAGGGTCAGTATATAGGGAGCTGTATACATGGAGGGTCAGTATATATAGGGAGCTGTATACATGGAGGGTCAGTATATAGGGAGCTGTATACATGGAGGGTCAGTGTATATAGGGAGCTGTATACATGGAGGGTCAGTATATATAGGGAGCTGTATACATGGAGGGTCAGTATATATAGGGAGCTGTATACATGGAGGGTCAGTGTATATAGGGAGCTGTATACATGGAGGGTCAGTATATATAGGGAGCTGTATACATGGAGGGTCAGTATATAGGGAGCTGTATACATGGAGGGTCAGTGTATATAGGGAGCTGTATACATGGAGGGTCAGTATATATAGGGAGCTGTATACATGGAGGGTCAGTATATATAGGGATCTGTATACATGGAGGGTCAGTGTATATAGGGAGCTGTATACATGGAGGGTCAGTATATATAGGGAGCTGTATACATGGAGGGTCAGTATATATAGGGAGCTGTATACATGGAGGGTCAGTATATATAGGGAGCTGTATACATGGAGGGTCAGTATATATAGGGAGCTGTATACATGGAGGGTCAGTGTATATAAGGAGCTGTATACATGGAGGGTCAGTATATATAGGGAGCTGTATACATGGAGGGTCAGTATATAGGGAGCTGTATACATGGAGGGTCAGTGTATATAGGGAGCTGTATACATGGAGGGTCAGTGTATATAGGGAGCTGTATACATGGAGGGTCAGTATATATAGGGAGCTGTATACATGGAGGGTCAGTGTATATAGGGAGCTGTATACATGGAGGGTCAGTATATATAGGGAGCTGTATACATGGAGGGTCAGTGTGTATAGGGAGCTGTATACATGGAGGGGCAGTATATATAGGGAGCTGTATACATGGAGGGTCAGTATATAGGGAGCTGTATACATGGAGGGTCAGTATATATAGGGAGCTGTATACATGGAGGGTCAGTATATAGGGAGCTGTATACATGGAGGGTCAGTGTGTATAGGGAGCTGTATACATGGAGGGGCAGTATATATAGGGAGCTGTATACATGGAGGGTCAGTATACATAGGGAGCTGTATACATGGAGGGTCAGTATATATAGGGAGCTGTATACATGGAGGGTCAGTATATATAGGGAGCTGTATACATGGAGGGTCAGTATATATAGGGAGCTGTATACATGGAGGGTCAGTATATATAGGGAGCTGTATACATGGAGGGTCTGTATATATAGGGAGCTGTATACATGGAGGGTCAGTATATATAGGGAGCTGTATACATGGAGGGTCAGTGTATATAGGGAGCTGTATACATGGAGGGTCAGTGTATATAGGGAGCTGTATACATGGAGGGTCAGTGTATATAGGGAGCTGTATACATGGAGGGTCAGTATACAGGTTACGTGTGATCGGCCGGGCAGTTCCCTCTTCTCTATCTCTCCTGTTTGTCGGGCCCGCCCGCATTCTTCTCTCTCCCCCGCACTCTGCCCTTCCCGGCGATGACGTCTGTACACGGGCGGGACCTGTCAGGAAGACCCGGGAGGAAAGTGTCCATATATGGGCAATTGTTGGTACAGTGATGTCACAGATTCTTTCCGGGAAGCCACGCCCATAACTTCCGGACAACCTGGTTACAGATCACGTGACATGACGTGATGGGAAATCCCTGCAGCAAACAAAGCTCAAATACAGGAGTCCCGTATACAGCCGGTATATAGTAATGTTCCGTATACAGCCGGTATATAGTAATGTCCCGTATACAGCCGGTATATAGTAATGTCCCGTATACAGCCGGTATATAGCAATGTCCCGTATACAGCCGGTATATAGCAATGTCCCGTATACAGCCGGTATATAGTAATGTCCCGTATACAGCCGGTATATAGTAATGTCCCGTATACAGCCGGTATATAGTAATGTCCCGTATACAGCCGGTATATAGTAATGTCCCGTATACAGCCGGTATATAGTAATGTCCCGTATACAGCCGGTATATAGTAATGTCCCGTATACAGCCGGTATATAGTAATGTCCCGTATACAGCCGGTAAATAGTAATGTCCCGTATACAGCCTGTATATAGCAATGTCCCGTATACAGCCGGTATATAGTAATGTCCCGTATACAACCGGTATATAGTAATGCCCCGTATACAGCCGGTATATAGTAATGTCCCGTATACAGCCGGTATATAGTAATGTCCCGTATACAGCCGGTATATAGTAATGTCCCGTATACAGCCTGTATATAGCAATGTCCCGTATACAGCCGGTATATAGTAATGTCCCGTATACAGCCGGTATATAGTAATGTCCCGTATACAGCCGGTATATAGTAATGTCCCGTATACAGCCGGTAAATAGCAACGTCCCGTATACAGCCGGTATATAGTAACGTCCCGTATACAGCCGGTATATAGTAATGTCCCGTATACAGCCGGTATATAGTAATGTCCCGTATACAGCCGGTATATAGTAATGTCCCGTATACAGCCGGTATATAGTAATGTCCCGTATACAGCCGGTATGTAGTAATGTCCCGTATACAGCCGGTATATAGCAATGTCCCGTATACAGCCGGTATATAGCAATGTCCCGTATACAGCCGGTATATAGCAATGTCCCGTATACAGCCGGTATATAGCAATGTCCCGTATACAGCCGGTATATAGCAATGTCCCATATACAGCCGGTATATAGCAATGTCCAGTATACAGCCGGTATATAGCAATGTCCCGTATACAGCCGGTATATAGCAATGTCCCGTATACAGCCGGTATATAGCAATGTCCCGTATACAGCCGGTATATAGCAATGTCCCGTATACAGCCGGTATATAGTAATGTCCCGTATACAACCGGTATATAGTAACGTCCCGTATACAGCCGGTATATAGTAATGTCCCGTATACAGCCGGTATATAGTAATGTCCCGTATACAGCCGGTATATAGCAATGTCCCGTATACAGCCGGTATATAGTAATGTCCCGTATACAGCCGGTATATAGTAATGTCCCGTATACAGCCGGTATATAGTAACGTCCCGTATACAGCCGGTATATAGTAATGTCCCGTATACAGCCGGTATATAGTAATGTCCCGTATACAGCCGGTATATAGTAATGTCCCGTATACAGCCGGTATATAGTAATGTCTTATACACAGCCGGTATATAGCAATGTCCCGTATACAGCCGGTATATAGCAATGTCCCGTATACAGCCGGTATATAGCAATGTCCCGTATACAGCCGGTATATAGCAATGTCCCGTATACAGCCGGTATATAGCAATGTCCCGTATACAGCCGGTATATAGCAATGTCCCGTATACAGCCGGTATATAGCAATTTCCCGTATACAGCCGGTATATAGCAATGTCCCGTATACAGCCGGTATATAGCAATGTCCCGTATACAGCCGGTATATAGTAATGTCCCGTATACAGCCGGTATATAGTAATGTCCCGTATACAGCCGGTATATAGTAATGTCCCGTATACAACCGGTATATAGTAATGTCCCGTATACAGCCGGTATATAGTAATGTCCCGTATACAACCGGTATATAGTAATGCCCCGTATACAGCCGGTATATAGTAATGTCCCGTATACAGCAATGTCCCGTATACAGCCGGTATATAGCAATGTCCCGTATACAGCCGGTATATAGTAATGTCCCGTATACAGCCGGTATATAGTAATGCCCCGTATACAACCGGTATATAGTAATGTCCCGTATACAGCCGGTATATAGTAATGTCCCGTATACAACCGGTATATAGTAATGCCCCGTATACAGCCGGTATATAGTAATGTTCCGTATACAGCCGGTATATAGTAATGCCCCGTATACAGCCGGTATATAGTAATGTCCCGTATACAGCCGGTATATAGTAATGCCCCGTATACAACCGGTATATAGTAATGTCCCGTATACAGCCGGTATATAGTAATGTCCCGTATACAACCGGTATATAGTAATGCCCCGTATACAGCCGGTATATAGTAATGTCCCGTATACAACCGGTATATAGTAATGCCCCGTATACAACCGGTATATAGTAATGTCCCGTATACAGCCGGTGTATAGTAATGCCCCGTATACAACCGGTATATAGTAATGTCCCGTATACAGCCGGTATATAGTAATGTCCCGTATACAACCGGTATATAGTAATGCCCCGTATACAGCCGGTATATAGTAATGTTCCGTATACAGCCGGTATATAGTAATGTCCCGTATACAACCGGTATATAGTAATGTTCCGTATACAGCCGGTATATAGTAATGCCCCGTATACAGCCGGTATATAGTAATGTCCCGTATACAGCCGGTATATAGTAATGCCCCGTATACAACCGGTATATAGTAATGTCCCGTATACAGCTGGTATATAGTAATGTCCCGTATACAACCGGTATATAGTAATGCCCCGTATACAGCCGGTATATAGTAACGTCCCGTATACAGCCGGTATATAGTAATGTCCCGTATACAGCCGGTATATAGTAATGTTCCGTATACAATCGGTATATAGTAATTCCCGTATACAGCCGGTATATAGTAATGTCCCGTATACAACCGGTATATAGTAATGCCCCGTATACAACCGGTATATAGTAATGCCCCGTATACAGCCGGTATATAGTAATGTCCAGTACACAGCCGGTATATAGTAATGTCCCACATTGTAGATTGTAAGCTCTCACGAGCAGGGTTGTCTTATTTTGTCTTATTTTGCTTTCTAATTATTGTATTGTTAACGTTGTTACCTATGACTGTTGTGTTTGAAACTGTTAAACTGTAAAGCGCTGCGGAATATGTTGGCGCTATATAAATAAAGATTATTATTATTATTATTATATACAGCCGGTATATACTAATGTCCAGTACACAGCCGGTATATAGTAATGTCCTGTATATAGTAATGTCCCATATACAGCCGGTATATAGTAATGTCCTGTATATAGTAACGTCCCGTATACAGCCGGTATATAGTAATGTCCCGTATACAGCCGGTATATAGTAATGTCCCGTATACAGCCGGTATATAGTAATGTCCTGTATACAGCCGGTATATAGTAATGTCCAGCGTACAGCCGGTATTTAGTAATGTCCAGTGTACAGCCAGTATATAGTAATGTCCCGTATACAGCCGGTATATAGTAATGTCTTATACACAGCCGGTATATAGTAATGTCCCATGCACAGGCGGTATATAGTAATGTCTTATACACAGCTGGTATATAGTAATGTCCCGTGCACAGCCGGTATATAGTAACGTCCCGTATACAGTCGGTATATAGTAATGTCCCGTATACAGCCAGTATATAGTAATGTCCCGTACACAGCCGTTATATAGTAATGTCCCGTATACAGCCGGTATATAGTAATGTCCCGTATATAGTAATGTCCAGTATACAGCCGGTATATAGTAATGTCTCGTATACAGCCGGTATATAGTAATGTCCCGTATACAGCCGGTATATAGTAATGTCCCGTATATAGTAATGTCCAGTATACAGCCAGTATATAGTAATGTCCCGTATACAGCCGGTATATAGTAATGTCCCGTATATAGTAATGTCTAGTATACAGCCGGTATATAGTAATGTCCCGTATACAGCCGGTATATAGTAATGTCCCGTATACAGCCGGTATATAGTAATGTCCCGTATATAGTAATGTCCAGTATACAGCCAGTATATAGTAATGTCCCGTATACAGCCGGTATATAGTAATGTCCCGTATATAGTAATGTCTAGTATACAGCCGGTATATAGTAATGTCCCGTATATAGTAATGTCCAGTATACAGCCGGTATATAGTAATGTCCCGTATACAGCCGGTATATAGTAATGTCCCGTATACAGCCGGTATATAGTAATGTCCCGTATATAGTAATGTCCAGTATACAGCCAGTATATAGTAATGTCCCGTATACAGCCGGTATATAGTAATGTCCCGTATATAGTAATGTCTAGTATACAGCCGGTATATAGTAATGTCCCGTATACAGCAGGTATATAGTAACGTCCCGTTTACAGCCGGTATATAGTAATGTCCCATATACAGCCGGTATATAGTAATGTCCAGTACACAGCCGGTATATAGTATTGTCCCGTATACAGCCGGTATATAGTAATGTCCCGTATACAGCCGGTATATAGTAATGTCCTGTATACAGCCGGTATATAGTAATGTCCCGTATACAGCCGGTATATAGTAATGTCCCGTACACAGCCGGTACGGACGATCCCGGGGAAGTAATGAAGAAGTTGAATATCTTGTTCCTAACGGTTGCGACGAGTCCTCGCTTTCTCGAACGGGGTCCTGGATCTGGATTTTCCGTGTGAGGTGAAGAATAGTCTATGATACTGCCCGTACGTGGTTCAGCTTGGCAGAACACTATGGGTGAGATAGGACACAGTTCTATGCAAGTCACCTCGTCTGTCTCAGGCGGCACGCACGCACACGCTTGGCTTCCCACCAATTCTGACCCTCTCTTCCCACGCACGGCACCTTTTATGGTGACAGCCTCGACAGTTCTGGAAGTGGCGCAAGAAAGGTACCTCCGGTCCGGTCCATCTTCTTACATATGGGCAGCCAGTGCAATGACTGGCACAGAGCAGAGGCGACCGAGTAACGATTAGCCAGATGGACGACCCTGGCTGCTGCATTAAGGATAGACTGGAGAGGGGAAAGTCGAGTAAAAGGGAAACTGATTAATAGAGCATTACAGTAGTCCAGGCGGGAGTGGATCAGGGCAACAGTGAGGGTTTTTGTTGTTTCCATGGTGAGAAAAGGGCGGATTCTAGAGATGTTCTTTAGGTGTAAGCAGCAAGAGCAGGCAAGAGATTGTATATGGGAAGAGAAGGAAAGATTTGTGTCAAATATAACACCCAGACAGCGCGCCTGCTGTCGGGGTGTTATTATGGTGCCATTCACGGAGAGGAAAATTTCAGATTTAGGAAGGTTAGTAGAAGGCGAGAGCAGATGAAGTTCAATTTTGGAAAGGTTGAGTTTCAGATAGAGAGCGGACATGATGTTGGAGACTGTGGATAGACAGTCAGTTGTTATGATCTGGTGGCCTAGGAGCAGCATGAGACGTACTCTGGAGAAGGTGGTACCTGTACTGACCGCAAACCCTGAACTTAGCACGGCAACTGGAAGTAGCCGTGGGGAGTACCTAACACTCCCTAGACCCCTCGACACAGCCTAAGAACTAACTTCCCCTAAAGACAGAAACGGGAAAACTATCTTGCCTCAGAGAAAATCCCCAAAGGATAGACAGCCCCCACAAATATTGACTGTGAGAGGAGAGGGAAATAACATACGCAGACATGAAATCAGTTTTTAGCATAGGAGGTCATTCTAGCTAAAAAGAAAGAATAGGACAGAGTACTATGCGGTCAGTATTAAAACACTAGAAAATATCCACCACAGAAAATACAAATCTCCACATCTGACTAAAGACATGGAGGGTATATCTGCATCTCCAGAGACACAGCTAGGCTGCAAAAAATCCTTCACAGACAAAGCTGGACAAGACAAAACATGAAAATGCACAGAACTATAAGGTCCACAGCAGGTGGACAGCAAAAACAAAGCCAGAACTTATCTTTGTTGAAATGAACAGCAAAACAGGAGAGACCAGGTATGGATGTGAATCCTCAAAAAACAATGGACAACTGGTATTGACTAAAGGGTAAAGCAGGACTAAATAGCCCAGCCCAAATTGCAAAAAGTGGATACACCTGATAAATGCTGCGATCCAAAGACAGCAGCACTACCACTCATAACCACCAGAGGGAGCCCAAGAGCAGAATTCACAACAGTCAGTGGTGTTCTGTAGTACAGCGGGGGTAAGGTCAGGGGATGACGTATATAGTTGTGTGTCATCAGCATAAAGATGGTACTGAAAGCTAAATCTGCTGATGGTCTGTCTAATTGGGGCTTTATAGAGAGAGACGAGAAGGGGCCAAGGACCGAGCCCTGAGGGACCCCAACAGTGAGAGCAAGAGGAGATGAAGTGGAGCCAGAGAACAGAACACTGAAGGAGCGGTCAGAAAGATAGGAAGAGAACCAGGAGAGAGCAGTGTCCTTAATGCCTAGTGACTGGAGCCTAGAGAGTAGAAGTGGTCAACAGTGTAGAAAGCTGCAGAAAGGTTGAGAAGAATGAGCAGAGAGTGGTCACCGTTACGTTTTGCTGTCAGAAGGTCACTTTGACGAGTGCAGTTTATGTTGAATGTAGGGGGCGGAAGCCGGACTGTGAAGGGTCTAGGAGGGAGTGAGTGGAGAGGTAACGGGTAAGGCAGGAGTAGATCAGGCGCTCCAAGAGTTTAGAGATGATGGGGAGGTTGTAGACTGGTCAGTAGTTATTTGTGCAAGATGGATCGAGAGAGTTTTATTTTTAACCCCTTTACCCCCAAGGGTGGTTTGCACGTTAATGACCGGGCCAATTTTTACAATTCTTACCACTGTCCCTTTATGAGGTTATAACTCTGGAACGCTTCAACGGATCTTGGCGATTCTGAGATTGTTTTCTTGTAACATATTGTACTTCATGATAGTGGTAAAATTTCTTCGATATAACTTGCGTTTATTTGTGAAAAAAACGGAAATTTGGCGAAAATTTTGAAAATTTTGCAATTTTCCAACTTTGAATTTTTATTCTGTTAAACCAGAGAGTTAAGTGACACAATATAGTTAATAAAAAACATTACCCACATGTCTACTTTACATCAGCACAATTTTGGAAACAAAATTTTTTTTTTCTAGGAAGTTACAAGGGTTAAAATTTGACCAGCAATTTCTCATTTTTACAACAAAATTTACAAAACCATTTTTTTTAGGGACCACCTCACATTTGAAGTCATTTTGAGGGGTCTATATGGCAGAAAATACCCAAAAGTGACACCATTCTAAAAACTGCACCCCTCAAGCTGCTCAAAACCACATTCAAGAAGTTTATTAACCCTTCAGGTGTTTCACAGCAGCAGAAGCAACATGGAAGGAAAAAATTAACATTTTACTTTTTAGTCACAAAAATGTTCTTTCAGCAATAATTTTTTTAATTTCCCAAGGGTAAAAAGAGAAAATGGACCTCAAGAGTTGTTGTCCAATTTGTCCTGAATACACTGATACCCCACATGTGAGGGGGAACCACTTTTTGGGCGCATGGCAGGGCTTAGAAGGAAAGGAGCGCCGTTTGACATTTTCAAGATAAAATTGGCTGGAATTGAGATCGGACGCCATGTCGCGTTTGGAGAGCCCCTGATGTGCCTAAACAGTGGAAACCCCCCACAAGTGACCCCATTTTGGAAACTAGACCCCCTAAGGAACTTATCTAGGTGTGTGGTGAGCACTTTTATCCCCCAAGTGCTTCACGAAAGTTTATAACGCCTGGGTGTGAAAATAAAAAATCCTATTTTTTCCACAAACATGATGGTTTAGTCCCCAATTTTTTATTTTCTCAAAGGTAAAAGGAGAAATTGGACCCCAAAAGTTGTTGTCCAATTTGTCCTGAGTACGCTGATACCCCATATGTGAGGGGGAACCACTTTTTGGGCGCATGGCAGGGCTTAGAAGGAAAGGAGCGCCGTTTGACATTTTCAAGCTAAAATTGGCTGGAATTGAGATCGGACGCCATGTCGCGTTTGGAGAGCCCCTGATGTGCCTAAACAGTGGAAACCCCCCACAAGTGACCCCATTTTGGAAACTAGACCCCCTAAGGAACTTATCTAGGTGTGTGGTGAGCACTTTTATCCCCCAAGTGCTTCACGAAAGTTTATAACGCCCGGGTGTGAAAATAAAAAATCCTATTTTTAACACAAACATGATGGTTTAGTCCCCAATTTTTTATTTTCTCAAAGGTAAAAGGAGAAATTGGACCCCAAAAGTTGTTGTCCAATTTGTCCTGAGTACGCTGATACCCAATATGTGGGGGGAACCACTGTTTGGGCGCATGGCAGGGCTCAGAAGGAAAGGAGCGCCGCTTGACATTTTCAAGCTAAAATTGACTGGAATTGAGATCGGACGCCATGTCGCGTTTGGACAGCCCCTGATGTGCCTAAACAGTGGAAACCCCCCACAAGTGACCCCATTTTGGAAACTAGACCCCCTAAGGAACTTATCTAGGTGTGTGGTGAGCACTTTTATCCCCCAAGTGCTTCACGAAAGTTTATAACGCCCGGGTGTGAAAATAAAAAATCCTATTTTTTCCACAAACATGATGGTTTAGTCCCCAATTTTTTATTTTCTCAAAGGTAAAAGGAGAAATTGGACCCCAAAAGTTGTTGTCCAATTTGTCCTGAGTACGCTGATACCCCATATGTGGGGGGGAACCACTGTTTGGGCGCATGACAGGGCTCAGAAGGAAAGGAGCGCCGTTTGACATTTTCAAGCTAAAATTGGCTGGAATTGAGATCGGACGCCATGTCGCGTTTGGACAGCCCCTGATGTGCCTAAACAGTGGAAACCCCCCACAAGTGACCCCATTTTGGAAACTAGACCACCTAAGGAACTTATCCAGGTGTGTGGTGAGCACTTTTATCCCCCAAGTGCTTCACGAAAGTTTATAACGCCCGGGCGTGAAAATAAAAAATCCTATTTTTTCCACAAACATGATGGTTTAGTCCCCAATTTTTTATTTTCTCAAAGGTAAAAGGAGAAATTGGACCCCAAAAGTTGTTGTCCAATTTGTCCTGAGTACGGTGATACCCCATATGTGGGGGGGAACCACTGTTTGGGAGCATGGCAGGGCTCAGAAGGAAAGGAGCGCCGTTTGACATTTTCAAGCTGAAATTGGCTGGAATTGAGATCGGACGCCATGTCGCGTTTGGACAGCCCCTGATGTGCCTAAACAGTGGAAACCCCCCACAAGTGACCCCATTTTGGAAACTAGACCCCCTAAGGAACTTATCTAGGTGTGTGGTGAGCACTTTTATCCCCCAAGTGCTTCACGAAAGTTTATAACGCCTGGGCGTGAAAATAAAAAATCCTATTTTTTCCACAAACATGATGGTTTAGTCCCCAATTTTTTATTTTCTCAAAGGTAAAAGGAGAAATTGGACCCCAAAAGTTGTTGTCCAATTTGTCCTGAGTACGCTGATACCCCATATGTGGGGGGGAACCACTGTTTGGGCGCATGGCAGGGCTCAGAAGGAAAGGAGCGCCGTTTGACATTTTCAAGCTAAAATTGGCTGGAATTGAGATCGGACGCCATGTCGCGTTTGGACAGCCCCTGATGTGCCTAAACAGTGGAAACCCCCCACAAGTGACCCCATTTTGGAAACTAGACCCCCTAAGGAACTTATCTAGGTGTGTGGTGAGCACTTTTATCCCCCAAGTGCTTCACGAAAGTTTATAACGCCCGGGTGTGAAAATAAAAAATCCTATTTTTTCCACAAACATGATGGTTTAGTCCCCAATTTTTTATTTTCTCAAAGGTAAATGGAGAAATTGGACCCCAAAAGTTGTTGTCCAATTTGTCCTGAGTACGCTAATACCCCATATGTGGGGGGGAACCACTGTTTGGGCGCATGGCAGGGCTCAGAAGGAAAGGAGCGCCGTTTGACATTTTCAAGCTAAAATTGGCTGGAATTGAGATCAGACGCCATGTCGCGTTTGGACTGCCCCTGATGTGCCTAAACAGTGGAAACCCCCCACAAGTGACCCCATTTTGGAAACTAGACCCCCTAAGGAACTTATCTAGGTGTGTGGTGAGCACTTTTATCCCCCAAGTGCTTCACTAAAGTCTATGATGCCTGGTGTGAGAATAAAAAATTCTATTTTTTCCCCCACAAAAATGATCTTTCAGCCCCCAATTTTTTATTTTCCCAAGGGTAACAGGAGAAATTGGACCCCAAAAGTTGTTGTCGAATTTGTCCTGAGTACGCTGGTACCCCATATGTGGGAGAAAACTACTGTTTGGGCACACTTCGGGGCTCGGAAGGGAAGTAGTGACGTTTTGGAATGCAGACTTTGATGGAATTATCTGCCGGCATCATGTGCCATTTGGTGAGCCCCTGATGTGCCTAAACAGTAGAAACTCCCCACAAGTGACCCCATTTTGGAAACTTGACCCCCTAAGGAACTTATCTAGGTGTGTCGTGAGAATTTTGAACCTCCAAGTGCTTCACTAAAGTCTATGATGCCCGGCGTGAAAATTAAAAATTCTATTTTTTCCTCCACAAAAATGATCTTTCAGCCCCCAATTTTTTATTTTCCCAAGGGTAACAGGAGAAATTGGACCCCAAAAGTTGTTGTCGAATTTGTCCTGAGTACGCTGGTACCCCATATGTGGGAGAAAACTACTGTTTGGGCACACTTCGGGGCTCGGAAGGGAAGTAGTGACGTTTTGGAATGCAGACTTTGATGGAATTGTCTGCCGGCATCATGTGCCATTTGGTGAGCCCCTGATGTGCCTAAACAGTAGAAACTCCCCACAAGTGACCCCATTTTGGAAACTTGACCCCCTAAGGAACTTATCTAGGTGTGTCGTGAGAATTTTGAACCTCCAAGTGCTTCACTAAAGTCTATGATGCCCGGCGTGAAAATAAAAAATTCTATTTTTCCCCCCACAAAAATGATCTTTCAGCCCCCAATTTTTTATTTTCCCAAGGGTAAGAGGAGAAATTGGACCCCAAAAGTTGTTGTCCAATTTGTTCTGAGTACGCTGGTACCCAATATGTGGGAAAAAACTGTTTGGGCACTTCGGGACTCAGAAGGGAAGCAGTGACGATTTGGAATGCAGACTTTGATGGACTAGTTCTGAGGGCGTCATGTTCCGTTTGCAGAGCCCCTGATGTGCCTAAACAGTTAAAAAAAACCACAAGTGACATCATTTTGGAACCTAGACCCCCAAGGAACTTACTTAGATGTGCCCCCTCTTTGGAACTAATCTACTGGTTCCTGTTAAGTAAATTAGTAGTGCATGGAGGTGTGGTACAATTTGAAGCAGTCCTTCATACACAGGCCAGGTCAGGTTTGTCGGGGCAGGTGTTGCATTGATAGATGGTGTCCTTGCGTACTCCTCTTTTGTAGCACACTCGGCACCTTTTTTGCGGCTTTTTCTATCAGTTGGCGGGACCACCCCCGGAAAATGCTGACCTGGTATGATACGAGCACCCTCAGTTCTGGAAGTACTGGGGCCCGCTCCTTCCCTCGTGCCAAATATCAGGGCCTTAACCACTACCTCCTGGAACTGAAGGTACGACGTATCAGTGTGTCGTGCACATCGTGACAGCAGGAAAGCGTTGAGCATTGCCATTTGTACGATGTACACGGACAGCTTTTTGTACCACACCTTGGCCTTCCTCAAAGCACTGTACGGTTGGAGGAGTTGATCGGAGAGATCAACGCCCCCCATGTTTTTGTTGTACCCCAGTACACAGTCCGGTTTGCAGACCTGTGTTGAGGTACCCCGTACACTGCTGAGGGCACTGCCATCACCGTGTATGGTGGTCAAGAGAAGGACATCCCTCTTGTCATTGTACTTGACCACCAGCAGGTGGTCGCTACATTGGGCTTTGCTCTCACCTTTTCTGAGCATCTGCCCAAGTAGCGTCTTCGGGAGGCCTCTCTGATTTTTGCGGACAGTACCGCAGGCTGCGGTACCTCGCGCAGAGAGGGATTTGTAGAGTGGGATGCTGGAATAAAAGTTATCGGTGTAGAGGTGATAACCTTTATCCAGCAGTGGGTGCACCAAATCCCACACAATTTTCCCACTCACTCCCAGGATGGAAGGACACTCAGGCGGTTCAATCCTGCTGTCCTTCCCTTCGTACACTCTAAAGCTGTAGGTGTACCCTGAGGTACTCTCACACAGCTTGTAGAGTTTGATTCCGTACCTGGCCCTTTTGCTGGGCAGGTATTGACGGAATCTGAGCCGCCCCTTAAAATGAACGAAGAACTCATCCACACAGATGTCCCTTTTGGGCACGTACACTTCAGCAAACTTTTTGCTGAAGTGTTCGATGACCGGCCGAACTTTGTACAGACGGTCAAAATTGGGGTCATCTCGTGCGGGACACCGTGCATTATTGTTGTAATGCAAAAACTTATGGATGGCCTCAAAACGCGTCCGAACCATGACCATTCGGAACACTGGAGTGTTATATAAAATATCTACACTCCAATATTGCCGAATTTCTGGCTTCTTCACGATCCCCATATGGAGGACCAGGCCCCAAAACTGCATCATTTCAACTGCGTCCACAGGAGACCAGTTAGAAAATGATGAACGGGGGTTTTGCTCCAAAAATTGCCGAGCATACAAATTAGTTTGCTCCACCATGAGGTTAACGAAAGCCTCAGAGAAAAAGACTTTGAAAAAGTCTATTTCTGTGAGGCCGGTGGTGTCAAACTTGATTCCTGATTCTGCCACAAAATCAGGAATCAGTGGCTCGTAATTTTCGGGGGGTGAGGTCCATATGGGGTCCGAAGAGGGTCGCGCTGGTTCATTTTCAGGAGTGTGCGCTGCCTGATCTCTCCTGGGGCGTCTGCGTGGCGGTTCCGCAGGACCCGAGGAGGAAGATGAGGAGGAGGAAGAGGATGAAGAATCTGAAGAGTAAAGGAATGTGGGATCCTCTCCCTCGCTATCAGTGTCGGAGGCAAGGAAAGCATATGCCTCCTCCAATGAATAGCGCTGCTGGGACGAACGGGACATTTTTTGTGTGATTATGGTGCTTGGGTGTAATATTTATTGATAACTGTGTACGTGTGGGGGGGATAGTGCTTGGTGCAAACTATTCTGAAAGGAAAAAGCTAAAGGGAAAAAAAATACCTGTAAAAGGAAAAGTCTAAAACAGCAGGCCCTAGCTCTGATAAGTGAACTGCGTCACATCAAAGTTCGGCGGCTGCTGGGTGTGTGAACGGGAATGTGTAAAAATAAAAAAAGAAATGAAAGGCACGGGTTCAGACGCAGCGGCGGGGTGCGTGGGCGGGGATGTGGGGAAAAAAAAAATGAAAGGCACGGGTTCAGACGCAGCGGCGAGGTGCGTGGATGGGGATGTGGGAAAAAAAAAAAGAAATGAAAGGCAGGGGTTCAGACGCAGCGGCGGGGTGCGTGGACGGGGATGTGGGAAAAAAAAAAAATGAAAGGCACGGGTTCAGACGCTGCGGCGGGGTGCGTGGACGGGGATGTGGGAAAAAAAAAAGAAATGAAAGGCACGGGTTCAGACGCAGCGACGGGGTGCGTGGACGGGGATGTGGAAAAAAAAAAGAAATGAAAGGCACAGGTTCAGACGCAGCGGCGGGGTGCGTGGACGGGGATGTGGAAAAAAAAAAATGAAAGGCACGGGTTCAGACGCAGCGGCGGGGTGCGTGGACGGGGATGTGGAAAAAAAAAAAATGAAAGGCACGGGTTCAGACGCAGCGGCGGGGTGCGTGGACGGGGATGTGGAAAAAAAAAAAATGAAAGGCACGGGTTCAGACGCAGCGGCGGGGTGCGTGGACGGGGATGTGGAAAAAAAAAAAATGAAAGGCACGGGTTCAGACGCAGCGGCGGGGTGCGTGGACGGGGATGTGGGAAAAAAGAAAAGAAATGAAAGGCACGGGTTCAGACGCAGCGGCGGGGTGCGTGGACGGGGATGTGGAAAAAAAAAAGAAATGAAAGGCACGGGTTCAGACGCTGCGGCGGGGTGCGTGGACGGGGATGTGGGAAAAAAAAAAGAAATGAAAGGCACGGGTTCAGACGCAGCGACGGGGTGCGTGGACGGGGATGTGGAAAAAAAAAAAGAAATGAAAGGCACAGGTTCAGACGCAGCGGCGGGGTGCGTGGACGGGGATGTGGAAAAAAAAAATGAAAGGCACGGGTTCAGACGCAGCGGCGGGGTGCGTGGACGGGGATGTGGAAAAAAAAAAAATGAAAGGCACGGGTTCAGACGCAGCGGCGGGGTGCGTGGACGGGGATGTGGAAAAAAAAAAAATGAAAGGCACGGGTTCAGACGCAGCGGCGGGGTGCGTGGACGGGGATGTGGAAAAAAAAAAATGAAAGGCACGGGTTCAGACGCAGCGGCGGGGTGCGTGGACGGGGATGTGGGAAAAAAGAAAAGAAATGAAAGGCACGGGTTCAGACGCAGCGGCGGGGTGCGTGGACGGGGATGTGGAAAAAAAAAAATGAAAGGCACGGGTTCAGACGCAGCGGCGGGGTGCGTGGACGGGGATGTGGGAAAAAAGAAAAGAAATGAAAGGCACGGGTTCAGACGCAGCGGCGGGGTGCGTGGACGGGGATGTGGAAAAAAAAAAGAAATGAAAGGCACGGGTTCAGACGCAGCGACGGGGTGCGTGGACGGGGATGTGGAAAAAAAAAAGAAATGAAAGGCACAGGTTCAGACGCAGCGGCGGGGTGCGTGGACGGGGATGTGGAAAAAAAAAAATGAAAGGCACGGGTTCAGACGCAGCGGCGGGGTGCGTGGACGGGGATGTGGAAAAAAAAAAAATGAAAGGCACGGGTTCAGACGCAGCGGCGGGGTGCGTGGACGGGGATGTGGAAAAAAAAAAAATGAAAGGCACGGGTTCAGACGCAGCGGCGGGGTGCGTGGACGGGGATGTGGAAAAAAAAAAAATGAAAGGCACGGGTTCAGACGCAGCGGCGGGGTGCGTGGACGGGGATGTGGGAAAAAAGAAAAGAAATGAAAGGCACGGGTTCAGACGCAGCGGCGGGGTGCGTGGACGGGGATGTGGAAAAAAAAAAGAAATGAAAGGCACGGGTTCAGACGCTGCGGCGGGGTGCGTGGACGGGGATGTGGGAAAAAAAAAAGAAATGAAAGGCACGGGTTCAGACGCAGCGACGGGGTGCGTGGACGGGGATGTGGAAAAAAAAAAAGAAATGAAAGGCACAGGTTCAGACGCAGCGGCGGGGTGCGTGGACGGGGATGTGGAAAAAAAAATGAAAGGCACGGGTTCAGACGCAGCGGCGGGGTGCGTGGACGGGGATGTGGAAAAAAAAAAAATGAAAGGCACGGGTTCAGACGCAGCGGCGGGGTGCGTGGACGGGGATGTGGAAAAAAAAAAAATGAAAGGCACGGGTTCAGACGCAGCGGCGGGGTGCGTGGACGGGGATGTGGAAAAAAAAAAATGAAAGGCACGGGTTCAGACGCAGCGGCGGGGTGCGTGGACGGGGATGTGGGAAAAAAGAAAAGAAATGAAAGGCACGGGTTCAGACGCAGCGGCGGGGTGCGTGGACGGGGATGTGGAAAAAAAAAAGAAATGAAAGGCACGGGTTCAGACGCAGCGGCGGGGTGCGTGGACGGGGATGTGGGAAAGAAAAGCGAGCACGAGTGTTGATTGGTGAACTGCGTCACCAATCAACGCTCGGCGGCGCTAAGGGGGGTGAAAAAGAAAAGCGAGCACGAGTGTTGATCGGTGAACTGCGTCACCAATCAACGCTCGGCGGCTGCTAAATTTGGGCACGGACGGACGCGGCGCAAAGTGGGGGTGGAGGGGGAAGGGGGGGAAGGGTAAGGGGGGGATGAAGTAAGATCGGGCCGGGATCGGGGATGAACACTTACGGCTTTAGTCTCTCTTCTTTCTTCTGTCTTCTTTCTTTAGCAAGAATTGTGGTGTCACAGGCTACTGTGGCACCACAAGTCTCAGCACAGGAGGGGATCTGTCAGCGTGACCGCTCTTCAGGAATCCTCACCAAGTGTGAGGATTCCTGAAAAGCAGTCAGACAGGTCAGGGACAGGTGAGACAGGTCACAGAGCGGTCACACCGCTGCTGTGACCTGTCATTGGTGGGATCGAATGATCACATCGATCCCACCAATCAGAGGTGGCCTGGTGACGCCGGTGTCGCTAGGCACCAGCCTATGATCGGAGCTCACAGCTCCGATCATAGGCAGGTCACCGGGAGGTCACCAGCAAGTGACCGGCAGGTCACCGGCAGGTCACCATCAGGGCACAGCGCGGGCACACCGCTGCTGTGCCCTGATTGGCAGAGCTGCAGGAGGTGGTGGGGGAGGTGGCAGGCAGATGAGGCAGGCACATGAATTTCAAAAGCAGGGCACAGCGCGGTAACACCGCCGCTGTGCCCTGCGATCGGCGCGATCGATGTGATCGTCGATCGCGCCGATCCGGCGGGTCTGTTCCTGATTGGCGCGATCGACGATCACATCGATCGCGCCAATCACAGCTGCAGGATCCGGAGCCGCAGGGCAGCTGAGGAAGGCTCCGGATCAGGCAGGGCACAGCGCGGTAACTCCGCCGCTATGCCCTGCGATTGGCGCGATCGATGTGATCGATCGCGCCAATCCGGGGGGTTTTGGCCAGTGCCTGGGTTGCCAGGCACCGGCCCCAGGATCGAGTACATCGGTACTCGATCCTAGCCTGGGACCTCACTGTTTCAGCCAAGCTGATTGGCTGAAACAACGAGAAAGGCTGTGATTGGCTGTTCAGAATTGAACAGCCAATCACAGCGATCGGGAGGCGGGGGAGGCGACGCCATACCCCAGGATGCCAAGGCCATCTTCCCTGAGGTAAGATGGCGTCGGAATTTTAATGCGATCACCGCGACTTAAGTCGCAGTGTCGCATTAAAGTGCATGACGTACTATCCCGTCCCTAGTCATGGGGGCCCACCCCACCTCGACGGGATAGTACGTCTGATGTCAGAAAGGGGTTAATAATAGTGTGATGATAGAGTAACATAGTAACATAGTTAGTAAGGCCGAAAAAAGACATTTGTCCATCCAGTTCAGCCTATATTCCATCATAATAAATCCCCAGATCTACGTCCTTCTACAGAACCTAATAATTGTATGATACAATATTGTTCTGCTCCAGGAAGACATCCAGGCCTCTCTTGAACCCCTCAACTGAGTTCGCCATCACCACCTCCTCAGGCAAGCAATTCCAGATTCTCACTGCCCTAACAGTAAAGAATCCTCTTCTATGTTGGTGGAAAAACCTTCTCTCCTCCAGACGCAAAGAATGCCCTCTTGTGCCCGTCACCTTCCTTGGTATAAACAGATCCTCAGCGAGATATTTGTATTGTCCCCTTATATACTTATACATGGTTATTACATCGCCCCTCAGTCGTCTTTTTTCTAGACTAAATAATCCTAATTTCGCTAATCTATCTGGGTATTGTAGTTCTCCCATCCCCTTTATTAATTTTGTTGCCCTCCTTTGTACTCTCTCTAGTTCCATTATATCCTTCCTGAGCACCGGTGCCCAAAACTGGACACAGTACTCCATGTGCGGTCTAACTAGGGATTTGTACAGAGGCAGTATAATGCTCTCATCATGTGTATCCAGACCTCTTTTAATGCACCCCATGATCCTGTTTGCCTTGGCAGCTGCTGCCTGGCACTGGCTGCTCCAGGTAAGTTTATCATTAACTAGGATCCCCAAGTCCTTCTCCCTGTCAGATTTACCCAGTGGTTTCCCATTCAGTGTGTAATGGTGATATTGATTCCTTCTTCCCATGTGTATAACCTTACATTTATCATTGTTAAACCTCATCTGCCACCTTTCAGCCCAAGTTTCCAACTTATCCAGATCCATCTGTAGCAGAATACTATCTTCTCTTGTATTAACTGCTTTACATAGTTTTGTATCATCTGCAAATATCGATATTTTACTGTGTAAACCTTCTACCAGATCATTAATGAATATGTTGAAGAGAACAGGTCCCAATACTGACCCCTGCGGTACCCCACTGGTCACAGCGACCCAGTTAGAGGCTATACCATTTATAACCACCCTCTGCTTTCTATCACTAAGCCAGTTACTAACCCATTTACACACATTTTCCCCCAGACCAAGCATTCTCATTTTGTGTACCAACCTCTTGTGCGGCACGGTATCAAACGCTTTGGAAAAATCGAGATATACCACGTCCAATGACTCCCCATGGTCCAGCCTAAAGCTTACCTCTTCATAAAAACTGATTAGATTGGTTTGACAGGAGCGATTTCTCATAAACCCATGCTGATATGGAGTTAAACAGTTATTCTTATTGAGATAATCCAGAATAACATCCCTCAGAAACCCTTCAAATATTTTACCAACAATAGAGGTTAGACTTACTGGCCTATAATTTCCAGGTTCACTTTTAGAGCCCTTTTTGAATATTGGCACCACATTTGCTATGCGCCAGTCCTGCGGAACAGACCCTGTCGCTATAGAGTCACTAAAAATAAGAAATAATGGTTTATCTATTACATTACTTAGTTCTCTTAGTACTCGTGGGTGTATGCCATCCGGACCCGGAGATTTATCTATTTTAATCTTATTTAGCCGATTTCGCACCTCTTCTTGGGTTAGATTGGTGACCCTTAATATAGGGTTTTCATTGTTTCTTGGGATTTCACCTAGCATTTCATTTTCCACCGTGAATACCGTGGAGAAGAAGGTGTTTAATATGTTAGCTTTTTCCTCGTCATCTACAACCATTCTTTCCTCACTATTTTTTAAGGGGCCTACATTTTCAGTTTTTATTCTTTTACTATTGATATAGTTGAAGAACAGTTTGGGATTAGTTTTACTCTCCTTAGCAATGTGCTTCTCTGTTTCCTTTTTGGCAGCTTTAATTAGTTTTTTAGATAAAGTATTTTTCTCCCTATAGTTTTTTAGAGCTTCAATGGTGCCATCCTGCTTTAGTAGTGCAAATGCTTTCTTTTTACTGTTAATTGCCTGTCTTACTTCTTTGTTTAGCCACATTGGGTTTTTCCTATTTCTAGTCCTTTTATTCCCACAAGGTATAAACCGCGTACACTGCCTATTTAGGATGTCCTTAAACATTTCCCATTTATTATCTGTATTCTTATTTCTGAGGATATTGTCCCAGTCTACCAGATTAAGGGCATCTCTAAGCTGGTCAAACTTTGCCTTCCTAAAGTTCAGTGTTTTTGTGACTCCCTGACAAGTCCCCCTAGTGAAAGACAGGTGAAACTGCACAATATTGTGGTCGCTATTTCCTAGATGCCCAACCACCTGCAGATTTGTTATTCTGTCAGGTCTATTAAATAGTATTAGGTCTAAAAGTGCTGCTCCTCTGGTTGGATTCTGCACCAATTGTGAAAGATAATTTTTCTTGGTTATTAGCAGAAACCTGCTGCCTTTATGGGTTTCACAGGTTTCTGTTTCCCAGTTAATATCCGGGTAGTTAAAGTCCCCCATAACCAGGACCTCATTATGGGTTGCAGCTTCATCTATCTGCTTTAGAAGTAGACTTTCCATGGTTTCTGTTATATTTGGGGGTTTGTAACAGACCCCAATGAGAATTTTGTTACCATTTTTCCCTCCATGAATTTCGACCCATATGGACTCGACATCCTCATTTCCTTCGCTAATATCCTCCCTTAAAGTGAACTTTAGACAAGACTTTACATAGAGACAAACCCCTCCTCCTCTCCGATTTTTACGATCCTTTCTAAACAGACTGTAACCCTGTAAGTTAACTGCCCAGTCATAGCTTTCATCTAACCATGTCTCGGTTATTCCCACTATGTCAAAGTTACCTGTAGATATTTCTGCTTCTAGTTCTTCCATCTTGTTTGTCAGGCTTCTGGCGTTTGCGAGCATGCAGTTTAGAGGATTTTGTTTTGTTCCAATCTCCTCGCTGTGGATTGTTTTAGAAATGTTCTTACCTCCCATCTGAGTATGTTTTCCTGGGTCTTCTTTGTTCAAGTCTAATGTTTTTCTTCCCGTCCCCTCTTCTTCTAGTTTAACGCCCTCCTGATGAGTGTAGCGAGTCTTCTGGCGAATGTGTGTTTCCCAGGTTTGTTGAGGTGTAGTCCGTCTCTGGCGAGGAGTCCATCATACAAGTAATTCACACCGTGGTCCAGGAATCCGAATCCTTGTTGTCTGCACCATCGTCTTAGCCAGTTGTTTGCATCAAGGATCCTGTTCCATCTCCTGGTGCCATGCCCATCTACTGGAAGGATAGAAGAAAAAACTACCAGTGCATCCAGTTCCTTTACTTTCTTCCCCAACTCTTCAAAGTCCTTGCAGATTGTCGGTAGGTCCTTCCTTGCCGTGTCATTGGTGCCAACATGTATCAGAAGAAATGGGTGGACGTCCTTGGAGCTGAAGAGCTTTGGTATCCTATCGGTCACATCCTTGATCATCGCACCTGGAAGGCAGCATACTTCTCTTGCGGTTATGTCCAGTCTGCAGATGGCTGCTTCTGTGCCTCTCAGTAGTGAGTCTCCCACCACCACCACTCTTCGTTGCTTCTTGGCTGTACTTTTTGCTGTCACTTGTTGCTGTGTGCCCTTTTCTTTTTTGCTTGCTGGTATTGCTTCATCCTTAGGTGTGCCATCTTCATCCTCTACAAAGATTTGATATCGGTTCTTCAGTTGTGTGGTTGGTGATTTCTCCATGGACTTCTTGCTTCTTTTGGTCACATGCTTCCACTCATCTGCTTTTGGAGGTTCTCTGACACTTTTTTCACCTTCTGTGACCAGTAGAGATGCTTCTGTTCTGTCTAGAAAGTCTTCATTCTCTTTGATGAGTTTCAAAGTTGCTATTCTTTCTTCCAGACCCCGCATCTTTTCTTCTAAAAGGGCCACTAGTCTACACTTCTGACAGGTGAAATTTGATTCTTCTTCTGGTCGATCTGTGAACATGTAGCACATGCTGCAGCTCACCATGTAGGTTGTCACATCTGCCATGTTGCTCCTAGATCCTGCTGACTTGCTGTGTGTTTTCCTTCTTGTGTAATCTACTCAGCCAAGCTCTCTTGCAATAATATCCTACAGGTGGTCCCGGCTGTACCCAACGATCTTCTAGCTTAGGGAGACTTCGCTTTTCCCAGAAGGCACCTGGAATATGCAAATTAGCCTCCTCAAGCTTGAATCCCTGGTTTGGTGATGCTTTCCAAGCAGCTGGTCCCGGTTGTACCCAACGATCTTCTAGCTTAGGGAGACTTTGCTTTTCCCAGAAGGCACCTGGAATATGCAAATTAGCCTCCTCAAGCTTGAATCCCTTGAATTCGAGTGTTTGAAGGAGGAGGGGAAAATGCCAGAGGAGAGGGAGAGATTGAAGATTGTAGTTAGGTGAGTAGTGACAACAGGAGAGACTGGAGGAGATGTGAGGAAATGGGGTCAATAGTGCATGTAGTCAGATGAGAAGAAGAAAGGAGCCTGGAGACTTCTTTTGTGATGGGATCAAATGTGGAGAGTGAGTCAGAGGACCTGGAAAGTGCATTGTGGGGTGTTATGATCAGGTAATTCAGTACCAAAATGGACATAGAAGTCAGAGTACATACAGTGACCTGACAATAACCCAAAAACATAGAACGAGCTCTGAGACGTGGGAACTCTGCTGACCGCAATCCCTAATCCTTTCCAACACACACTAGAGGCAGCCGTGGATTGCGCCTAACGCTCCCTATGCAACTCGGCACAGCCAGAGAAACTAGCTAGCCTGAAGATAGAAAATAAGCCTACCTTGCCTCAGAGAAATACCCCAAAGGAAAAGGCAGCCCCCCACATATAATGACTGTGAGTTAAGATGAAAAGACAAACGTAGAGATGAAATAGATTTAGCAAAGTGAGGCCCGACTTTCTGAACAGAGCGAGGATAGGAAAGGTAACTATGCGGTGTAAGACTCATGCTGGTGTGGTAGATGGAGGCAGGTATATCTCGCCCAGGTGTTTGTCCTATGTGAATTAGGCCACTCAGTATCTTCAGGGTGCTAATGGGTTAATGATTGCAGGAATAAAAGATGACCAGCTGGGTGTTTCCCGTGTCTGCCTGGGGCACACAGATTGCCTGCCTGTGTGAGACAAACGTGAGTGAAGAGCTCTGCTCAAGATCTGTGTGATGTTAGCTGGGTGGGAGAAGCCCCCCCAGTTGTTGAGATAGCAACGTATTTGTTTAGTTAGTGCCGGACAGGCTAGGATTTATTTTTATGTTTTGTTTTTTGTGTTGCTTTCACGTTAATAAATCTGACCTGAGGTCAGCCTGCTCAGAAACCTGCTGTACGCCTCAGATTCAATGCACAAACCACGTGTCCTTTGACCCCAGCAAAGGCGATCCCAGAGTGTTTTGTCACAGCGGTCAACACAAAATCCTACAAACAACCACGCAAAGGGGGCAAAAAGACCCTCCGTACCGACTAACGGCACGGAGGTACACCCTCTGCGTCCCAGAGCTACCAGCAAGCAAGAAAAACCAAATAAGCAAGCTGGACAGAAAAAACAGAAAGCAAAAACAACACAAGCGAAACCTAGCTATGCAGAGCAGCAGGCCACAGGAACGATCCAGGAGGAAACAAGTCCAATACTAGAACATTGACTGGAGGCCAGGATCAAAGCACCAGGTGGAGCTAAATAGAGCAGCACCTAACGACTTCACCACATCACCTGAGGAAGGAAACTCAGAAGCCGCAGTACCACTTTCCTCCACCAACGGAAGCTCACAGACAGAATCAGCCGAAGTACCACTTGTGACCACAGGAGGGAGCTCTGCCACAGAATTCACAACAGTACCCCCCCCTTGAGGAGGAGTCACCGAACCCTCACCAGAGCCCCCAGGACGACCAGGATGAGCCATATGAAAGGCACGAACAAGATCGGGAGCATGGACATCAGAGGCAAAGACCCAGGAATTATCTTCCTGAGCATAGCCCTTCCACTTAACCAGATACTGGAGTTTCCGTCTCGAAACACGAGAATCCAAAATCTTCTCCACAATATACTCCAACTCCCCCTCCACCAAAACCGGGTCAGGAGGATCAACAGATGGAACCATAGGTTCCACGTATCTCCACAACAATGACCTATGGAATACGTTATGGATGGAAAAAGAATCTGGAAGGGTCAAACGAAAAGACACAGGATTAAGAACCTCAGAAATCCTATATGGACCAATGAAACGAGGCTTAAATTTAGGAGAGGAAACCTTCATAGGAATATGACGAGATGACAAGCAAACCAAATCCCCAACACGAAGTCGGGGACCCACACAGCGTCTGCGATTAGCAAAACGTTGAGCCTTCTCCTGGGACAAGGTCAAATTGTCCACTACATGAGTCCAGATCTGCTGCAACCTGTCCACCACAGTATCCACACCAGGACAGTCCGAAGACTCAACCTGCCCTGAAGAGAAACGAGGATGGAACCCAGAGTTGCAGAAAAACGGCGAAACCAAAATAGCCGAGCTGGCCCGATTATTAAGGGCGAACTCAGCCAAAGGCAAAAAGGACATCCAGTCATCCTGATCAGCAGAAACAAAGCATCTCAGATATGTTTCCAAGGTCTGATTGGTTCGTTCGGTCTGGCCATTAGTCTGAGGATGGAAAGCCGAGGAAAAAGACAAGTCAATGCCCATCCTAGCACAAAAGGCTCGCCAAAACCTCGAAACAAACTGGGAACCTCTGTCAGAAACGATATTCTCCGGAATGCCATGTAAATGAACCACATGCTGGAAGAACAATGGCACCAAATCAGAGGAGGAAGGTAATTTAGACAAGGGTACCAAATGGACCATCTTAGAGAAGCGATCACAAACCACCCAAATGACTGACATTTTTTGAGAGACGGGAAGATCTGAAATAAAATCCATAGAGATATGTGTCTAAGGCCTCTTCGAGACCGGCAAGGGCAGAAGCAACCCACTGGCACGAGAACAGCAGGGCTTAGCCCGAGCACAAATCCCACAGGACTGCACAAAAGAACGTACATCCCGTGACAGAGATGGCCACCAAAAGGATCTAGCCACTAACTCTCTGGTACCAAAGATTCCAGGATGACCAGCCAACACCGAACAATGAACCTCAGAGATAACTCTATTCGTCCACCTATCAGGGACAAACAGTTTCTCCGCTGGGCAACGATCAGGTTTATTAGCCTGAAATTTTTGCAGCACCCGCCGCAAATCAGGGGAGATGGCAGACACAATTACTCCCTCTTTGAGAATACCCGCCGGCTCAGATAAACCCGGAGAGTCGGGCACAAAACTCCTAGACAGGGCATCCGCCTTCACATTTTTAGAGCCCGGAAGGTACGAAATCACAAAGTCAAAACGGGAGAAAAACAGCAACCAGCGAGCCTGTCTAGGATTCAACCGTTTGGCAGACTCGAGATAAGTCAAGTTGTTATGATCAGTCAAGACCACCACGCGATGCTTAGCTCCTTCAAGCCAATGACGCCACTCCTCGAATGCCCACTTCATGGCCAGCAATTCTCGATTGCCAACATCATAATTTCGCTCAGCAGGCGAAAACTTCCTGGAAAAGAAGGCGCATGGTTTCATCACCGAGCAATCAGAACTTCTCTGCGACAAAACAGCCCCGCTCCAATTTCAGAAGCATCAACCTCGACCTGGAACGGAAGCGAAACATCTGGCTGACACAACACAGGGGCAGAAGAAAAACGACGCTTTAACTCTTGAAAAGCTTCCACAGCAGCAGAAGACCAATTGACCACATCAGCACCCTTCTTGGTCAAATCTGTCAACGGTTTAGCAATACTAGAAAAATTGCAGATGAAGCGACGATAAAAATTAGCAAAGCCCAGGAACTTTTGCAAACTCTTCAGAGATGTCGGCTGAGTCCAATCATGGATGGCCTGGACCTTAACAGGATCCATCTCGATAGTAGAAGGGGAAAAAATGAACCCCAAAAATGAAACCTTCTGAACACCAAAGAGACACTTTGATCCCTTCACAAACAAAGAATTAGCACGCAGGACCTGGAACACCATTCTGACCTGCTTCACATGAGACTCCCAATCATCCGAGAAGACCAAAATATCATCCAAGTATACAATCAGGAATTTATCCAGGTACTCTCGGAAGATGTCATGCATAAAGGACTGAAACACTGATGGAGCATTGGCAAGTCCGAATGGCATTACTAGGTACTCAAAATGGCCCTCGGGCGTATTAAATGCAGTTTTCCATTCATCGCCTCGCTTAATACGCACAAGATTATACGCACCACAAAGATCTATCTTGGTGAACCAACTAGCCCCCTTAATCCGAGCAAACAAATCAGATAACAGCGGCAAGGGGTACTGAAATTTGACCGTGATCTTATTTAGAAGGCGGTAATCTATACAAGGTCTCAGAGAACCATCCTTCTTGGCCACAAAATAAAACCCCGCTCCCAATGGCGACGATGACGGGCGAATATGCCCCTTCTCCAAGGACTCCTTCACGTAACTCCGCATAGCAGCGTGCTCAGGCACAGATAAATTAAACAGTCGACCTTTTGGAAATTTACTACCAGGAATCAAATCGATAGCACAATCACAATCCCTATGCGGAGGTAGGGCATCGGACTTGGGCTCATCAAATACATCCCGGTAATCAGACAAGAACTCTGGGACCTCAGAAGGGGTGGATGATGAAATAGACAGGAATGGGACATCACCATGTACCCCCTGACAACCCCAGCTGGACACAGACATGGATTTCCAATCTAATACTGGATTATGGACCTGTAGCCATGGCAACCCCAACACGACCACATCATGCAGATTATGCAACACCAGAAAGCGAATATCCTCCTGATGTGCAGGAGCCATGCACATGGTCAGCTGGGTCCAGTACTGAGGCTTATTCTTGGCCAAAGGCGTAGCATCAATTCCTCTCAATGGAATAGGACACTGCAAGGGCTCCAAGAAAAACCCACAACGCCTGACATACTCCAAGTCCATCAAATTCAGAGCAACGCCTGAATCCACAAATGCCATGACAGAATATGATGACAAAGAGCAGATCAAAGTAACGGACAAAAGAAATTTTGACTGTACTGTACCAATGGTGGCAGACCTAGCGAACCGCTTAGTGCGTTTAGGACAATCAGAGATAGCATGAGTGGAATCACCACAGTAGAAACACAGCCCATTCTGACGTCTGTGTTCTTGCCGTTCAACTCTGGTCAAAGTCCTATCGCACTGCATAGGCTCAGGTCGATGCTCAGATAATACCGCCAAATGGTGCACAGATTTACGCTCACGCAAGCGTCGACCGATCTGAATGGCCAAAGACATAGACTCATTCAGACCAGCAGGCATAGGAAATCCCACCATGACATCCTTAAGGGCTTCAGAGAGACCCTTTCTGAAAATAGCTGCGAGCGCACCTTCATTCCATTGAGTGAGCACGGACCACCTTCTAAATTTCTGACAGTAAATCTCAATCTCATCCTGACCCTGACACAGAGCCAGCAAATTTTTCTCTGCCTGATCCACCGAATTAGGTTCATCGTACAGCAATCCGAGCGCCAGGAAAAACGCATCAATATTACTTAATGCAGGATCTCCTGGCGCAAGGGAAAATGCCCAGTCTTGAGGGTCGCCACGTAATAAAGAAATAATAATCCTAACTTGTTGAACTGGGTCACCAGAGGAGCGAGGTTTCAAGGCCAGAAACAGTTTGCAATTATTTTTGAAATTCACAAACTTGGCTCTATCACCATTAAACAAATCAGGAATAGGAATTCTTGGTTCTAACATAGGATTCTGTACCACCAAATCTTGAATCTTTTGTACATTTATAGCGAGATTATCCATCGAAGAGCACAGACCCTGAATGTCCATGTCCACACCTGTGTCCTGAACCACCCAAATGTCTAGGGGAAAAAAAAGGCAAAACACAGTGCAAAGAAAAAAAATGGTCTCAGAACTTCTTTTTTCCCTCTATTGAGAATCATTAGTACTTTGGGCCTCCAGTACTGTTATGATCAGGTAATTCAGTACCAAAATGGACATAGAAGTCAGAGTACATACAGTGACCTGACAATAACCCAAAAACATAGAACGAGCTCTGAGACATGGGAACTCTGCTGACCGCAATCCCTAATCCTTTCCAACACACACTAGAGGCAGCCGTGGATTGCGCCTAACGCTCCCTATGCAACTCGGCACAGCCAGAGAAACTAGCTAGCCTGAAGATAGAAAATAAGCCTACCTTGCCTCAGAGAAATACCCCAAAGGAAAAGGCAGCCCCCCACATATAATGACTGTGAGTTAAGATGAAAAGACAAACGTAGAGATGAAATAGATTTAGCAAAGTGAGGCCCGACTTTCTGAACAGAGCGAGGATAGGAAAGGTAACTATGCGGTCAACACAAAACCCTACAAACAACCACGCAAAGGGGGCAAAAAGACCCTCCGTACCGACTAACGGCACGGAGGTACACCCTCTGCGTCCCAGAGCTACCAGCAAGCAAGAAAAACCAAATAAGCAAGCTGGACAGAAAAAAACAGAAAACAAAAACAACACAAGCGAAACCTAGCTATGCAGAGCAGCAGGCCACAGGAACGATCCAGGAGGAAACAAGTCCAATACTAGAACATTGACTGGAGGCCAGGATCAAAGCACCAGGTGGAGCTAAATAGAGCAGCACCTAACGACTTCACCACATCACCTGAGGAAGGAAACTCAGAAGCCGCAGTACCACTCTCCTCCACCAACGGAAGCTCACAGACAGAATCAGCCGAAGTACCACTTGTGACCACAGGAGGGAGCTCTGCCACAGAATTCACAACAGTGGGGACAGGAGTATGCCAACTCCACCACCAAGTCTGTTTGCGGGTGTTGGGGAATGGGAAAAGTGTAAGCTGCCATGGGTAATAGCAGCAGGGGACATCATGGTTAGTGTGAACACCTGCAAGGTGTCTCCCAGCCAAAATCTGGGAGGTATCTTGTATATAAGGCACCCTCCCCAATAGGATGGTGCCTGAGCAACCCCAATAGTTACTGTTAGGTGGTTTAGTGTGTGCAACTGTATATTGCCTGGTCCCCTGTCCCTAGTCTGACAATGTATCCTGTGTGTCCTGTACAGTTAGTCCTTGATCCTGTGTCCTCATCAGCGATGTCCGTACCCTGAGACTGCATCGGTGGTACCTGAGCTGTTTCCTGAAACCAGTGTGTCTAACCTCTACCTGTGTCCATCCCATCTGCTATCCGCTGACTGCACAGTCTGAACCTGTTCCAAGTGGCCGTTCTGTCAGCACAGTCTGAACCAGTCCCAATTGGCCATCCTGCAGTGTATTGTTGTGAATTCTGTGGTCGAGCTCCCTCCTGTGGTCACAAGTGGTACTACGGCTGATTCTGTCTATGAGCTTCCGTTGGTGGATGTGAGTGGTACTGCGGCTTCTAAGTTTCCTTCCTCAGGTGATGTGGTGAAGTCGTTAGGTGCTGCTCTATTTAACTCCACCTAGTGCTTTGCTCCTGGCCTCCAGTCAATGTTCTAGTATTGGTCTTGCTTCCTCCTGGATCGTTCCTGTGTCTTGTCTGCTCTGCATAAGCTAAGTTTTGCTTGTGTTATTTTTGTTTGCTATTTTTTCTGTCCAGCTTGCTATATTGGTTTTTCTTGCTTGCTGGAAGCTCTGGGACGCAGAGGGAGCACCTCCGTACCGTTAGTCGGTGCGGAGGGTCTTTTTGCCCCCTCTGCGTGGTTGTTTGTAGGGTTTTGTGTTGACCGCAAAGCAATCTTTCCTATCCTCGGTCTGTTCAGTAAGTCGGGCCTCACTTTGCTTAATCTATTTCATCTCTGCGTTTGTATTTTCATCTCAACTCACAGTCATTATATGTGGGGGGCTGCCTTTTCCTTTGGGGTATTTCTCTGAGGCAAGGTAGGCTTATTTTTCTATCTTCAGGGCTAGCTAGTTTCTCAGGCTGTGCTCGAGGCGCATAGGACTGGTCAGGAGCGCTCCACGGCTACCTCTAGTGTGGTTGGATAGGATTAGGGATTGCGGTCAGCAGAGTTCCCACGTCTCAGAGCTCGTCCTATGTTTTTTGGTAGTTGTCAGGTCACTTTGTGTGCTCTGAACTTCAAGGTCCGTTGTGGTTCTGAATTGCCTGTTCATAACAGTGTATAGGAATCTGATTAACGGCTTAGACCCTTGGGGTCAGCTGATACTACCAGATGAAGCCCTGGAGAGACACCTGGCCGCTACCTGCCGCACAAGCCTGACCTCAACACTTGAGGCTCTAGTGACCACCAAGGTGGCTGCTTAGTCACGCCCCTCAAGGGTACGTTCAGTCTGTGGCACAGTGGGTCCACGAACGACGTGCGCCACCTGCGTGCGTGACAGCTGTGCATCCTCGGATGCACATCCAGCTGAAAAATGTTGCAGACCAGAGAACCACTGGCTCCCTGCCCCACAATACTTATACATGATGCCGGACTATCAGAAGCCAGCGGCAGCAAATTAGATCACTGTATTGCACTGCCTGCCACATGCGAAGGAGCAGGAAGAGAGAGACACTTGTTAAGGGAGCTGAGATAGATGAGGAGAATCATGCTTATTATATTAACTAGAGAGCCTAAAGGGAGACATTATACTGTATGAAGGCCAAAGAGGGGGATATTATACTGTATGGGGTTCAAGGTGGGGAATATTATACTGTATAAGGTTCAAAGAGGAGGATATTATACTGCATGGGGTTCAAAGTGGGGAATATTATACTGTATGGGGTTCAAAGTGGGGAATATTATACTGTATAGGGTTCAAAGTGGGGAATATTATACTGTATGGGGTTCAAAGAGGGGGATATTTTACTGTATGGGGTTCAAAGAGAGGAATATTATACTGTATGGGGTTCAAAGAGGGGGATATTATACTGTGTGGGGGCCACAGAAGGGGATATTACTGTATGGGGTTCAAAGAGGGGAATATTATATTGTATGGGCAGTAGCGTAGCTACCGGGGGGCAGAGGGGGCCATCGCCCTGGGCCCCGCGCTCTGAGGGGGCCCACCCGGAGCTACGTTACTCTAACTATCGGTGTGTTCACATCACGTCGATGCAGTTACATTTTGAAGCGGAGAAGGGAGAATCGATCTCCCTGCTCTGCCGCCCAACCGCTATCCGGTCCCTGAGCAGGCGGGGGCCCTGGTGTCAGTAGTGGGCCCCCCACCCGTCATCGCAGGTTCAACTGTATCGGTTAGATGCCGATACAACTGACCGCATTGATGAGAGAAGGAGCACTACGCTCCCTCTCCCATCATCCCCTTGTCAGCGTCTGACGTTATGGACGCACTGACAGCGGGTGCGATGACGCCACTACGCGGCACCCGCAGTCCAGAGATGTGCGGGCCCTCAGAGCAGTGGAGAAACCAGGAGGAAGAGAGGTGAGAATTTATTTTTATGGGGGCTGCCTTATATTACAGAGTCTGCCTATGGGGGGCTGCCTTAATACAGAGTCTGCCTATGGGGGGAGCTGCCTTATACTACAGAGTCTGCCTATGGGGGCTGCCTTATACTACAGAGTCTGACTATGGGGGCTTCCTTATACTACAGAGTCTGCCTATGGGGGCTGCCATATACTACAGAGTCTGCCAATGGTGGCTGTGTTATACTACAGAGTCTACCTATGGGGCTTGTTATGACCTGGTGGTTAGGACAATAATGGACCTGGTGGTTAAGAGCACACGGAAAGACCTGATAGTTACTAATAATACAAAACAAGCTCTGAGACGTGGGAACTCTGCTGACCGCAATCCCTAATCCTATCACACACACTAGAAATAGCCGTGGATTGCTCCTAACGCTCCCTATGCAACTCGACACAGCCTAAGGAACTAGCTAGCCCTAAAGATAGAAAAATAAAGCCTACCTTGCCTCAGAGAAATTCCCCAAAGGAAAATGCAGCCCCCCACATATAATGACTGTGAGTAAAGATGAAATCACAAACACAGAGATGAAATAGATTTAGCAAAGTGAGGCCCGACTTACTGAACAGACAGAGGATAGGAAAGGTAACTTTGCGGTCAGCATAAAAACTGCAAAAAGACCACGCAGAGGGCGCAAAAAGACCCTCCGCACCGACTCACGGTGCGGAGGCGCTCCCTCTGCGTCCCAGAGCTTCCAGCAAGCAAGACAAAAATCAAAATAGCAAGCTGGACAGAAAAATAGCAAACAATAGAAAAACAAGCAGGAACTTAGCTTCTGCTGGGAAGACAGGTCACAAGAACGATCCAGGAGCGAACTAGACCAATACTGGAACATTGACAGGTGGCATGGAGCAATGATCTAAGTGGAGTTAAATAGAGCAGCCAGCTAACGAATTAACCTCGTCACCTGTGGAAGGAAACTCAGAAGCCGCAGCCCCACTCACAACCACCAGAGGAAGCCCATGGACAGAACCAGCCGAAGTACCATTCATGACCACAGGAGGGAGCTTGAAAACAGAATTCACAACAGTACCCCCCCCTTGAGGAGGGGTCACCGAACCCTCACCAGAGCCCCCAGGCCGACCAGGACGAGCCAAATGAAAGGCACGAACCAGATCGGCAGCATGAACATCAGAGGCAAAGACCCAGGAATTATCTTCCTGACCATAACCCTTCCACTTGACCAGGTACTGGAGTTTCCATCTCGAAATACGAGAATCCAAAATCTTCTCCACCACATACTCCAACTCCACGTCAACCAACATCGGGGCAGGAGGATCAACGGATGGAACCACAGGCGCCACGTATCTCCGCAACAACGACCTATGGAATACATTATGGATGGCAAAAGAAGCTGGAAGGGTCAAACGAAATGACACAGGATTGAGAACCTCAGAAATCTTATACGGACCAATGAAACGAGGCTTAAACTTAGGAGAGGAAACCTTCATAGGAACATAACGAGACGACAACCAAACCAAATCCCCAACACGAAGTTGGGGACCCACACAGCGCCGGCGGTTAGCGAAACGTTGAGCCTTCTCCTGGGACAATGTCAAATTGTCCACCACATGAGTCCAAATCTGCTGCAACCTATCCACCACAGTATCTACACCATGACAGTCCGAAGACTCAACCTGCCCTGAAGAGAAACGAGGATGGAAACCAGAATTGCAGAAAAACGGCGAAACCAAAGTAGCCGAGCTGGCCCGATTATTTAGGGCGAACTCCGCCAAAGGCAAAAAGGACACCCAATCATCCTGATCAGCAGAAACAAAGCATCTCAGATATGTCTCCAAAGTCTGATTAGCTTGTTCGGTCTGGCCATTTGTCTGAGGATGGAAAGCCGAGGAAAAAGACAAATCAATGCCCATCCTAGCACAAAAGGATCACCAAAACCTCGAAACAAACTGGGAACCTCTGTCCGAAACGATGTTCTCCGGAATGCCATGCAAACGAACCACATGCTGGAAAAACAATAGCACAAAATCAGAGGAGGAAGGCAATTTAGACAAGGGTACCAAATGGACCATCTTAGAGAAGCGATCACAAACCACCCAACTGACTGACATCTTTTGAGAGACAGGGAGATCCGAAATAAAATCCATAGAAATATGCGTCCAGGGCCTCTTCGAGACCGGCAAGGGCAAAAGCAACCCACTGGCACGAGAACAGCAGGGCTTAGCCCGAGCACAAGTCCCACAGGACTGCACAAAAGAACACACATCCCGCGACAAAGACGGCCACCAAAAGGATCTAGCCACCAAATCTCTGGTACCAAAGATTCCAGGATGGCCAGCCAACACCGAACAATGAACCTCAGAGATAACTCTACTAGTCCATTTATCAGGGACAAACAGTTTCTCCGCTGGGCAACGGTCAGGTCTATCAGCCTGAAATTTTTGCAGCACGCGCCGCAAATCAGGGGAGATGGCAGACACAATTACCCCCTCTTTGAGAATACCCGCCGGCTCAGGAACACCCGGAGAGTCGGGCACAAAACTCCTTGACAGGGCATCAGCCTTCACATTCTTAGAGCCCGGAAGGTACGAAACCACAAAATCAAAACGGGAGAAAAATAGCGACCAACGAGCCTGTCTAGGATTCAACCGTTTGGCAGACTCGAGATAAGTCAAATTCTTGTGATCCATCAAGACCACCACGCGATGCTTGGCTCCTTCAAGCCAATGACGCCACTCCTCGAATGCCCACTTCATGGCCAACAACTCTCGATTGCCAACATCATAATTGCGCTCAGCAGGCGAAAACTTTCTAGAAAAGAAGGCACATGGTTTCATCACTGAGCCATCAGAACTTCTTTGCGACAAAACAGCCCCTGCTCCAATCTCAGAAGCATCAACCTCGACTTGAAACGGGAGCGAAACATCTGGCTGGCACAACACAGGGGCAGAAGAAAAACGACGCTTCAACTCCTGAAAAGCTTCCACAGCCGCAGAAGACCAATTGACCACATCAGCACCCTTCTTGGTCAAATCAGTCAACGGTTTAGCAACACTAGAAAAATTACTGATGAAGCGACGATAAAAATTAGCAAAGCCCAGGAACTTTTGCAGACTCTTGACAGATGTCGGCTGAGTCCAATCATAAATGGCCTGGACTTTAACAGGGTCCATCTCGATAGTAGAAGGGGAAAAAATGAAACCCAAAAATGAAACCTTCTGAACTCCAAAGAGACACTTTGACCCCTGCACAAACAAAGAATTCGCACGAAGGACCTGGAACACCATTCTGACCTGCTTCACGTGAGACTCCCAATCATCCGAAAAGACCAAAATATCATCCAAATATACAATCAGGAATTTATCCAGGTACTCTCGGAAGATGTCATGCATAAAGGACTGAAATACTGATGGAGCATTGGAAAGCCCGAATGGCATAACCAGGTACTCAAAATGGCCCTCGGGCGTATTAAATGCTGTTTTCCATTCATCGCCCTGTTTAATACGCACAAGATTATACGCACCACGAAGATATTTCTTGGTGAACCAACTAGCCCCCTTAATCCGAGCAAATAAATCAGACAGCAGCGGCAAAGGGTACTGAAATTTGACTGTGATCTTATTAAGAAGGCGGTAATCAATACAAGGTCTCAAAGAACCATCCTTCTTGGCCACAAAAAAGAACCCTGCTCCCAATGGTGACGATGACGGGCGAATATGACCCTTCTCCAAGGATTCCTTTATATAACTCCGCATAGCGGCGTGTTCTGGCACAGATAAATTGAACAGTCGGCCCTTAGGAAACTTACTACCAGGAATCAAATTGATAGCACAATCGCAATCCCTATGAGGAGGTAGGGCACTGGATTTGGGCTCATCAAATACATCCCGGTAATCCGACAAAAACTCCGGGACTTCAGAAGGGGTGGATGACGAAATAGACAAAAATGGAACATCACCATGTACCCCCTGACAACCCCAGCTGGACACAGACATAGATTTCCAATCCAATACTGGATTATGGACCTGTAGCCATGGCAACCCCAAAACGACCACATCATGCAAATTATGCAACACCAAAAAGCGAATATCCTCCTGATGTGCAGGAGCCATGCACATGGTCAATTGGGTCCAGTACTGAGGCTTATTCTTGGCCAAAGGCGTAGCATCAATTCCTCTCAATGGAATAGGACACTGCAAGGGCTCCAAGAAAAAACCACAGCGCCTAGCAAACTCCAAGTCCATCAAATTCAGGGCAGCACCTGAATCCACAAATGCCATAACAGAATAGGATGACAAAGAGCAAATCAGAGTAACGGACAAAAGAAATTTCGACTGTACCGTACCAATGGTGGCAGACCTAGCGAACCGCTTAGTGCGCTTAGGACAATCGGAGATAGCATGAGTGGAATCACCACAGTAAAAACACAGCCCATTCCGACGTCTGTGTTCTTGCCGTTCAGCTCTGGTCAAAATCCTATCACATTGCATAGGCTCAGGTCTATGCTCAGATAATACCGCCAAATGGTGCACAGCTTTACGCTTACACAAGCGTCGATCGATCTCAATGGCCAAAGACATAGACTCATTCAGACCAGCAGGCATGGGAAATCCCACCATGACATCCTTAAGGGTTTCAGAGAGACCCTTTCTGAAAATTGCTGCCAGGCACATTTATTCCACTGAGTGAGTACAGACTTCTTCCTAAACTTCTGACAATATATCTCTACCTCATCCTGACCCTGACACAGAGCCAGCAAGATTTTCTCTGCCTGATCCACTGAATTTGGTTCATCATAAAGCAATCCAAGCGCCAGAAAAAACGCATCAACATCACGCAATGCCGGATCTCCTGGCGCAAGGGAAAATGCCCAGTCTTGAGGGTCGCCACATAACAAAGAAATAATGATTTTCACTTGTTGAACAGGGTCACCTGAGGAGCGAGGTTTCAAAGCAAGAAACAATTTACAATTATTTTTGAAATTCAGAAACTTAGATCTATCCCCAAAAAACAAATCAGGAATAGGAATCCTAGGCTCTAACATCGGATTCTGAACCAAAAAATCTTGAATGTTTTGTACCCTTGCAGTGAGATTATCCATACAAGAGGACAGACCTTGAATGTCCATATCTACACCTGTATCCTGAACCACCCAGAGGTAAAAGGGAAAAGAGAGACAAAACACACTGCAAAGAAAAAAAAATGGTCTCAGAACTTCTCTTATCCCTCTATTGAGATGCATTAATACTTTGGGCCACCTGTATTGTTATGACCTGGTGGTTAGGACAATAATGGACCTGGTGGTTAAGAGCACACGGAAAGACCTGATAGTTACTAATAATACAAAACAAGCTCTGAGACGTGGGAACTCTGCTGATCGCAATCCCTAATCCTATCACACACACTAGAAATAGCCGTGGATTGCTCCTAACGCTCCCTATGCAACTCGACACAGCCTAAGGAACTAGCTAGCCCTAAAGATAGAAAAATAAAGCCTACCTTGCCTCAGAGAAATTCCCCAAAGGAAAAGGCAGCCCCCCACATATAATGACTGTGAGTAAAGATGAAATCACAAACACAGAGATGAAATAGATTTAGCAAAGTGAGGACCGACTTACTGAACAGACAGAGGATAGGAAAGGTAACTTTGCGGTCAGCATAAAAACTACAAAAAGACCACGCAGAGGGCGCAAAAAGACCCTCCGCACCACATCATGCAGATTATGCAACACCAAAAAGCGAATATCCTCCTGATGTGCAGGAGCCATGCACATGGTCAATTGGGTCCAGTACTGAGGCTTATTCTTGGCCAAAGGCGTAGCATCAATTCCTCTCAATGGAATAGGATACTGCAAGGGCTCCAAGAAAAAACCACAGCGCCTTGCAAACTCCAAGTCCATCAAATTCAGGGCAGCACCTGAATCCACAAATGCCATAACAGAATAGGATGACAAAGAGCAAATCAGAGTAACGGACAAAAGAAATTTCGACTGTACCGTACCAATGGTGGCAGACCTAGCGAACCGCTTAGTGCGCTTAGGACAATCGGAGATAGCATGAGTGGAATCACCACAGTAAAAACACAGCCCATTCCGACGTCTGTGTTCTTGCCGTTCAGCTCTGGTCAAAATCCTATCACATTGCATAGGCTCAGGTCTATGCTCAGATAATACCGCCAAATGGTGCACAGCTTTACGCTTATGCAAGCGTCGATCGATCTGAATGGCCAAAGACATAGACTCATTCAGACCAGCAGGCATGGGAAATCCCACCATGACATCCTTAAGGGCTTCAGAGAGACCCTTTCTGAAAATTGCTGCCAGGGCACATTCATTCCACTGAGTGAGTGCAGACTTCTTCCTAAACTTCTGACAATATATCTCTACCTCATCCTGACTCTGACACAGAGCCAGCAAGATTTTCTCTGCCTGATCCACTGAATTTGGTTCATCATAAAGCAATCCAAGCGCCAGAAAAAACGCATCAACATCACGCAATGCCGGATCTCCTGGCGCAAGGGAAAATGCCCAGTCTTGAGGGTCGCCACATAACAAAGAAATAATGATTTTCACTTGTTGAACAGGGTCACCTGAGGAGCGAGGTTTCAAAGCAAGAAACAATTTACAATTATTTTTGAAATTCAGAAACTTAGATCTATCCCCAAAAAACAAATAGGAATCCTAGGCTCTAACATCGGATTCTGAACCAAAAAATCTTGAATGTTTTGTACCCTTGCAGTGAGATTATCCATACAAGAGGACAGACCATGAATGTCCATATCTACACCTGTATCCTGAACCACCCAGAGGTAAAAGGGAAAAGAGAGACAAAACACACTGCAAAGAAAAAAAAATGGTCTCAGAACTTCTCTTATCCCTCTATTGAGATGCATTAATACTTTGGGCCACCTGTACTGTTATGACCTGGTGGTTAGGACAATAATGGACCTGGTGGTTAAGAGCACACGGAAAGACCTGATAGTTACTAATAATACAAAACAAGCTCTGAGACGTGGGAACTCTGCTGATCGCAATCCCTAATCCTATCACACACACTAGAAATAGCCGTGGATTGCTCCTAACGCTCCCTATGCAACTCGACACAGCCTAAGGAACTAGCTAGCCCTAAAGATAGAAAAATAAAGCCTACCTTGCCTCAGAGAAATTCCCCAAAGGAAAAGGCAGCCCCCCACATATAATGACTGTGAGTAAAGATGAAATCACAAACACAGAGATGAAATAGATTTAGCAAAGTGAGGCCCGACTTACTTAACAGACAGAGGATAGGAAAGGTAACTTTGCGGTCAGCATAAAAACTACAAAAAGACCATGCAGAGGGCGCAAAAAGACCCTCCGCACCGACTTACGGTGCGGAGGCGCTCCCTCTGCGTTCCAGAGCTTCCAGCAAGCAAGACAAAAATCAAAATAGCAAGCTGGACAGAAAAATAGCAAACAATAGAAAAACAAGCAGGAACTTAGCTTCTGCTGGGAAGACAGGTCACAAGAACGATCCAGGAGCGAACTAGACCAATACTGGAACATTGACAGGTGGCATGGAGCAATGATCTAAGTGGAGTTAAATAGAGCAGCCAGCTAACGAATTAAACTCGTCACCTGTGGAAGGAAACTCAGAAGTCGCAGCCCCACTCACAACCACCAGAGGAAGCCCATGGACAGAACCAGCCGAAGTACCATTCATGACCACAGGAGGGAGCTTGACAACAGAATTCACAACAGGGGCTGCCTCATACTACAGAGTCTGCTTATAGGGGGCTTCCTTATACTACAGATTCTGCCTATGGGGGCTTCCTTATACTACAGAGTCTGCCTATGGGAGCTTCATTATACTACAGAGTCTGCTTATAGGGGGCTTCCTTATACTACTATGTCTGAATGTGGCTGCCTTATACTACAGGGTCTGCTTATGGGGAGCTGCCTTATACTACAGAGTCTGCATATGGAGGGCTTCCTTATACTACAGAGTCTGCCTATGAGTGCTGCCTTGGGCTATAGCTTCTGCGGCTGCCTATGGGTGCTGCCTTGTGCTATAATTTGCCTATGGGGGCTGCCTTATGCTATAGAATTTCCCTATGGGAGCTGCCTTATACTACAGAGTCTGCCTATGGGGGCTTCCTTATACTAGAGTCTGCCTATGGGGGAGCTGCCTTATACTGCAGTCTACCTATGGGGGCTGCCTTATTACAGAGTCTGCCTATGGAGTCTGCCTTATTACAGAGTCTGCCTATGGGTGGGCTGCCTTATGCTACAGAGTCTGCCTATGGGGGCTGCCTTATACTACAGTCTGACTATGGAGGATGCCTTATACTACAGAGTCTGACTATGGGGGCTGCCTTATACTACAGAGTCTGCCTATGGGGGCTGCCTTATACTACAGAGTCTGCCTATGGGGGCTTCCTTATGCTACAGAATCTGCCTATGGGGGGCTGCCTTATTATAGAGTCTGCCTATGGAGGAGCTGCCTTATACTACAGAGTCTGCCTATGGGGGCTGCCTTATTAGAGTCTGCCTATGGAGTCTGCCTTATTGCAGAGTCTGCCTATGGGGGGGCTGCCTTATGCTACAGAGTCTGCCTATGGGGGCTGCCTTATACTACAGTCTGACTATGGAGGATGCCTTATACTACAGAGTCTGACTATGGGGGCTGCTGTTGTGAATTCTGCTTTTGGGCTCCCTCCGGTGGTTGTAGGTGGTAATGCAGTTGTCTCTGGGCTGCAGTCCTGGACAGGTGTATCTACTGATTGCAGTTCTGACTGGAGTATTTAGGTTTGCAGGACTCTTTAGTCCTTGCCAGTTGTCAATGTTTCTTGGGAAGGATTTGATCTCTGGCTTCTCCTGCTTAGCTGCCTATTCAGCAAAGATAAGTGTCTGTTTCTTTTTCTATGGCACACAAGCTGTGTGCTTGTTTTTTTATTGTATTCCTGCTCTGAGTTTAGTAGTCTCTGGAGTTGCAGATATACGTTCCACGTCTTTAGTTAGATGGAGGAATTTTTGTATAATATGCTGTGGATATTTTTGGAAGGGTTTTAATACTGACCGCACAGAACTCTGTCCTATCCTTTCCTATTTTAGCTAGAGCGGCCTCTTGTGCTAAATCCTGTTTTCTGACTGTGTGTGTCTTTCCTCTCCTACTCACAGCCAATATTTGTGGGGGGCTGCCTATCCTTTGGGGTTCTGCTCTGAGGCAAGATAGTATTCCTATTTCTATCTTTAGGGGTATTTAGTCCTCCGGCTGTGACGAGGTGTCTAGGGCTTGTTAGGTACACCCCACGGCTACTTCTAGTTGCGCTGTTAAGATCAGGATTTGCGGTCAGTATAGTTACCACCTACTCCAGTGAAAGTTTTCATGCTGCTCCAAGGTCACCGGATCATAACAGTACAACTGGAAAATAATGAGTTAAATGCATCTCAGAAGAAGGGAAGAAAGGTGTTGAGCCATTTTTTTTTCTTCAGTCTGCTTTATCTTCTCTTCCCTCTTTATCTCTGGGTGGCTGAGGAGCCTTGTGCAAGCATGGATGTTCAGGAATTAGTTTCTCGTGTAGACCAGCTTGCTGCTAGGGTACAGGGTATTTCTGATTATATTGTTCAAACTCCTGTTTTAGAGCCGAAGATTCCTACTCCTGATTTGTTTTTTGGAGACAGGTCCAAATTTTTGAGTTTTAAAAACAACTGTAAACTATTTTTTGCTCTGAGACCTCGATCCTCTGGTGATTCCAATTCAGCAGGTTAAAATCGTCATCTCCCTGCAGCGTGGCGACCCGCAGGATTGGGCGTTTTCCCTGGAATCCGGCTTTGCTTAATGTAGACTCCTTTTTTCAGGCTTTAGGATTATTATATGATGAACCTAATTCTGTGGATCAAGCTGAGAAGACCTTGTTGGCCCTGTCTCAGGGTCAAGAGGCGGCAGAATTGTATTGTCAGAAATTCAGAAAATGGTCTGTGTTGACTAAATGGAATAATGATGCTTTGGCGGCAATTTTCAGAAAGGGTCTTTCTGAATCCGTTAAAGATGTTATGGTGGGGTTTCCCACGCCTTCCGGTCTGAGTGATTCTATGTCTCTGGCCATTCAGATTGACCGGCGCTTGCGGGAGCGCAGAACTGTGCGCGCTGTGGCGTTGTCCTCAGAGCAGATTCCTGAGCCAATGCAGTGTGATTGGATTCTGTCTAAAACGGAACGACAAGGATTCAGACGTCAGAATAGGTTGTGTTATTATTGTGGCGATGCTTCTCATGTCATTTCTGTCTGCCCTAAGCGGACAAAGAGGATCGCCAGTTCATTTACCATCAGTACTGTACAACCTAAATTTCTGTTATCTGTGTCCTTGATCTGCTCATTGTCATCATTTTCTGTCATGGCGTTTGTGGATTCAGGCGCCGCCTTGAACTTAATGGACTTTGAGTTTGCCAGGCGTTGTGGTTTTCTCTTGCAGCCTTTGCAGAACCTTATTCCTTTAAGGGGCATTGATGCTACACCCTTGGCTAAAAATAAGCCCCAGTTTTGGACACAGGTGACCATGCACATGGCGCCAGCCCATCAGGAAGATTGTCGATTTCTGGTGTTGCATAATTTGCATGATGCTATCGTGCTGGATTTTCCGTGGTTGCAGGTACATAATCCTGTGTTGGATTGGAAGTCCATGTCTGTGACTAGTTGGGGTTGTCAGGGGGTTCATAATGATGTTCCTTTGATGTCAATCTCCTCTTCTTCCTCTTCTGAAATTCCAGAGTTTTTGTCTGATTTTCAGGATGTATGAGCCCAAGTCCAGTTTCCTTCCACCGCACAGGGACTGCGATTGTGCTATTGACTTGATTCCAGGCTGTAAGTTTCCTAAGGGTCGACTTTTCAACCTGTCTGTGCCTGAACATACCGCCATGCGGAGCTATATCAAGGAGTCTTTGGAGAAAGGGCATATTCGGCCATCTTCTTCACCGTTGGGAGCGGGGTTCTTTTTTGTTGCTAAAAAAGATGGTTCCTTGAGACCCTGTATTGATTATCGCCTCTTGAATAAAATCACGGTCAAGTTTCAATACCCTTTACCTTTGCTTACCGATTTGTTTGCTAGGATTAAGGGAGCTAGTTGGTTTACGAAGATTGACCTTTGGGGGGCATATAATCTTGTTCGTATTAAGCAGGGTGATGAATGGAAAACTGCAACTTAACACGCCCGAAGGCCATTTTGAATACCTTTTGATGCCATTCGGGCTCACTAATGCTCCATCTGTTTTTCAGTCCTTCATGCATGATATTTTCCGGACTTATATTGATAAGTTCTTGATTGTATATTTGGACGATATTTTGATTTTTTCCGATGATTGGGAGTCTCATGTGGAACAGGTCAGGATGGTATTTCAGATCCTTCGTGACAATGCCCTGTTTGTGAAAGGGTCTAAGTGTCTCTTTGGGGTGCAGGAGGTTTCTTTTTTTGGCTTTAATTTTTCTCCCTCGTCTATAGAGATGGATCCGGTTAAGGTTCAGGCCATTCATGATTGGATTCAGCCCACATCCGTGAAGAGCCTTCAGAAATTTTGGGGTTTTGCAAATTTTTATTGCCGTTTCATTGCTAATTTTTCCAGCGTGGTTAAACCCTTGACCGATTTGACTAAGAAAGGCGCTGATGTGGTGAATTGGTCCTCTGCGGCTGTCTCTGCCTTTCAGGAGCTTAAACGTCGATTTACTTCTGCTCCGGTGTTGCGCCAACTGGATGTTTCTCTTCCGTTTCAGGTTGAGGTTGACGCTTCTGAGATTGGGGCAGGGGCCGTTTTGTCTCAGAGGGATCCTGTTGGTTCCTTAATGAAACCATGTGCCTTCTTTTCCCATAAGTTTTCGCCTGCGGAATGCAATTATGATGTCGGCAATCGGGAGTTGTTGGCTATGAAGTGGGCATTTGAGGAGTGGCGACATTGGCTTGAGGGAGCTAAGCACCGTATTGTGGTCTTGACCGATCATAAGAATTTGATTTACCTCGAGTCGGCCAAACGGCTGAATCCTAGACAGGCTCGACGGTCCTTGTTTTTTCCCGTTTTGATTTCGTGGTCTCGTACCTTCCGGGTTCTAAGAACATTAAGGCTGATGCCCTCTCTAGGAGTTTTTCGCCTGATTCTCCTGAGGTCTTAGAACCGGTCGGTATTCTGAAAGAAGGGGTGGTCCTTTCTGCCATTTCCCCTGATTTACGACGGGTTCTTCAGGAATTTCAGGCTGACAAACCTGACCGTTGTCCTGTAGGGAAACTGTTTGTTCCTGACAGATGGACTAGTAGAGTGATTTCTGAGATTCACTGTTCCGTGTTGGCTGGTCATCCTGGCGTTTTTGGTACCAAAGACTTGGTTGGTAGGTCCTTTTGGTGGCCTTCTTTTTCGCGTGATGTGCGTTCTTTTGTGCAGTCCTGTGGGACTTGTGCGCGGGCCAAGCCTTGTTGTTCCCGTGCTAGTGGGTTGCTTTTGCCATTGCCGGTCCCTGAGAGGCCCTGGACGCATATTTCTATGGATTTTATATCCGATCTTCCGGTTTCCCAGAGGATGTCGGTTATCTGGGTTGTTTGTGACCGGTTCTCTAAGATGGTTCATTTGGTGCCTTTGCCTAAATTGCCTTCCTCTTCGGATTTGGTTCCCTTGTTTTTTTCAGCATGTGGTCCGTTTGCATGGTATTCTAGAGAATATTGTGTCCGACAGAGGTTCCCAGTTTGTTTCTAGATTTTGGCGAGCCTTTTGTGCTAGGCTGGGAATTGATTTGTCTTTTTCTTCTGCGTTTCATCCTCAGACAAATGGTCAGACCGAGCGAACTAATCAGACTTTGGAGACTTATTTGAGATGCTTTGTGTCTGCTGATCAGGATGATTGGGTGGCTTTCTTGCCATTGGCCGAGTTTGCCCTTAATAATCGGGCTAGTTCGGCTACTTTGGTTTCGCCTTTCTTTTGTAATTTTGGTTTTCATCCTCGTTTTTCTTCTGGGCAGGTTGAGCCTTCTGACTGTCCTGGTGTGGATTCTGTGGTTGACAAGTTGCAGCAGATTTGGGCTCATGTGGTGGACAATTTGGTGTTGTCTCAGGAGGAGGCTCAACGTTTTGCTAACCGTCGTCAGTGTGTTGGTTCCCGGCTTCGGGTTGGGGATCTGGTCTGGTTGTCTTCCCGTCATGTTCCTATGAAGGTTTCTTCTCCTAAGTTTAAGCCTCGGTTTATTGGTCCTTATAGGATTTCTGAGATTATTAATCCGGTGTCTTTTCGACTGGCGCTTTCGGCCTCTTTTGCTATCCATAATGTCTTCCATAGATCTTTATTGCGGAAATATGTGGAGCCCGTTGTTCCCTCTGTTGATCCTCCGGCCCCTGTGTTGGTTGATGGGGAGTTGGAATACGTTGTTGAGAAGATTTTGGATTCCCGTTTTTCGAGGCGGAAGCTTCAGTACCTTGTCAAATGGAAGGGTTATGGCCAGGAGGATAATTCTTGGGTTTTTGCCTCTGATGTCCATGCCGCTGATTTGGTTCGTGCCTTTCATCTGGCTCATCCTGATCGGCCTGGGGGCTCTGGTGAGGGTTTGGTGACCCCTCCTCAAGGGGGGGGGGTACTGTTGTGAATTCAGCTTTTGGGCTCCCTCCGGTGGTTGTAGGTGGTAATGCAGTTGTCTGGACCTGGACAGGTGTGTTATGATCCGGTGACCTTGGAGCTGCATGAGAACTTTCACTGGAGAAGGTGGCCCCTATACTGACCGCAATCCTGAACTTAACACCGCAACTAGAAGTAGCCGTGGAGTGTACCTAACACACCTAGACACCTTGTCACAGCCGGAGGACTAAATACCCCTAAAAATGGAAATAGGAATACTATCTTGCCTCAGAGAAAATCCCTAAAGGATAGACAGCCCCCCACAAATATTGGCGGTGAGTTGGAGAGGAAAAAACATACACAGGCAGAAAAACAGGATTTCGCACAGGAGGCCACTCTAGCTAGATAGGACAGGATAGGACAGAGTTCTGTGCGGTCAGTACTAAAACCCTTCAAAAGATCCACAGCAGAATATACAAAAAACTTCCTACATCTAACTAAAAGATGTAGGAGCGTAAATCTGCAACTCCAGTGAATCCTACAATCAGAGCAGGAATAAAACTGAAACAAGCACACAGCAGTGTGCCACAGATAGAAAAACCAAACACTTATCTTTGCTGAATTTGGCAGCAAGCAGGAGAAGCCAGAAAGTGATCCAACACTTCACAAGGAACATTGACAACTGGCAAGGGCTAAAGGATCCTGCACACCTAAATATCCCAGTCAGAATTTTAATCATCCGATACACCTGGCCAGGACTGTGACTCAGAGACAACTGCATTCCCACCTACATCCACTGGAGGGAACCCAAGAGCAGAATTCACAACAGTGTCCCCCCCTTGAGGAGGGGTCACCAAACCCTCACCAGGGCCTCCAGGACGATCAGGATGAGCCAGATGAAAGGCACGGACCAAATCAGCAGCATGGACATCAGAGGCAAAAACCCAAGAAATATCCTCCTGGCCATAACCCTTCCATTTGACCAGGTACTGAAGCTTCCACCTTGAAAAACGGGAATCCAAAATCTTCTCAACAACATATTCCAACTCCCCATCAACCAACACAGGGGCCGGAAGATCAACAGAGGGAACAACGGGCTCCACATATTTCCGCAACAAAGATCTATGGAAGACATTATGGATAGCAGAAGAGGCTGGAAGCGCCAGTCGAAAAGACACCGGATTAATAATCTCAGAAATCCTATAAGGACCAATAAACCGAGGCTTAAACTTAGGAGAAGAAACCTTCATAGGAACATGACAGGAAGACAACCACACCAGATCCCCAACCCGAAGCTGGGAACCAACACACCGACGACGATTAGTAAAACGTTGAGCCTCCTCTTGAGACAACACCAACTTGTCCACCACATGAGCCCAAATCTGCTGCAACCTGTCCACCACAGAATCCACACCAGGACAGTCAGAAGGCTCAACCTGCCCAGAAGAAAAACGAGGATGAAAACCAAAATTACAAAAGAAAGGCGAAACCAAGGTAGCAGAACTAGCCCGATTATTAAGGGCAAACTCGGCCATTGGCAAGAAAGCCACCCAATCATCCTGATCAGCAGACACAAAGCATCTGAAATAAGTCTCCAAGGTCTGATTAGTTCGCTCGGTCTGGCCATTTGTCTGAGGATGAAATGCAGAAGAAAAAGACAAATCAATGCCCAGCCTAGCACAAAAGGCCCGCCAAAACCTAGAAACAAACTGGGAACCTCTGTCGGACACAATATTCTCCGGAATACCATGCAAACAAACCACATGCTGAAAGAACAACGGAACCAAATCAGAAGAGGAAGGCAATTTAGGTAAGGGCACCAAATGAACCATCTTAGAGAACCGGTCACAAACAACCCAGATAACAGACATCTTCTGGGAGACCGGAAGATCAGAAATAAAATCCATCGAAATATGCGTCCAGGGCCTTTCAGGGACTGGCAATGGCAAAAGCAACCCACTAGCACGGGAACAAGGCTTGGCCCACGCACAAGTCCCACAGGACTGCACAAAAGAACGCACATCATGTGACAATGAAGGCCACCAAAAGGACCTACCAACCAAATCTCTGGTACCAAAAATGCCAGGATGACCGGCCAACACGGAACAGTGAACCTCAGAAATCACTCTACTAGTCCATCTGTCAGGAACAAACAGTTTCCCCACAGGACAGCGGTCAGGTTTGTCAGCCTGAAATTCCTGAAGAACCCGTCGTAAATCAGGGGAAATGGCAGAAAGGACCACCCCCTCTTTCAGAATACCGACCGGCTCCAAGACCTCAGGAGAATCAGGCAAAAAACTCCTAGAGAGGGCATCAGCCTTAATAATCTTAGAACCCGGAAGGTACGAGACCACAAAATCAAAACGGGAAAAAAACAAGAACCATCGAGCCTGTCTAGGATTCAGACGTTTAGCAGACTCGAGGTAAATCAAATTCTTATGATCGGTCAAGACCACAATACGGTGCTTAGCTCCCTCAAGCCAATGTCGCCACTCCTCAAACGCCCACTTCATAGCCAACAACTCCCGATTGCCGACATCATAATTGCGTTCAGCAGGCGAAAACTTACGGGAAAAGAAGGCACACAGTTTCATTAAGAAACCAACAGGATCCCTCTGAGACAAAACGGCCCCTGCCCCAATCTCAGAAGCGTCAACCTCAACCTGAAACGGAAGAGAAACATCCGGTTGGCGCAACACCGGAGCAGAAGTAAATCGACGTTTAAGCTCCTGAAAGGCAGAGACAGCCACAGAGGACCAATTCGCCACATCAGCGCCTTTCTTCGTCAAATCGGTCAAGGGTTTAACCACGCTGGAAAAATTAGCAATGAAACGGCGATAAAAATTTGCAAAACCCCAAAATTTCTGAAGGCTCTTCACGGATGTGGGCTGAATCCAATCATGAATGGCCTGAACCTTAACCGGATCCATCTGTATAGATGAAGGAGAAAAAATGAAGCCCAAAAAGAGACTTTCTGCACCCCAAAGAGACACTTAGACCCTTTCACAAACAAAGCATTGTCACGAAGGATCTGAAATACCATCCTGACCTGTTGCACATGAGACTCCCAATCATCGGAAAAAATCTAAATATCGTCCAAATATACAATCAAGAATTTATCAAGATAAGTCCGGAAGATATCATGCATGAAGGACTGAAAAACAGATGGAGCATTAGAGAGTCCGAATGGCATCACAAGGTATTCAAAATGGCCTTCGGGCGTGTTAAACGCACTTTTCCATTCATCACCCTGCTTAATACGAACAAGATTATATGCCCCTCGAAGGTCAATCTTGGTAAACCAACTAGCTCCCTTAATCCTAGCAAACAAATCGGAAAGCAAAGGTAAAGGGTATTGAAACTTGACCGTGATTTTATTCACGAGGCGATAATCTATACAGGGTCTCAAGGAACCATCTTTTTTAGCAACAAAAAAGAACCCCGCTCCCAACGGTGAAGAAGATGGCCGAATATGCCCTTTCTCCAAAGACTCCTTAATATAGCTCCGCATGGCGGTATGTTCAGGCACAGATAGATTAAAAAGTCTACCCTTAGGAAACTTACAGCCTGGAATCAAGTCAATAGCACAATCGCAGTCCCTGTGCGGTGGAAGGAAACTGGACTTGGGCTCATCGAATACATCCTGAAAATCAGACAAAAACTCTGGAATTTCAGAAGGTGAAGAAGAGGAGATTGACATCAAAGGAACATCATTATGAACCCCCTGATAACCCCAACTAGTCACAGACATGGACTTCCAGTCCAACACAGGATTATGTACCTGCAACCATGGAAAACCCAGCACGATAGCATCATGCAAGTTATGCAACACAAGAAATCGACAATCTTCCTGATGGGCTGGCGCCATGCGCATGGTCACCTGTGTCCAAAACTGGGGCTTATTTCTAGCCAAGGGTGTAGCATCAATGTCCTTTAAAGGAATAGGGTTCTGCAAAGGCTGCAAGGGAAAACCACAACGCTTGGCAAACTCAAAATCCATTAAATTCAAGGCGGCGCCTGAATCCACAAACGCCATGACAGAAAATGATGACAATGAGCAGATCAAGGACACAGATAACAGAAATTTAGGTTGTACAGTACTGATGGTAATTGAACTGGCGATCCTCTTTGTCCGCTTAGGGCAGACAGAAATGACATGAGAAGCATCGCCACAATAATAACACAACCTATTTTGACATCTGAAACCTTGTCGTTTCGTTCTAGACAGAATTCTATCACATTGCATAGGCTCAGAAAGTTGCTCTGAGGATATCACGCACAGTTCTGCGCTCCCGCAGGCGTCGGTCAATCTGAATGGCCAGAGACATAGAATCACTCAGGCCGGAAGGCATGGGAAACCCCACCATAACATCTTTAACGGATTCAGAAAGCCCCCTTCTGAAAATTGCCGCCAAAGCATCATTATTCCATTTAGTCAACACAGACCATTTTCTGAATTTCTGACAATACAATTCTGCCGCCTCTTGACCCTGAGACAGGGCCAACAAGGTCTTCTCAGCTTGATCCACAGAATTAGGTTCATCATATAATAGTCCTAAATCCTGAAAAAAGGAGTCAATATTAAGCAAAGCCGGATTCCCAGATTCCAGGGAAAACGCCCAATCCTGCGGGTCACCACGCAGCAGGGAGATTACGATCTTTACCTGCTGAATGGAATCACCAGAGGATCGAGATCTCAGGTCAAAAAACAGTTTACAGTTGTTTTTAAAACTCAAAAATTTAGACCTGTCACCAGAAAACAAATCAGGAGTAGGTATCTTCGGTTCTAAAGCAGGAGTCTGAACAATATAATCAGAAATACCTTGCACCCTAGCAGCAAGCTGGTCTACACGAGAAGCTAATTCCTGAACATTCATGCTTGCACCAGTCTTCTCAGCCACCCAGATATTAAGAGGGAAGAGAACACAAAACAGACTGGAGAAAAATGGCTCAAGAGCTTCCTTCCCTTCTTCTGAGATGCATTTAACTCATTGTTGGCCAGTTGTACTGTTATGATCCGGTGACCTTGGAGCTGCATGAGAACTTTCACTGGAGAAGGTGGCCCCTATACTGACCACAATCCTGAACTTAACACCGCAACTAGAAGTAGCCGTGGAGTGTACCTAACACACCTAGACACCTCGTCACAGCCGGAGGACTAAATACCCCTAAAAATGGAAATAGGAATACTTTCTTGCCTCAGAGAAAATCCTAAAAGGATAGACAGCCCCCCAGAAATATTGGCGGTGAGTCGGAGAGGAAAAAACATACACAGGTAGAAAAACAGGATTTAGCACAGGAGGCCACTCTAGCTAGATAGGACAGGATAGGACAGAGTTCTGTGCGGTCAGTACTAAAACCCTTCAAAACATCCACAGCAGAATATACAAAAAACTTCCTAGAGTCTGCCTATGGAGGAGCAGCCTTATACTACAGAGTCTGCCTATGGGGGCTGCCTTATTAGAGTCTGCCTATGGAGTCTGCCTTATTGCAGAGTCTGCCTATGGGGGGCTGCCTTATGCTACAGTCTGCCTATGGGGGCTGCCTTATACTACAGAGTCTGACTATGGGGCTGCCTTATACTACAGTCTGCCTATGGGGTGCTGCCTTACACTACAGAGTCTGCCTATGGGGGGCTGCCTTAAACTACAGTGTGTGCCTATGGGGTGCTGCCTTATACTACAGAGTCTGCTATGGGGGGCTACCTTATACTACAGAGTCTGTCTATGGGGGCTGCCTCATACTACAGAGTCTGCCTATGAGGGCTTCCTTATATTACAGAGTCTATGGGGAGCTGCCTTAGACTGTGGAGACCTGTGTGTCTTAATGCCTTCCACCAATCCCGTAATGAAACACAGACAGGTGTGGGTCGGTCACAGTTTATTAATAGGCAGAGAAAATCAATTACATTTCATAATGGGTGGCTCATCGCCGAGATCCTGTCCACGATCGACAGGCGAATTGGTCAATGAGCGGTTACGAACCTTTGCTCTCATCCACTTCTTCCGCTGTGACTTAGTATCATTAATATGTGTTATATATATATATATATATATATATATATATATATATATACAGTCATGGCCAAATGTATTGACACCCCTGCAATTCTGTCATATAATACTCAGTTTCTTCCTGATAATGATTGCAATCACAAATTCTTTGGTATTATTATCTTCATTTAATTTGTCTTAAATGAAAAAACACAAAAGAGAATGAAGCAAAAAGCAAAACATTGATCATTTCACACAGAACTCCAAAAATGGGCCAGACAAAAGTATTGGCACCCTCAGCCTAATACTTGGTTGCACAACCTTTAGCCAAAATAACTGCGACCAACCACTTCCGGTAACCATCAATGAGTTTCTTACTATGCTCTGCTGGAATTTTAGACCATTCTTCTTTGGCAAACTGCTCCAGGTCCCTGATATTTGAAGGGTGCCTTCTCCAAACTGCCATGTTTAGATCTCTCCACAGTTGTTCTATGGGATTCAGGTCTGGACTCATTGCTGGCCACCTTAGAAGTCTCCAGTGCTTTCTCTCAAACCATTTTCTAGTGCTTTTTGAAGTGTGTTTTGGGTCATTGTCCTGCTGGAAGACCCATGACCTCTGAGGGAGACCCAGCTTTCTCACACTGGGCCCTACGTTATGCTGCAAAATTTGTTGGTAGTCTTCAGACTTCATAATGCCATGCACACGGTCAAGCAGTCCAGTGCCAGAGGCAGCAAAGCAACCCCAAAACTTCAGGGAACCTCCACCATGTTTGACTGTAGGGACCGTGTTCTTTTCTTTGAATGCCTCTTTTTTTCTCCTGTAAACTCTATGTTGATGCCTTTGCCCAAAAAGCTCTACTTTTGTCTCATCTGACCAGAGAACATTCTTCCAAAACGTTTTAGGCTTTTTCAGGTAAGTTTTGGCAAACTTCAGCCTGGCTTTTTTTATGTCTCGGGGTAAGAAGTGGGGTCTTCCTGGGTCTCCTACCTTACAGTCCCTTTTCATTCAGTCACCGATGGATAATACGGGTTGACACTGTTTTACCCTCGGACTGCAGGGAAGCTTGAACTTGTTTGGATGTTAGTCTAGGTTCTTTATCCAACATCCTCACAATCTTGCATTGAAATCTCTTGTCAATTTTTCTTTTACGTCCACATCTGGGGAGATTAGCCACAGTGCCATGGGCTTTAAACTTGTTGATGACACTGCGCACGGTAGACACAGGAACATTAAGGTCTTTGGAGATGGACTTGTAGCCTTGAGATTGCTCATGCTTCCTCACAATTTGGTTTCTCAAGTCCTCAGACAGTTCTTTGGTCTTCTTTCTTTTCTCCACGCTCAATGTGGTACACACAAGGACACAGGACAGAGGTTGGGTCAACTTTAATCCATGTCAACTGGCTGCAAGTATGATTTAGTTATTGCCAACACCTGTTAGGTGCCACAGGTAAGTTACAGGTGCTGTTAATTACACAAATTAGAGAAGCATCACATGATTTTTTGAAAGGTGCTAACACTTTTGTCCACCCCCTTTTTTATGTTTAGTGTGGAATTATATCCAATTTGGCTTTAGGACAATACTTTTTGTGTTTTTTTCATTTAAGACAGATGAAATGAAGATAATAATACCAAAGAATTTGTGATTGCAATCATTTTTAGGAAGAAACTGAGTATTATCTGACAGAATTGCAGGGGTGTTAATACTTTTGGCCATGACTGTATATATATATATATATATTTGTTGTTTTTTTATACACATATACATCTATCCACCACTTAGTATGACAATTTACACCCCATTGAGATCTATAAGGGAAGGAGGGTGGGACAAAAGCTTCCAGGTGTCCGCCGGAGGAAAAAGGATGTTACTGACCCGGACACCTGAATTTAACCCCTGTAGGTTTGTCCATAGGAACCTTCCCCTTTAAGAACCATTGGACAGCTGAACATCCCAATTAGTGCATCACCAAGGGGAGTGGTGCGAGGGGGGAATTGGGCACTGACGGTATTTTATTGGCTTTATTCATATGGGCTCCACAGTCAGAGGCATGTTCCTTATGCAGTACCGTGCCTGCCAGACTGTGGAGACCTGTGTGTCTGAAACAGTGCCTCCCCCTCCCACCAATCCCGTAATCAAACACAGACAGGCCTGGGTGGGTTTAATCAAGTCGGTCACAGTTTATTAATTACATAAGCAGAGAAAGGCAATTACATTTCATAACGGTGGCTCATCACCGAGATCCTGTCCGCGATCGACAGGCGAGTTGGCCAATGAGTGGTTAGAAACTTTTGCCCTCCTCCACTTCATCCACCACGGAGGATCCTGTGTATGACCTACACGGGACTCCGACCCCACAAAAGCTTCCATGTGTCCGCCAGAGGAATAGGGAAGTTACTGACCCGGACACCTGAATTTAATCCCTGTAGGTGTGGCAGTAGGAACCTTCCCCTTTAAGAACCATTGGATGGCTGGGCATCCCAATTAGTGCATCACCAAGGAGAGTAGTGCGAGGGGGGAAATGGGTACTGACGGTATTTTATTGGCTTTAGTCATATGGTCTCCACAGTCAGAGGCACGTTCCTTATGCAGTACCGTGCCTGCCATACTACAGGGTCTGCTTATGGGGAGCTGCCTTATACTACAGAGTCTGCATATGGAGGGCTTCCTTATACTACAGAGTCTGCCTATGAGTGCTGCCTTGTGCTATAGCTTCTGCGGCTGCCTATGGGTGCTGCCTTGTGCTATAATTTGCCTATGGGGGCTGCCTTATGCTATAGAATTTCCCAATGGGAGCTGCCTTATACAACAGAGTCTGCCTATGGGGGCTTCCTTATACTAGAGTCTGCCTATGGTGGCTGCCTTATACTACAGAGTCTGCCTTATACTACAGAGTCTGCCTATGGGGGGCTTCCATATACTACAGAGTCTGCCTATGGGTGCTGTCTTGTTCTATAGAGTCTGCCTATGGGGGTTGTAGTGTGCTTTACAGTCTGCCTATGGGGGCTGCCTTGTGCTATAGCGTCTGCCTACGGGGGGCTGTCTTATGCTATAGAATGCAGGGGTGCATTCGTGCACTTGTATTCGTGTATTTTTATTCAAAGTACTTTTTTTTCTAAGTACTCGGCAGTTATAACATGGCAGAATATAATCAAGCATCTCTTCTCTCTTCATACAGGTAAACAGATCATTCATTCTCTGAGCTGAAATATCCTGCATGTCTATTGCTCCAGTCCCTGACAGCAAGCAGCTTGAATGGTAAACAGATCATTCATTCTCTGAGCTGAAATATCCTGCATGTCTATTGCTCCAGTCCCTGACAGCAAGCAGCTTGAATGGTAAACAGATCATTCATTCTCTGAGCTGAAATATCCTGCATGTCTATTGCTCCAGTCCCTGACAGCAAGCAGCTTGAATGGTAAACAGATCATTCATTCTCTGAGCTGAAATATCCTGCATGTCTATTGCTCCAGTCCCTGACAGCAAGCAGCTTGAATGGTAAACAGATCATTCATTCTCTGAGCTGAAATATCCTGCATGTCTATTGCTCCAGTCCCTGACAGCAAGCAGCTTGAATGGTAAACAGATCATTCATTCTCTGAGCTGAAATATCCTGCATGTCTATTGCTCCAGTCCCTGACAGCAAGCAGCTTGAATGGTAAACAGATCATTCATTCTCTGAGCTGAAATATCCTGCATGTCTATTGCTCCAGTCCCTGACAGCAAGCAGCTTGAATGGTATCTGAGTCATTCCATCTTCGGCATTGAATCCTGCATATATCTATATATGTAAACAGATCATTCATTCTCTGAGCTGAAATATCCTGCATGTCTATTGCTCCAGTCCCTGACAGCAAGCAGCTTGAATGGTAAACAGATCATTCATTCTCTGAGCTGAAATATCCTGCATGTCTATTGCTCCAGTCCCTGACAGCAAGCAGCTTGAATGGTAAACAGATCATTCATTCTCTGAGCTGAAATATCCTGCATGTCTATTGCTCCAGTCCCTGACAGCAAGCAGCTTGAATGGTAAACAGATCATTCATTCTCTGAGCTGAAATATCCTGCATGTCTATTGCTCCAGTCCCTGACAGCAAGCAGCTTGAATGGTATCTGAGTCATTCCATCTTCGGCATTGAATCCTGCATATATCTATATATGTTAGTCATACTATTATGCATTTTTTGTGTTTATAGATATTTAATCTGACTTTGCATGTCCTTACTCAGCGAGATCACATAACTGTTTCAAAGTGGTCTATGATCCATGTAGACCTGGACATTTGTTTATCTGATCACTACATTTATTGTGTCCTGTTGTCTCAACTGAGTTTGATTGATTGCTAACGAGCTTTAACACAAAAAAAAAAAAAAAAAATAGGAAGATCTAAGGGCTAGCCTTCTATAAATGTAGACTTAGCTTGGGGAAGCATTCATGCAGGGGTGCATTCGTGCACTTGTATTCGTGTATTTTTATTCAAAGTACTTTTTTTTCTAAGTACTCGGCAGTTATAACATGGCAGAATATAATCAAGCATCTCTTCTCTCTTCATACAGGTAAACAGATCATTCATTCTCTGAGCTGAAATATCCTGCATGTCTATTGCTCCAGTCCCTGACAGCAAGCAGCTTGAATGGTAAACAGATCATTCATTCTCTGAGCTGAAATATCCTGCATGTCTATTGCTCCAGTCCCTGACAGCAAGCAGCTTGAATGGTAAACAGATCATTCATTCTCTGAGCTGAAATATCCTGCATGTCTATTGCTCCAGTCCCTGACAGCAAGCAGCTTGAATGGTATCTGAGTCATTCCATCTTCGGCATTGAATCCTGCATATATCTATATATGTTAGTCATACTATTATGCATTTTTTGTGTTTATAGATATTTAATCTGACTTTGCATGTCCTTACTCAGCGAGATCACATAACTGTTTCAAAGTGGTCTATGATCCATGTAGACCTGGACATTTGTTTATCTGATCACTACATTTATTGTGTCCTGTTGTCTCAACTGAGTTTGATTGATTGCTAACGAGCTTTAACACAAAAAAAAAAAAAAAAAATAGGAAGATCTAAGGGCTAGCCTTCTATAAATGTAGACTTAGCTTGGGGAAGCATTCATGCAGGGGTGCATTCGTGCACTTGTATTCGTGTATTTTTATTCAAAGTACTTTTTTTTCTAAGTACTCGGCAGTTATAACATGGCAGAATATAATCAAGCATCTCTTCTCTCTTCATACAGGTAAACAGATCATTCATTCTCTGAGCTGAAATATCCTGCATGTCTATTGCTCCAGTCCCTGACAGCAAGCAGCTTGAATGGTAAACAGATCATTCATTCTCTGAGCTGAAATATCCTGCATGTCTATTGCTCCAGTCCCTGACAGCAAGCAGCTTGAATGGTATCTGAGTCATTCCATCTTCGGCATTGAATCCTGCATATATCTATATATGTTAGTCATACTATTATGCATTTTTTGTGTTTATAGATATTTAATCTGACTTTGCATGTCCTTACTCAGCGAGATCACATAACTGTTTCAAAGTGGTCTATGATCCATGTAGACCTGGACATTTGTTTATCTGATCACTACATTTATTGTGTCCTGTTGTCTCAACTGAGTTTGATTGATTGCTAACGAGCTTTAACACAAAAAAAAAAAAAAAAAATAGGAAGATCTAAGGGCTAGCCTTCTATAAATGTAGACTTAGCTTGGGGAAGCATTCATGCAGGGGTGCATTCGTGCACTTGTATTCGTGTATTTTTATTCAAAGTACTTTTTTTTCTAAGTACTCGGCAGTTATAACATGGCAGAATATAATCAAGCATCTCTTCTCTCTTCATACAGGTAAACAGATCATTCATTCTCTGAGCTGAAATATCCTGCATGTCTATTGCTCCAGTCCCTGACAGCAAGCAGCTTGAATGGTAAACAGATCATTCATTCTCTGAGCTGAAATATCCTGCATGTCTATTGCTCCAGTCCCTGACAGCAAGCAGCTTGAATGGTAAACAGATCATTCATTCTCTGAGCTGAAATATCCTGCATGTCTATTGCTCCAGTCCCTGACAGCAAGCAGCTTGAATGGTATCTGAGTCATTCCATCTTCGGCATTGAATCCTGCATATATCTATATATGTTAGTCATACTATTATGCATTTTTTGTGTTTATAGATATTTAATCTGACTTTGCATGTCCTTACTCAGCGAGATCACATAACTGTTTCAAAGTGGTCTATGATCCATGTAGACCTGGACATTTGTTTATCTGATCACTACATTTATTGTGTCCTGTTGTCTCAACTGAGTTTGATTGATTGCTAACGAGCTTTAACACAAAAAAAAAAAAAAAAAATAGGAAGATCTAAGGGCTAGCCTTCTATAAATGTAGACTTAGCTTGGGGAAGCATTCATGCAGGGGTGCATTCGTGCACTTGTATTCGTGTATTTTTATTCAAAGTACTTTTTTTTCTAAGTACTCGGCAGTTATAACATGGCAGAATATAATCAAGCATCTCTTCTCTCTTCATACAGGTAAACAGATCATTCATTCTCTGAGCTGAAATATCCTGCATGTCTATTGCTCCAGTCCCTGACAGCAAGCAGCTTGAATGGTAAACAGATCATTCATTCTCTGAGCTGAAATATCCTGCATGTCTATTGCTCCAGTCCCTGACAGCAAGCAGCTTGAATGGTAAACAGATCATTCATTCTCTGAGCTGAAATATCCTGCATGTCTATTGCTCCAGTCCCTGACAGCAAGCAGCTTGAATGGTATCTGAGTCATTCCATCTTCGGCATTGAATCCTGCATATATCTATATATGTTAGTCATACTATTATGCATTTTTTGTGTTTATAGATATTTAATCTGACTTTGCATGTCCTTACTCAGCGAGATCACATAACTGTTTCAAAGTGGTCTATGATCCATGTAGACCTGGACATTTGTTTATCTGATCACTACATTTATTGTGTCCTGTTGTCTCAACTGAGTTTGATTGATTGCTAACGAGCTTTAACACAAAAAAAAAAAAAAAAAATAGGAAGATCTAAGGGCTAGCCTTCTATAAATGTAGACTTAGCTTGGGGAAGCATTCATGCAGGGGTGCATTCGTGCACTTGTATTCGTGTATTTTTATTCAAAGTACTTTTTTTTCTAAGTACTCGGCAGTTATAACATGGCAGAATATAATCAAGCATCTCTTCTCTCTTCATACAGGTAAACAGATCATTCATTCTCTGAGCTGAAATATCCTGCATGTCTATTGCTCCAGTCCCTGACAGCAAGCAGCTTGAATGGTAAACAGATCATTCATTCTCTGAGCTGAAATATCCTGCATGTCTATTGCTCCAGTCCCTGACAGCAAGCAGCTTGAATGGTATCTGAGTCATTCCATCTTCGGCATTGAATCCTGCATATATCTATATATGTTAGTCATACTATTATGCATTTTTTGTGTTTATAGATATTTAATCTGACTTTGCATGTCCTTACTCAGCGAGATCACATAACTGTTTCAAAGTGGTCTATGATCCATGTAGACCTGGACATTTGTTTATCTGATCACTACATTTATTGTGTCCTGTTGTCTCAACTGAGTTTGATTGATTGCTAACGAGCTTTAACACAAAAAAAAAAAAAAAAAATAGGAAGATCTAAGGGCTAGCCTTCTATAAATGTAGACTTAGCTTGGGGAAGCATTCATGCAGGGGTGCATTCGTGCACTTGTATTCGTGTATTTTTATTCAAAGTACTTTTTTTTCTAAGTACTCGGCAGTTATAACATGGCAGAATATAATCAAGCATCTCTTCTCTCTTCATACAGGTAAACAGATCATTCATTCTCTGAGCTGAAATATCCTGCATGTCTATTGCTCCAGTCCCTGACAGCAAGCAGCTTGAATGGTAAACAGATCATTCATTCTCTGAGCTGAAATATCCTGCATGTCTATTGCTCCAGTCCCTGACAGCAAGCAGCTTGAATGGTAAACAGATCATTCATTCTCTGAGCTGAAATATCCTGCATGTCTATTGCTCCAGTCCCTGACAGCAAGCAGCTTGAATGGTATCTGAGTCATTCCATCTTCGGCATTGAATCCTGCATATATCTATATATGTTAGTCATACTATTATGCATTTTTTGTGTTTATAGATATTTAATCTGACTTTGCATGTCCTTACTCAGCGAGATCACATAACTGTTTCAAAGTGGTCTATGATCCATGTAGACCTGGACATTTGTTTATCTGATCACTACATTTATTGTGTCCTGTTGTCTCAACTGAGTTTGATTGATTGCTAACGAGCTTTAACACAAAAAAAAAAAAAAAAAATAGGAAGATCTAAGGGCTAGCCTTCTATAAATGTAGACTTAGCTTGGGGAAGCATTCATGCAGGGGTGCATTCGTGCACTTGTATTCGTGTATTTTTATTCAAAGTACTTTTTTTTCTAAGTACTCGGCAGTTATAACATGGCAGAATATAATCAAGCATCTCTTCTCTCTTCATACAGGTAAACAGATCATTCATTCTCTGAGCTGAAATATCCTGCATGTCTATTGCTCCAGTCCCTGACAGCAAGCAGCTTGAATGGTAAACAGATCATTCATTCTCTGAGCTGAAATATCCTGCATGTCTATTGCTCCAGTCCCTGACAGCAAGCAGCTTGAATGGTAAACAGATCATTCATTCTCTGAGCTGAAATATCCTGCATGTCTATTGCTCCAGTCCCTGACAGCAAGCAGCTTGAATGGTATCTGAGTCATTCCATCTTCGGCATTGAATCCTGCATATATCTATATATGTTAGTCATACTATTATGCATTTTTTGTGTTTATAGATATTTAATCTGACTTTGCATGTCCTTACTCAGCGAGATCACATAACTGTTTCAAAGTGGTCTATGATCCATGTAGACCTGGACATTTGTTTATCTGATCACTACATTTATTGTGTCCTGTTGTCTCAACTGAGTTTGATTGATTGCTAACGAGCTTTAACACAAAAAAAAAAAAAAAAAATAGGAAGATCTAAGGGCTAGCCTTCTATAAATGTAGACTTAGCTTGGGGAAGCATTCATGCAGGGGTGCATTCGTGCACTTGTATTCGTGTATTTTTATTCAAAGTACTTTTTTTTCTAAGTACTCGGCAGTTATAACATGGCAGAATATAATCAAGCATCTCTTCTCTCTTCATACAGGTAAACAGATCATTCATTCTCTGAGCTGAAATATCCTGCATGTCTATTGCTCCAGTCCCTGACAGCAAGCAGCTTGAATGGTAAACAGATCATTCATTCTCTGAGCTGAAATATCCTGCATGTCTATTGCTCCAGTCCCTGACAGCAAGCAGCTTGAATGGTAAACAGATCATTCATTCTCTGAGCTGAAATATCCTGCATGTCTATTGCTCCAGTCCCTGACAGCAAGCAGCTTGAATGGTATCTGAGTCATTCCATCTTCGGCATTGAATCCTGCATATATCTATATATGTTAGTCATACTATTATGCATTTTTTGTGTTTATAGATATTTAATCTGACTTTGCATGTCCTTACTCAGCGAGATCACATAACTGTTTCAAAGTGGTCTATGATCCATGTAGACCTGGACATTTGTTTATCTGATCACTACATTTATTGTGTCCTGTTGTCTCAACTGAGTTTGATTGATTGCTAACGAGCTTTAACACAAAAAAAAAAAAAAAAAATAGGAAGATCTAAGGGCTAGCCTTCTATAAATGTAGACTTAGCTTGGGGAAGCATTCATGCAGGGGTGCATTCGTGCACTTGTATTCGTGTATTTTTATTCAAAGTACTTTTTTTTCTAAGTACTCGGCAGTTATAACATGGCAGAATATAATCAAGCATCTCTTCTCTCTTCATACAGGTAAACAGATCATTCATTCTCTGAGCTGAAATATCCTGCATGTCTATTGCTCCAGTCCCTGACAGCAAGCAGCTTGAATGGTAAACAGATCATTCATTCTCTGAGCTGAAATATCCTGCATGTCTATTGCTCCAGTCCCTGACAGCAAGCAGCTTGAATGGTAAACAGATCATTCATTCTCTGAGCTGAAATATCCTGCATGTCTATTGCTCCAGTCCCTGACAGCAAGCAGCTTGAATGGTATCTGAGTCATTCCATCTTCGGCATTGAATCCTGCATATATCTATATATGTTAGTCATATTATTATGCATTTTTTGTGTTTATAGATATTTAATCTGACTTTGCATGTCCTTACTCAGCGAGATCACATAACTGTTTCAAAGTGGTCTATGATCCATGTAGACCTGGACATTTGTTTATCTGATCACTACATTTATTGTGTCCTGTTGTCTCAACTGAGTTTGATTGATTGCTAACGAGCTTTAACACAAAAAAAAAAAAAAAAAATAGGAAGATCTAAGGGCTAGCCTTCTATAAATGTAGACTTAGCTTGGGGAAGCATTCATGCAGGGGTGCATTCGTGCACTTGTATTCGTGTATTTTTATTCAAAGTACTTTTTTTTCTAAGTACTCGGCAGTTATAACATGGCAGAATATAATCAAGCATCTCTTCTCTCTTCATACAGGTAAACAGATCATTCATTCTCTGAGCTGAAATATCCTGCATGTCTATTGCTCCAGTCCCTGACAGCAAGCAGCTTGAATGGTAAACAGATCATTCATTCTCTGAGCTGAAATATCCTGCATGTCTATTGCTCCAGTCCCTGACAGCAAGCAGCTTGAATGGTATCTGAGTCATTCCATCTTCGGCATTGAATCCTGCATATATCTATATATGTTAGTCATACTATTATGCATTTTTTGTGTTTATAGATATTTAATCTGACTTTGCATGTCCTTACTCAGCGAGATCACATAACTGTTTCAAAGTGGTCTATGATCCATGTAGACCTGGACATTTGTTTATCTGATCACTACATTTATTGTGTCCTGTTGTCTCAACTGAGTTTGATTGATTGCTAACGAGCTTTAACACAAAAAAAAAAAAAAAAAATAGGAAGATCTAAGGGCTAGCCTTCTATAAATGTAGACTTAGCTTGGGGAAGCATTCATGCAGGGGTGCATTCGTGCACTTGTATTCGTGTATTTTTATTCAAAGTACTTTTTTTTCTAAGTACTCGGCAGTTATAACATGGCAGAATATAATCAAGCATCTCTTCTCTCTTCATACAGGTAAACAGATCATTCATTCTCTGAGCTGAAATATCCTGCATGTCTATTGCTCCAGTCCCTGACAGCAAGCAGCTTGAATGGTAAACAGATCATTCATTCTCTGAGCTGAAATATCCTGCATGTCTATTGCTCCAGTCCCTGACAGCAAGCAGCTTGAATGGTATCTGAGTCATTCCATCTTCGGCATTGAATCCTGCATATATCTATATATGTTAGTCATACTATTATGCATTTTTTGTGTTTATAGATATTTAATCTGACTTTGCATGTCCTTACTCAGCGAGATCACATAACTGTTTCAAAGTGGTCTATGATCCATGTAGACCTGGACATTTGTTTATCTGATCACTACATTTATTGTGTCCTGTTGTCTCAACTGAGTTTGATTGATTGCTAACGAGCTTTAACACAAAAAAAAAAAAAAAAAATAGGAAGATCTAAGGGCTAGCCTTCTATAAATGTAGACTTAGCTTGGGGAAGCATTCATGCAGGGGTGCATTCGTGCACTTGTATTCGTGTATTTTTATTCAAAGTACTTTTTTTTCTAAGTACTCGGCAGTTATAACATGGCAGAATATAATCAAGCATCTCTTCTCTCTTCATACAGGTAAACAGATCATTCATTCTCTGAGCTGAAATATCCTGCATGTCTATTGCTCCAGTCCCTGACAGCAAGCAGCTTGAATGGTAAACAGATCATTCATTCTCTGAGCTGAAATATCCTGCATGTCTATTGCTCCAGTCCCTGACAGCAAGCAGCTTGAATGGTAAACAGATCATTCATTCTCTGAGCTGAAATATCCTGCATGTCTATTGCTCCAGTCCCTGACAGCAAGCAGCTTGAATGGTAAACAGATCATTCATTCTCTGAGCTGAAATATCCTGCATGTCTATTGCTCCAGTCCCTGACAGCAAGCAGCTTGAATGGTATCTGAGTCATTCCATCTTCGGCATTGAATCCTGCATATATCTATATATGTTAGTCATACTATTATGCATTTTTTGTGTTTATAGATATTTAATCTGACTTTGCATGTCCTTACTCAGCGAGATCACATAACTGTTTCAAAGTGGTCTATGATCCATGTAGACCTGGACATTTGTTTATCTGATCACTACATTTATTGTGTCCTGTTGTCTCAACTGAGTTTGATTGATTGCTAACGAGCTTTAACACAAAAAAAAAAAAAAAAAATAGGAAGATCTAAGGGCTAGCCTTCTATAAATGTAGACTTAGCTTGGGGAAGCATTCATGCAGGGGTGCATTCGTGCACTTGTATTCGTGTATTTTTATTCAAAGTACTTTTTTTTCTAAGTACTCGGCAGTTATAACATGGCAGAATATAATCAAGCATCTCTTCTCTCTTCATACAGGTAAACAGATCATTCATTCTCTGAGCTGAAATATCCTGCATGTCTATTGCTCCAGTCCCTGACAGCAAGCAGCTTGAATGGTAAACAGATCATTCATTCTCTGAGCTGAAATATCCTGCATGTCTATTGCTCCAGTCCCTGACAGCAAGCAGCTTGAATGGTAAACAGATCATTCATTCTCTGAGCTGAAATATCCTGCATGTCTATTGCTCCAGTCCCTGACAGCAAGCAGCTTGAATGGTAAACAGATCATTCATTCTCTGAGCTGAAATATCCTGCATGTCTATTGCTCCAGTCCCTGACAGCAAGCAGCTTGAATGGTATCTGAGTCATTCCATCTTCGGCATTGAATCCTGCATATATCTATATATGTTAGTCATACTATTATGCATTTTTTGTGTTTATAGATATTTAATCTGACTTTGCATGTCCTTACTCAGCGAGATCACATAACTGTTTCAAAGTGGTCTATGATCCATGTAGACCTGGACATTTGTTTATCTGATCACTACATTTATTGTGTCCTGTTGTCTCAACTGAGTTTGATTGATTGCTAACGAGCTTTAACACAAAAAAAAAAAAAAAAAATAGGAAGATCTAAGGGCTAGCCTTCTATAAATGTAGACTTAGCTTGGGGAAGCATTCATGCAGGGGTGCATTCGTGCACTTGTATTCGTGTATTTTTATTCAAAGTACTTTTTTTTCTAAGTACTCGGCAGTTATAACATGGCAGAATATAATCAAGCATCTCTTCTCTCTTCATACAGGTAAACAGATCATTCATTCTCTGAGCTGAAATATCCTGCATGTCTATTGCTCCAGTCCCTGACAGCAAGCAGCTTGAATGGTAAACAGATCATTCATTCTCTGAGCTGAAATATCCTGCATGTCTATTGCTCCAGTCCCTGACAGCAAGCAGCTTGAATGGTAAACAGATCATTCATTCTCTGAGCTGAAATATCCTGCATGTCTATTGCTCCAGTCCCTGACAGCAAGCAGCTTGAATGGTAAACAGATCATTCATTCTCTGAGCTGAAATATCCTGCATGTCTATTGCTCCAGTCCCTGACAGCAAGCAGCTTGAATGGTATCTGAGTCATTCCATCTTCGGCATTGAATCCTGCATATATCTATATATGTTAGTCATACTATTATGCATTTTTTGTGTTTATAGATATTTAATCTGACTTTGCATGTCCTTACTCAGCGAGATCACATAACTGTTTCAAAGTGGTCTATGATCCATGTAGACCTGGACATTTGTTTATCTGATCACTACATTTATTGTGTCCTGTTGTCTCAACTGAGTTTGATTGATTGCTAACGAGCTTTAACACAAAAAAAAAAAAAAAAAATAGGAAGATCTAAGGGCTAGCCTTCTATAAATGTAGACTTAGCTTGGGGAAGCATTCATGCAGGGGTGCATTCGTGCACTTGTATTCGTGTATTTTTATTCAAAGTACTTTTTTTTCTAAGTACTCGGCAGTTATAACATGGCAGAATATAATCAAGCATCTCTTCTCTCTTCATACAGGTAAACAGATCATTCATTCTCTGAGCTGAAATATCCTGCATGTCTATTGCTCCAGTCCCTGACAGCAAGCAGCTTGAATGGTAAACAGATCATTCATTCTCTGAGCTGAAATATCCTGCATGTCTATTGCTCCAGTCCCTGACAGCAAGCAGCTTGAATGGTAAACAGATCATTCATTCTCTGAGCTGAAATATCCTGCATGTCTATTGCTCCAGTCCCTGACAGCAAGCAGCTTGAATGGTATCTGAGTCATTCCATCTTCGGCATTGAATCCTGCATATATCTATATATGTTAGTCATACTATTATGCATTTTTTGTGTTTATAGATATTTAATCTGACTTTGCATGTCCTTACTCAGCGAGATCACATAACTGTTTCAAAGTGGTCTATGATCCATGTAGACCTGGACATTTGTTTATCTGATCACTACATTTATTGTGTCCTGTTGTCTCAACTGAGTTTGATTGATTGCTAACGAGCTTTAACACAAAAAAAAAAAAAAAAAATAGGAAGATCTAAGGGCTAGCCTTCTATAAATGTAGACTTAGCTTGGGGAAGCATTCATGCAGGGGTGCATTCGTGCACTTGTATTCGTGTATTTTTATTCAAAGTACTTTTTTTTCTAAGTACTCGGCAGTTATAACATGGCAGTTAGACAGGGCAGGAGACAGGTAAGACAATCTAAATCTAATCCATATTCACTTGAAACAACACAAATACTCACCATATTTATTTGCATATTCTATATCCTGGCTGCTGCATTCACTCACATTCACCGCCCTTGCATTAACTCTCTACACTCCATCCATATCGGCCCCTCTGTCCTTGCCTCTCCTATGTATAGCACTCATGCTCTGTTCACATTGCTTAGCAGCGCAGATCCATTCAGTCCCACCATCCAACACAAGAGACGCTCTCACAAATCACTTAACCATCTGCTCACTCTTTCGATCCTCCTCCTCCTAGTTGCTGGAGACATCTCTCCAAACCCCGGCCCCCCATGTTATAGCCAGTCAAACCTCCCAATTGCTACACCCAGAAACCCCTCTAACCTTATTAATATTCCCTGCATGCCTTCTGTCTCTTTGAATTGTGCCCTTTGGAATTCTCGCTCTGTGTGTAATAAACTCTCCTTCATCCATGACTTCTTCCTTTCTAATTCTCTTAACCTCCTGGCTCTTACTGAAACCTGGATCCAGCAGTCAGACACCACCGCTGCTGCTGCTCTTTCATATGGTGCACTACACTTTTCTCATACCCCAAGATCGGACAACAGAGCAGGTGGAGGCGTTGGTCTGCTCCTTTCACCAAAATGTACTTTCCAAGTTATCCCCCAAGTACCCTCACTTGTCTTCCCTTCCTTTGAGGTCCATGTGGTCAGACTCTACGTCCCCTTCTCCATGCGAGTGGTGGTGGTGTATCGTCCTCCCGGCCCCTCTCATCAGTTCCTGGATCACTTTGCCACCTGGCTTCCACACTTTCTTTCCTGTGACACCCCCACCCTTATCATGGGTGATTTCAACATCCCTATTGCCTCTCCCCTCTCCCCATCTGCTTCTCACCTTTTGGCTCTAACCTCCTCTTTCGGCCTCTCGCAGCATACTAACTCGCCAACACATGAAGATGGAAACTCCCTTGACTTGGTCTTCTCCCGGCTTTGCTCAGTGGATGATTTCACAAACTCCCCTCTCCCACTCTCTGACCACCACCTTCTTTCATTCTCTATCAAGAACTGCCATCCCGCTCAGGTCACCCCCACTTTCCACACTTATAGAAACATACAGGCCATTAACACCCAGGAACTTATGAAGAACTTGCAGTCCTCATTGGCCCCAATCTCCTCCATCTCATGTCCTGATTCTGCTCTGAAGCATTACAATGAAACCCTGCAAAGTGCCCTGGATGAAGCTGCTCCTCCTATACATAAAACAACTCGGCACAGACGGCAACAACCGTGGCACACGCTGCAAACACGTTTCCTGCAGCGGTGCTCCAGGTGCGCAGAACGTCTGTGGAGAAAATCTATTCTACCCGAAGATTTCATCCATTATAAGTTCATGCTAAAGACATACAATTCTGCCCTTCACCTCTCCAAACAAACCTACTTCAACACCCTCATCACCTCCCTGTCCAATAACCCTAAACGTCTCTTTGACACGTTCCAGTCCCTACTCAACCCAAGAGCGCAGGCCCCAACCACGGATCTCCGTGCTGACAATCTGGCCAATTACTTCAAAGAAAAAATTGACCATATTCGACAGGAAATCATCTCCCAATCTCTTCATACCATGCACTGTCCTCCCTCCCCCACTGCATCTAGTTCACTCTCTGACTTTGAACCAGTTACAGAAGAAGAAGTAAGCAGGCTCCTTGCATCTTCTCGCCCGACCACTTGCACCAGTGACCCCATTCCGTCACACTTCCTCCAGTCCCTTTCCCCGGCTGTCACCTCTCACCTAACTAAAATATTCAACCTTTCCCTCACTTCCGGTATTTTTCCCTCCTCATTTAAGCATGCCATCATACATCCATTACTTAAAAAACCATCCCTCGACCAAAACTGTGCCGCTAATTATAGACCTGTCTCTAATCTTCCCTTCATCTCTAAACTCCTCGAACGCCTGGTCCACTCCCGTCTTACCCGCTATCTCTCAGATAACTCTCTTCTCGACCCTCTTCAATCTGGTTTCCGCTCTTTACACTCTACTGAAACTGCCCTCACTAAAGTCTCTAATGACCTACTAACAGCTAAATCTAATGGTCACTACTCCATGCTAATTCTCTTGGATCTCTCTGCAGCATTTGATACTGTGGATCATCAGCTCCTCCTCACTATGCTCCGCTCCATCGGCCTCAAGGACACCGTTCTCTCCTGGTTCTCCTCCTATCTCTCTGACCGATCCTTCACTGTATGTTTCGCTGGTTCCTCCTCCTCTCACCTTCCCCTTACTGTTGGGGTTCCTCAAGGATCAGTCCTAGGCCCCCTCCTCTTCTCTTTGTATACTGCCCCTATTGGACAAACAATCAGTAGATTTGGCTTCCAGTACCATCTCTATGCTGACGACACCCAACTATACACTTCTTCTCCTGATCTCACGCCTGCCTTATTAGAAAACACCAGTGATTGTCTTACCGCTGTCTCTAGCATCATGTCCTCCCTCTATCTGAAACTAAACCTGTCAAAAACTGAACTCCTCGTGTTTTCTCCCTCTACTAACCTACCTTTGCCTGACATTGCCATCTCCGTTTGCGGTTCCACCATTACTCCAAAGCAACATGCCCGCTGCCTTGGGGTCATCCTTGATTCTGACCTTTCATTCACCCCCCACATCCGATCACTGGCTCGCTCTTCTTACCTGCATCTCAAAAACATTTCTAGAATTCGCCCTTTTCTTACTTTCGACTCTGCAAAAACTCTTACTGTTTCACTTATTCATTCTCGTCTGGACTATTGTAACTCTCTACTAATCGGCCTCCCTCTTACCAAACTCTCCCCGCTCCAATCTGTCCTGAATGCTGCTGCCAGGATCATATTCCTCACCAACCGTTACACCGATGCCTCTACCTTGTGCCAGTCATTACACTGGTTACCCATCCACTCAAGAATCCAGTACAAAACTACTACCCTCATCCACAAAGCACTCCATGGCTCAGCACCACCCTACATCTCCTCTCTGGTCTCAGTCTACCACCCTACCCGTGCCCTCCGCTCCGCTGATGACCTCAGGTTAGCATCCTCAATAATCAGAACCTCCCACTCCCGTCTCCAAGACTTTACACGTGCTGCGCCGATTCTTTGGAATGCACTACCTAGGATAATACGATTAATCCCCAATCCCCACAGTTTTAAGCGTGCCCTAAAAACTCATTTGTTCAGACTGGCCTACCGCCTCAATGCATTAACCTAACGATCCCTGTGTGGCCTATATTAAAAAAAAAAAAAAAAATTAATTAACTGGTTCATGCAGCTTTACATGAACACCCAAGCCTTACACTATGGCTGGTCCGAATAACTATAGCAATTGTTACCATCCACCTCTCGTGTCTCCCCTTTTCCTCATAGTTTGTAAGCTTACGAGCAGGGCCCTCACTCCTCTTGGTATCTGTTTTGAACTGTATTTCTGTTATGCTGTAATGTCTATTGTATGTACAAGTCCCCTCTATAATTTGTAAAGCGCTGCGGAATATGTTGGCGCTATATAAATAAAAATTATTATTATTATTATTATTATAGAATAGCCTATGGGGGCACAGTTCACTCCATGCTGCCAACACTATGTCACGAATCCCAGCAATATGTGGAGAGGAGGAGAAAAAGATCCGTGCATACAAGGCGCACACCCAAAATCACAAGACATTGTTGAAGTTATGTGCAATATTTATTAGTAGACATAATAAAACCATTAAAAGTCTGTCTTTTAATGGTTTTATTATGTCTACTAATAAATATTGCACATAATTTCAACATTGTCTTGTGATTTTGGGTGTGCGCCTTGTATGCACAGATCTTTTTCTCCTCCTCTCCACATGTTTAGCCTCTCCGTGCACGAGGCAGCAGCCCCATTCATATTAGTCCTTATATAGACATGCCCTATAGTAGTGCTCCCTACCTTTTTTGTTCTTGGATCCCAGCAATATGTCAGGGATCCTGGGGAGGATACTTTTATCGTCCCCGCTACTCACACCAAATTGTCACAAACCGTTTAATTGTCACAGTTGTTTAATTGCCCCTGGTTCCTTCTGAAGGGGATTTATCTATATCCCACTTCCCAGTTCCGATTTGGAACTTGCAGCTCTCTGGCTCTCCCCTTACCCTCAGGTCAGATTAGGGACTGCACCTAGGGTAATTAGTCACCAGAAAGGCTGCCTGCTATGTACTGGATATTGGGCTCACTGCAGCGAGGGCAATTTAACTACTCCCACTCAGGCAGGAACAATAATTAACGCCGCCATCACTACACAGATTGCCAAAACGCACAGAACAAAGTATGCTGCCACCAGCTCCAATTGCACCAAAGGTCAACTGGTCCGGAGCCAACCCAAATCAGTAGCGTAACTCACCTCAGAGGACACACAGTTCGTTATAGAGCAGAGAGAGACAAGCTGGCTATTATATATTTTACTCCATAAAAAAATAGGCAGTGTTTACAAGGTATAAAAAGATATTATAAAGGAGATGTAATGGGGTCTACCAAGCTAGGGTACCTCTTTCAGTACCACCCCGTGTTTAAGGAGGTCCACTCTGCTTTGGCTGGAGTCTGAATGAAGGACGCTGGCTGGAATTGCTTGGTTACATGGGCGTATATAAAAAATCACTGCTTCTCCACGTATTTCCTGTCTGACAACACTTTACTCACAGGACACAGAATATATCACACAGATACAGAGGGCAGGCAAATAGAAAAGCGGCAGGCCAGAAATACATTACAATAGCCACAGGTGGCCGGAGCCTGATGATATTTACTGTGGGAATTACAAAGGTGGGGGGCGGACAAAAGGGGAAGATCGTGTCCCCTCTGTCTAGGGGTGCAGCCTGTGGGCTGATGCATTAGGGACATGCATCTCACATGGAACCTATTATACATACATATAACTGCACAACATATTCTGGGTGCTGAGTGGTTCCATAACACGTAACAGGAGACAATCATATCTACAAAGCAGCTACAAATAAAAAGAGGATTAAAACAGAAATGAACACTCACATATTGCTTAGATCATTCCAGGCTAACCATGCTAGTGGGAGGAGCCAGACATCACAATGCATTACAGAGGGTCTTGTTGCAGCAGCGTCCCTGGCAAGAATGAAGGCTGGGCTGAGTGCAGTAACTTAGTCTTCTGGGCTTGTGACATCACTAAAGGGGCTGTTTTACCTGCACCCTCCCCTAGCTGCCAGGGTGCACATTTTGGTATGAAAACTTATAATACTTATAACTGGGTGTCACGATATGGTATGAAATATCATATAAGTAGTTTCTCTTGCTAGCAGGCTGTGGGCTAAAAAAGCCCCCCTTCCCTTTCACTCAGGAAAGAGCTTCCCTTTCCAAGGGATGGGGGAAGAAGAGTTTATTACCTCTAGCTTGGAGAGCAAAGGTATTTACGACATCCCTGCAGTGGAAAGTGACCGGCTAGAACTGGATTCTAAGTCTCTAGAATTCATGGAAGTTCTTTGTTTTGTTTTTGTAAGATATTACGCAAACCGTTTACGTTATGAACACGAAAATATATATTCTTAATCTCCCTCGGTAGATCTGCCCATCCCTCTAAACACGGGCTTCTAACTCCATCTGGTAAAGAAGTAGGGATTTCTCTGTAAATATGTATCCCAGATAGGACATATTTGATCTCATTAGAATGCCCACGTTAATCTGAGATGAATGCTAGGTTTGTTATGACTATGACATGTTTTGTAGCGGAGTTATAGAAATTAGATATAGGTTGGGGTAAAATTAGTTAACTGAAGAGGTAGGAGGGACAAGGTAATTCAACCCCTTTCTGGGATGTTACAGGCTGAAGCTATAACTGTCTGCCCAGATCCCCAGCTCAGTCTTCTTGACTTTTCTTTCTGGAGAGCCCTGAGCACGTCCAATGAACTGGGACGTATGGAAATTCCACTAGCCGGGTTGCCTGCAATGCAATGAACTGAGAACATGTGAGTGTTATATTTTCTCCTTTAATCCCCTTTATGTTATAATTACCTTGTACATTTTTGCAATTGTCTCATTTGTAACATCTTTGTAAAATATTTTGATAAAGCACTGCCTAAATTTTGTGGGGTATATTATTTCATGCCAGTTCTTTCTCCATGCTCTAAAAACGTACCTTAAGTCTTCTGAAGGGAATTACGCTACTGTGTTGGGTTAGCTTCGGACCCGTTTAATTGAAGCTGGTGGCAACGACCCTGTGCAGACTTTTGGGTAATGCTGTAGCGACTGTGGCGTTGATAATTATTGTTCCTGCCTGAGTGGGAGTAGTTTATCGCGTCGCTGAAGCATGCCCAATAGCCAGTACATAGCAGGCAGCCTTTCTGGCGACTAATTACCCCAGGTGCAGTACCACATCTGACCTGAGAGTAAGGGGGGCGCTAGAGAGCTGCAAGTTTTAAGTGGAACTGTAAGCGGGATATACATAAATCCCTGCAGTTCGTGGTATATTGCAGAGCAGTGTGATACCTAGAATAAGCCCCTGCTGGAAACTAAGAGGTCAATAGCCTTGAGTGTGTTTTTTCATCACATTGTGAAGTGGAGGGATAACTAAGATAAGCCCCCCTGCACGTGATAGCCGTCTGTTGGCCCAAAGTCACCCCGATCCGTGACGTAGGGGTGACGGTCACGGTGTGAATCGTGACAAATTGGTGGCAGCGGTCAGGGATTCTTGACACTGGGATTGAGAACCTAGCAGAATAACGGCACACACATCACTCATCTTATATTGAAATTAGCTTTCTTTTTTTGAATTACAATTCTTTTTATTACATTTTTTTAAATTAACAAGGCATATAAACAATATAATTAGGCTGATCACATAGCAGTCACAAAAACCCAAGACCCCTAACTGAAATTAGCTTTCTAATGATTCCAAACATGGACTAGCTCTTCCACTCTTTTCAGGAGTAATCCATTTTTCGGGTTCTTTTGGTGCTAGAATTTAGCAAAAGGCGCTGTAGCAAAGCTCTGTCAAAGAATGTTCCAAATATGTAACTGTCATATTTCTATCATACACTGGCATCGTATTATGGCTTCTTTAACCCCTTTACCCCCAAGGGTGGTTTGCACGTTAATGACCAGGCCAATTTTTACAATTCTCACCACTGTCCCTTTATGAGGTTATAACTCTGGAACGCTTCAACGGATCCCGGTGATTCTGACATTGTTTTCTCGTGACATATTGTACTTCTTGATAGTTGTAAAATTTATTTGATATTACTTGCGTTTATTTGTGAAAAAAAATTGAAATTTGGCGAAAATTTAGAAAATTTCGGATTTTCCAACTTTGAATTTTTATGCAATTAAATCACAGAGATATGTCACACAAAATACTTAATAAGTAACATTTCCCACATGTCTACTTTACATCAGCACAATTTTGGAACCAAATTTTTTTTTCTTAGGGAGTTATAAGGGTTAAATGTTGACTAGCAATTTCTCATTTTTACAACACCATTTTTTTTTAGGGACCACATCTCATTTGAAGTAATTTTGAGGGGTCTATATGAAAATACCCAAGTGTGACACCATTCTAAAAACTGCACCCCACAAGGTGCTCAAAACAACATTCAAGAAGTTTATTAACCCTTCAGGTGTTTCACAGGAATTTTTGGAATGTTTAAATAAAAATGAACATTTAACTTTTTTTCACAAAAAATTTACTTCAGCTCCAATTTGTTTTATTTTACCAAGTGTAACAGGAGAAAATGGACCCCAAAAGTTGTTGTACAATTTGTCCTGAGTACGCCGATACCCCATATGTGGGGGTAAACCACTGTTTGGGCGCATGACAGAGCTCGGAAGCGAAGGAGCGCCATTTGACTTTTCAGTGCAGAATTGACAGGAATTGAGATGGGACACCATGTTGCGTTTGGAGAGCCACTGATGTGCCTAAACATTGAAACCCCCCACAAGTGACACCATTTTGGAAAGTAGACCCGCTAAGGAACTTATCTAGAGGTGTGGTGAGCACTTTGACCCACCAAGTGCTTCACAGAAGTTTATAATGCAGAACCGTAAAAATAAAAAATCATATTTTTTCACAAAAATTATCTTTTTGCCCCCAATTTGTTATTTTCCCAAGGGCAAGAGAAGAAATTGGACCCCAAAAGTTTTTGTACAATTTGTCCTGAGTACGCTGATACCCCATATGTGGAGAGCTCGGAATGGAAGGGGCGCCGTTTGACTTTTCAATGCAAAATTGACAGGAATTGAGATGGATGTAAAGAAGCTGCGGAGACACCATCACGTGTTTCTCGACGCAAGCAGTGAATAGCCAGGCCTATGCCAAGCATGGTATCCATCCACAGACAGTGTTCTGGAATCACTGCGTTGAGAAACACGTGATGGTGTCTCCGCGGTGTTGGATGTTTTGGCCTCCCCGAGGCAATCATCTGTGCCTTTATAGCCTTTTTACTAGGCACTGCTCCTAATAGCCAGATTCCTACTCCACACTGATGAGGGGCAAAAACCCCGAAACAGCTGTCTGTGGATGGATACCATGCTTGGCATAGGTGGCTTTCCTTCATAGGATGCTGCCCTTCCCGTGGTTGTTCCTTCCCGGGGAAAGGCCTGGCTATTCACTGCTTGCGTCGAGAAACACGTGATGGTGTCTCCGCAGCTTCTTTACATGCATCTGCATATTTCCCATAAGGGATGGGGGCAGTGTTCTGGAATCACTGCGTTGAGAAACACGTGATGGTGTCTCCGCGGTGTTGGATGTTTTGGTCTCCCCGAGGCCAATCATCTGTGCCTTTATAGCCTTTTTACTAGGCACTGCTCGTAATAGCCAGATTCCTACTCCACACTGATGAGGGGCAAAAACCCCGAAACAGCTGTCTGTGGATGGATACCATGCTTGGCATAGGTGGCTTTCCTTCATAGGATGCTGCCCTTCCCGTGGTTGTTCCTTCCCGGGGAAAGGCCTGGATATTCACTGCTTGCGTCGAGAAACACGTGATGGTGTCTCCGCAGCTTCTTTACATGCATCTGCATATTTCCCATAAGGGATGGGGGCAGTGTTCTGGAATCACTGCGTTGAGAAACACGTGATGGTGTCTCCGCGGTGTTGGATGTTTTGGTCTCCATGAGGCCAATCATCTGTGCCTTTATAGCCTTTTTACTAGGCACTGCTCCTAATAGCCAGATTCCTACTCCACACTGATGAGGGGCAAAAACCCCGAAACAGCTGTCTGTGGATGGATACCATGCTTGGCATAGGTGGCTTTCCTTCATAGGATGCTGCCCTTCCCGTGGTTGTTCCTTCCCGGGAAAGGCCTGGCTATTCACTGCTTGCGTCGAGAAACACGTGATGGTGTCTCCGCAGCTTCTTTACATGCATCTGCATATTTCCCATAAGGGATGGGGGCAGTGTTCTGGAATCACTGCGTTGAGAAACACGTGATGGTGTCTCCGCGGTGTTGGATGTTTTGGTCTCCCCGAGGCCAATCATCTGTGCCTTTATAGGAATTGAGATGGGACGCCATGTTGCGTTTGGAGAGCCACTGATTTGCCTAAACATTGAAACCCCCCAATTATAACTGAAACCCTATCCCAACACACACCCCTAACCCTAATCCCAATGGTAACCCTAACCGCACCTCTAACCCAGACACACCCCTAACCCTAATCCCAACCTTATTCCCAACCGTAAATGCAATCCAAACCCTAACTTTAGCCCCAACCCTAACTGTAGCCCCAACCCTAGCCCTAACCCTAGCCCTTACCCTAACCCTAGCAATAACCCTAGCCCTAACCCTAAACCTAACCCCAACCCTAACCCTAATGGGAAAATGGAAATAAATACATTTTTTTAATTTTTCCCTAACTAAGGGGGTGATGATGGGGGGTTTGACTTACTTTTATAGCGGGTTTTTAGCGGATATTTATGATTGGCAGCCGTCACACACTGAAAGACGCTTTTTATTGCAAAAAATATTTTTTGCATTACCACATTTTGAGAGCTATAATTTTTCCATATTTGAGTCCACAGAGTCATGTGAGGTCTTGTTTTTTGCGGGACGAGTTGTCGTTTTTATTGGTAACATTTTCGGGCACGTGACATTTTTTGATCGTTTTTTATTCCGATTTTTGTGAGGCAGAATGATAAGTCTGTCTACACTATGGTTATTTTCTTTCACCTTTCCTCCCCCTTCTCTTCCTTCCCCCACCCCACCACTTCCCTCTTCCTTTTCCCTACATGTAACTATGGAAAAAGCATATAGCAACACAACATTAATGCATAGAGTTTGTTGATATGTTTAAAAGTTTAATAAAAATACTTTAACAAAAAAAAAAAAACAGCTATTCATGAATTTCTTTTGGGGGAGGCGTTTATACCGTTCCGCGTTTGGTAAAATTGATAAATCAGTTTTATTCTTCGGGTCAGTACGATTACAGCGAAACCTCATTTATATCATTTTTTTATGTTTTGGCGCTTTTATACGATAAAAACTATTTTATAGTTTTATATTTTATATATACTATTTTATATACCTTTGCCTGACATTGCCATCTCCGTGTGCGGTTCCACCATTACTCCAAAGCAACATGCCCGCTGCCTTGGGGTCATCCTTGATTCTGACCTTTCATTCACCCCCTACATCCGATCACTGGCTCGCTCTTCTTACCTGCATCTCAAAAACATTTCTAGAATTCGCCCTTTTCTTACTTTCGACTCTGCAAAAACTCTGACTGTTTCACTTATTCATTCTCGTCTGGACTATTGTAACTCTCTACTAATCGGCCTCCCTCTTGCAAAACTCTCCCCGCTCCAATCTGTCCTGAATGCTGCAGCCAGGATCATATTCCTCACCAACCGTTACACCGATGCCTCTACCTTGTGCCAGTCATTACACTGGCTACCCATCCACTCCAGAATCCAGTACAAAACTACTACCCTCATCCACAAAGCACTCCATGGCTCAGCACCACCCTACATCTCCTCCCTGGTATCAGTCTACCACCCTACCCGTGCCCTCCGCTCCGCTAATGACCTCAGGTTAGCATCCTCAATAATCAGAACCTCCCACTCCCGTCTCCAAGACTTTACACGTGCTGCGCCGATTCTTTGGAATGCACTACCTAGGTTAATACGATTAATCCCCAATCCCCACAGTTTTAAGCGTGCCCTAAAAACTCATTTGTTCAGACTGGCCTACCGCCTCAATGCATTAACCTAACGATCCCTGTGTGGCCTATTTATAATAATAAAAAAAAAAGGTTCCTCGCATCATGTTCTCATACACTTTATGCAGTATTAGCCCTCTGTGTCTGTACTGCTACATACTTAGGCAGGTAACTGGTTCATGCAGCTTTACATGAACACCTGAGCCTTACACTATGGCCGGTCCGAATAACTAAAGCAATTGTTACCATCCACCTCTTGTGTCTCCCCTTTTCCCCATAGTTTGTAAGCTTGTGAGCAGGGCCCTCACTCCTCTTGGTATCTGTTTTGAACTGTATTTCTGTTATGCTGTAATGTCTATTGCCTGTACAAGTCCCCTCTATAATTTGTAAAGCGCTGCGGAATATGTTGGCGCTATATAAATAAAAATTATTATTATTATTATTATTTATAGAAAAAATAATTATTTTGGCATCGCTTTATTCTCAGGACTATAACTTTTTAATTTTTTTGCTGATGATGCTGTGTGGCGGCTCGTTTTTTGCGGGACAAGATGTCGTTTTCAGCGGTACTATGGTTATTTATATCTGTCTTTTTGGTCGCGTGTTATTCCACTTTTTGTTCGGCGGTATGATAATGAAGCGTTTTTTTTGCTTCGTTTTTTTTTTTCCTTACGTTGTTTACTGAAGAGGTTAACTAGTGGGGCAGTTTTATAGGTTGGGTCGTTACGGACGCGGCGATACTAAATATGTGTACTTTTATTGTTTGATTGTTTTTTATTTAACTCCTTAGTGACAGAGCCAATTTCCTACTTAATGACCGAGCCAATTTTTGCAATTCTGACCACTGTCGCTTTATGAGGTTATAACTCTGGAACGCTTCAACGGATCCCGCTGATTCTGAGATTGTTTTTTCGTGACATATTGTACTTCATGTTAGTGGTAACATTTCTTCGATATTACTTGCGATTATTTATGAAAAAAACGGAAATATGGCGAAAATTTTTAAAATTTTGCAATTTTCAAATTTTGTATTTTTATGCCCTTAAATCAGAGAGATATGTCACGAAAAATAGTTAATAAATAACATTTACCACATGTCTACTTTACATCAGCACAATTTTGGAAACAAATTTTTTTTTTTTTAGGGAGTTATAAGGGTTAAAAGTTGACCAGCAATTTCTCATTTTTACAACACCATTTTTTTTTAGGGACCACATCACATTTGAAGTCATTTTGAGGGGTCTATATGATAGAAAATACCCAAGTGTGACACCATTCTAAAAACTACACCCCTCAAGGTTCTCAAAACCACATTCAAGAAGTTTATTAACCCTTTACGTGCTTCACAGGAACTGAAACAATGTGGAAGGAAAAAATGAACATTTCACTTTTTTTTGCAAACATCTTAATTCAGAACCATTTTTTTTTATTTTCACATGTGTAAAAACAGAAATGTAACCATAAATTTTGTTGTGCAATTTCTCCTGAGTATGTCGATACCCAATATGTGGGGGTAAACCACTGTTTGGGCGCACCGTAGAGCTTGGAAGAGAAGGAGTGCCGTTTTACTTTTTCAATGTAGAATTGGCTGGAATTGAGATCGGACGCCATGTTGTGTTTGCAGAGCCCCTGATGTGCCTAAACAGTGGAAACCCCCCACAATTGACCCCATTTTGGAAACTAGACCCCCCATGGAACTTATCTAGATGTGTGGTGAGCACTTTGAACCCCCAAGTGCTTCACAGAACTTTATAACGTAGAGCCGTGAAAATAAAAAATCGCTTTTGTTTACACAAAAATGATCTTTTTGCCCACAAATTTTAATTTTCACAAGGGTAACAGGAGAAATTAGACCAGAAAAGTTGTTGTGCAATTTCTCCTGAGTATGTCGATACCCAATATGTGGGGGTAAACCACTGTTTGGGCGCACCGTAGAGCTTGGAAGAGAAGGAGTGCCGTTTTACTTTTTCAATGTAGAATTGGCTGGAATTGAGATCGGACGCCATGTTGTGTTTGCAGAGCCTCTGATGTGCCTAAACAGTGGAAACCCCCCACAAGTGACACCATTTTGGAAACTAGACCCCTTAAGGAACTTATCTAGATGTGTGGTGAGCACTTTGAACCCCTATGTGCTTCACAGAAGTTTATAACGTAGAGCCGTGAAAAAAAAAAAATCGCATTTTTTCTACAAATATGATCTTTTTGCCCACAAATTTTTATTTTCACAAGGGTAACAGGAGAAATTAGACCACTAAAGTTGTAGTGCAATTTCTCCTGAGTACGTCGATACCCAATATGTGGGGGTAAACCACTGTTTGGGCGCACCGCAGAGCTTGGAAGAGAAAGAGTGCCGTTTTACTTTTTCAATGTAGAATTGGCTGGAATTAAGATCGGACGCCATGTCGCGTTTGCAGAGCCCCTGATGTGCCTAAACAGTAGAAATCCCCCACAAGTGACCCCATTTTGGAAACTAGACCCCCCATGGAACTTATCTAGATGTGTGGTGAGAACTTTGAATGCCCAAGTGCTTCACAGAAGTTTATAATGCAGAGTCGTGAAAATAAAAAATATTTTTTTTTTCCACAAAAAAAATTTTTTAGCCCGCAAGTTTTTATTTTCACAAGGGTAACAAGAAAAATTGGACCCAAAAAGTTGTTGTCCAATTTGTCCTGAGTATGCTGGTACCCCATATGTGGGGGTAAACCACTGTTTAGGCGCACGGCAGAGCTCGGAAGAAGGAGCGCCGTTTTGGAATGCAGACTTTGATAGAATGGTCTGCGAGCATTATGTTGCGTTTGCAGAGCCCCTGATGTACCTAACCAGTAGAAACCCTCCACAAGTGACCCCATTTTGGAAACTAGACCCCCCATGGAACTTATCTAGATGTGTGGTGAGAACTTTGAATGCCCAAGTGCTTCACAGAAGTTTAGAATGCAGAGTCGTGAAAATAAAAAATATTTTTTTTTTCACAAAAAAGATATTGTAGCCCCCAAGTGTTTATTTTCACAAGGGTAACAGGAGAAATTGGACTGCAATAGTTGTTGTCCAATTTATCCCGAGTACGCTGATGCGCCATATGTGGGGGTAAACCACTGTTTGGGCACTCGGCAGAGCTCGGAAGGGAAGGAGCGCCGTTTTGGAATGCAGACTTTGATAGAATGGTCTGTGGGCATTATGTTGCGATTGCAGAGCCCCTGATGTACCTAAACAGTAGTAACCCCCCACAAGTGACCCCGTTTTGGAAACTATACCCCCCAAGGAACTTATATAGATGTGTGGTGAGAACTTTGAATGCCCAAGTGCTTCACAGAAGTTTATAATGCAGAGTCATAAAAAAATATATATATATATTTTTCCACAAAAAAGATTTTGTAGCCCCCAAGTTTTTATTTTCACAAGGGTAACAAGAGAAATTGGACCCCAGAAGTTGTTGTCCACTTTATCCCGAGTACGCTGATGCCCCATATGTGGGGGTAACCCACTGTTTGGGCGCACGGCAGAGCTCAGAAGGGAGGGAGCACCATTTGACTTTTTGAGCGCAAAATTGGCTGTCGTGTTTGGAGACCCCCTGATGTACCTAAACAGTGGAAACCCCCCAATTCTAGCTCCAACCCAACTCCAACACACCCCTAACCCTAATCCCAACCTGATCCATAATCCTAATCACTAACCCTAACCATAATCACAACCCTTACCCCAAAACAACCCTAATGTCAACCCTAACCATAACCCTAATCAAAACCCTAAATCCAACACACCCCTAATCCTAATCTCAACCCTAACCTCAAACCTAACCCTAATCTCAATACACCCCTAATCACAACCCTAACCTTAACCCTAATCCCAAACCTAACCCTAATCCCAAGCGTTAACCCTAATGCCAACCCTAACCCTAATACCAACTCTAATCCAAACCCAAACCCTAATCCCAACTCTAACCCTAACTTTAGCTCCAACCCTAGCCCTAACTTTAGCCCCAACCCTAACCCTAGCCCTAAGGCTACTTTCACACTTGCGTCGTTTGGCATCCGTCGCAATCCGTAGTTTTGGACAAGAAACAGATCCTGCAAATGTGCCCGCAGGATGCGTTTTTTGCCCATAGACTTGTATTGCCGACGGATCGTGACGGATGGCCACACGTCGCGTCCGTCGTGCACTGGATCAGTTGTGTTTTGGCGGACCGTCGGCACAAAAAAAAGTCCAATGAAACTTTTTTTGTACGTCGCATCCGCCATTTCTGACCGCGCTAGCGTTGCCGTAACTCCGCCCCCTCCTCCCCAGGACATAGATTGGGCAGCGGCTGCGTTGAAAAACTACATCCGCTGCCCACGTTGTGCACAATTTTCACAACGTGCGTCGGTATGTCGGGCCGACGCATTGCGACGGCCCCGTACCGACGTAAGTGTGAAAGAAGCCTAACCCTAAATTTAGCCCCAACCCTAACCCTAAATTTAGCCCTAGCCCTAACCTTAGCCCTAACCCTAGCCCTAACCCTACCCCTAGCCCTAACCCTACCCCTAACCCTAGCCCTAACCCTAGCCCTAACCCTAACCCTACCCCTAGCCCTAACCCTAGCCCTAACCCTACCCCTAACCCTAGCCCTAACTCTACCCCTAGCCCTAACCCTAGCCCTAACCCTAGCCCTACCCCTAACCCTACCCCTAACCCTACCCCTAACCCTAGCCCTAACCCTACCCCTAACCCTACCCCTAGCCCTAACCCTACTCCTAACCCTAGCCCTAACCCTAGCCCTAACCCTACCCCTAACCCTACCCCTAACCCTAATTTTAGCCCCAACTGCTGTTCTCCTGCCGGCCAGCAGACGGAGACAGATGGCGGGCGCACTGCGCATGCGCCCGCCATTTTCTTTTCTCTGGCAGCCAGGAGGAGCAGCAGGAGGACCCAGGGACACAGGTGAGTATGCTAGGGTCCTCGAATCCCCCTATTTCTCTGTCCTATGATGTGCGATCACATCAGAGGACAGAGAATTACACTTTACTTTTTTTTTTTGCGGTCGCCGGTAAACAGTTAATTACCGGCGATCGCAAAACAGGGGTCGGTAAAACCGACCCCGATCATGTTCTTTGGGGTCTCGGCTACCCCAGGCAGCCGAGACCCCAAAGATTCTCCCGGGGCCGGCCGGCGGGTGCACTGCGCATGCGCCCGCCATTTTGAAGATGGCGGCGCCCACCGGGAGACACGAGGAGCATCGGGGGAGATAGGTGAGTATTGGGGGGCTACCTGGGACCCCTTTTCTCTGTCCTCGGATGTGCGATCACATCGGAGGACAGAGAAATTAAAAAGAGATCGCGTTTTTGTTTTTTTTTTGCGATCGCCGGTAAACGGTTAATTACCGGCGATCGCAAATGCGGGGTCAGTTAAAAACCCCCCGAATCATGTTCTCTGGGGTCTCGGCTACCCCCGGCAGCCGAGACCCCGGAGAAAATCCGACTCTGGGGGGCGCTATTCACTTTTTCCACAGCGCCGTTAATTAACGGCGCTGTGGTTTAAGTACCCTTAGCGGCCGCCGTTAAAAGGCGTATCGGCGGTCGCTAAGGGGTTAAAGAAATGTATTTATGGGAATAATATATATATTTTTTTTCTTTATTTAGGAATTTTTTTTTATTATTTTTTTTTACACATGTGGAAATTTTTTTTTTTACTTTGTCCCAGGGGGAGACATCACAGATCGCTGATCTGACAGTTTGCACAGCACTCTTGTCAGATCAGCGATCTGACTTACAGCGCTGCGGGCTTACCAAGCACCTGCTCTGAGCAGGCACTTGGTAAGCCACTTCCCTCCCTGCAGGACCCGGATGCCGAGGCCATTTTGGATCCGGGCCTGCAGCGAGGAAGGAGGTAGGAGACCCTAGGAGCAACGCGATCACATCGCGTTGCTGCAGAGGTCTCAGGGAAGCCCGCAGGGAGCCCCCTCCCTGCGCTATGCTTCCCTATACCGCTGGCACACCGCGATCATGTTTGATCGCGGTTTGCCGGGGGCGGTCCGTGACCGCTTCTGGCACATAGTGCCGGATGTCAGCTGCGATATACAGCTGACACCCGGCCGCGATCGGCCGCGCTCCCCCCGTGAGCGCGGACGATTGCGTATAACGTACTATCTCGTCGGTGGGCATACGGGCCCACCCCATCTCGACGGGATAGTACGTCATATGTCAGAAAGGGGTTAATATCTCCCCCACATACAGTACACCCATGGGTTTCAAACAAAGGATTCTTACACACATTCCTGGTTTTGAGAAGGAGGAGGTGGTCTGAGCCCCACACTGGAGTTTCAATTTACACAGTGTCTCTGCCATAGGGCTTTGTGTCTATATCAGCGAAAGCAGTGGGGTGGAAGGGGAGAGGGGTCGAAGCTGCAGCGTGTCTAGGACCATGGTCACATGTGCAAAAATCCCTCAGACCATGATATTTTACATTATCATGACAGGTTGCCTTATACTACAGAGTCTGCCTATGGGGGCTGCCTTATACTACAGGGTCTGCCTATGGGTGCTGTCTTATACTACAGAGTCTTCCTATGGGGGGCTGCCTTATACTACGAAGTCTACCTATGGGTGCTGCCTTGTGCTATAGAGTCTGCCTATGGGGGCTGCCTTATGCTTTAGAGTCTGCCTATGGGGGCTGCCTTATGATTTAGAATCTGCCGATGGGGGTTGCCTAATGCTATAGAGTCTGCCTATGGGGGCTGTCTGATGTTATAGAGTCTGCCTATTGAGGCTACCTTATGCTATAGAGTCTGCCTATGGGACTGCCTTATGCTATAGAGTCTGCCTATGGGGGTGCATTATACAATATAGAGTAGGCCTATGGGGAGTGCATTATACTACATGAAGGCCTATGGGGAGTGCATTATACTATATTGAGGACTATGGTGCACTATACTATATGGAGGCATATGGGGAGTGCATTATACTATATTGAGGATTATCTGGTGCATTTTACTATATGGAAGTTATCTAGGGGGTCATCATACAGTGTTGGAGCCATCAAACAGTTTGGGGGCTACTAAGGGGTTAGTATACTGTGTGGGTGGGTCTATGCAGTGAGGGGGCATTATATTGTGTATAAGGGTGCTGTACAGGGGGAGACTCGGGACATTATTAAATGTAAAGTGGGCACTTATTGTTATAGGGGAACTCAGATTACTGTGACTATCAAAGGGGCACACAGAGGGCATTATTACTTTCTAGTGGGCACTATTGCACCCGGCATTACTATATTATAGAGGGTTGCTTTAGAATTTAGAGGGCACAGAGAACCACACAGCAGGTGCAGTAATAGGGACACATACGGCAGCAGGGGCTCAGTATTGGGGTATCAGGTGGAGTAATAGGGACACATACGGCAGCAGCGGGCTCAGTATTGGGGTATCAGGTGTAGTAATAGGGACACATACAGCAGCAGCGGTGGCTCAGTATGGGGGTATCAGGGGCAGTAATAGGGACACATACGGCAGCAGCGGCTCAGTATTGGGGTATCAGGTGCAGTAATAAGGACACATAAGGCAGCAGCAGCTCAGTATTGGGGTATCAGGTGCAGTAATAGGGACACATACGGCACCAGCGGCGGCTCAGTATTGGGGTATCAGGTGCAGTAATAGGGACACATATGGCAGCAGCGGCTCAGTATTGGGGTATCAGGTGCAGTAATATGGACACATACGGCAGCAGCGGCTCAGTATTGGGGTATCAGGTGCAGTAATAAGGACACATACGGCAGCAGCGGCTCAGTATTGGGGTATCAGGTGCAGTAATAAGGACACATACGGCAGCATTGGCTCAGTATTGGGGTATCAGGGGCAGTAATAGGGTCACATACGGCAGAAGCGGCTCAGTACTGGGGTATCAGGTGCAGTAATAGGGACACATACGGCAGCATTGGCTCAGTTTTGGGGTATCAACGGCAGTAATAGGGTCACATACGGCAGCAGCGGCTCAGTATTGGGGTATCAGGTGCAGTAATAGGAACACATACGGCAGCAGCGGCTCAGTATTGGAGTATCAGGTGCAGTAATAGGGACACATACGGCAGCAGCAGCTCAGTATTGGGGTATCAGGGGCAGTAATAGGGACACATACAGCAGCACTGGCTCAGTATTGGGGTATCAGGTGCAGCAATAAGGACACATACGGCAGCAGCAGCTCAGTATTGGGGTATCAGGGGCAGTAATAAGGACACATATGGCAGCACCAGCTCAGTACTGGGGTATCAGGGGCAGTAATAGGAACACATACGGCAGCAATGGCTCAGTATTGGGGTATCAGGTGCAGTAATAGGGACACATACGGCAGCAGCAGCTCAGTACTGGGGTATGAGGGGCAGTAATAGGGACACATACGGCAGCAGAGGCTCAGTATTGGGGTATCAGGTGCAGTAATAGGGACACATACGGCAGCAGCAGCTCAGTACTGGGGTATCAGGGGCAGTAATAGGGACACATACGGCAGCAGAGGCTCAGTATTGAGGTATCAGGGGCAGTAATAGGGACACATACGGCAGCAGCAGCTCAGTATTGGGGTATCAGGTGCGGTAACAGGGACACATACGGCAGCAGCGGCTCAGTATTGGGGTATCAGGTGCGGTAATAGGGACACATACGGCAGCAGAGGCTCAGTATTGGGGTATCAGGGGCAGCGATAGGGATACATACGGCAGCAGAGGCTCAGTACTGGGGTATCAGGGGCAGTAATAGAGACACATACGGCAGCAGCGGCTCAGTTTTGGGGTATCAGGGGCAGTAATAGGGACACAAATGGCAGCAGTGGCTCAGTATTGGGGTATCAGGGGCAGTAATAGGGACACATACGGCAGCAGCGGCTCAGTATTGGGGTATCAGGGGCAGTAATAGGGACACAAATGGCAGCAGTGGCTCAGTATTGGGGTATCAGGGGAAGTAATAGGGACACATGCGGCAGCAGCGGCTCATTATTGGGGTATCAGGTGCAGTAATAGGGACACATACGGCAGCAGCGGGCTCAGTATTGGGGTATCAGGTGCACTAATAGGGATACATACGGCAGCAGAGGCTCAGTATTGGGGTATCAGGTGCAGTAATAGGGACACATACGGCAGCAGCGGCTCAGTATTGGGCTATCAGGAGCAGTAATAGAGACACATACGGCAGCAGAGGCTCAGTATTGGGGTATCAGGGGCAGTAATAGGGACACATGCGGCAGCAGAGGCTCAGTATTGGGGTATCAGGTGCAGTAATAGGGACACATACGGCAGCAGCGGCTCAGTATTGGGGTATCAGGTGCAGTAATAGGGACACATACGGCAGCAGCGGCTCAGTATTGGGGTATCAGGTGCATTAATAGGTACACATACGGCAGCAGAGGCTCAGTATTGGGGTATCAGGTGCAGTAATAGGGACACATACGGCAGCAGAGGCTCAGTATTGGGGTATCAGGGGCAGTAATAGGGACACATGTGGCAGCAGAGGCTCAGTACTGGGGTATCAGGTGCAGTAATAGGTACACATACGGCAGCAGCGGGCTCAGTATTGGGGTATCAGGAGCAGTAATAGGGACACATACGGCAGCAGAGGCTCAGTATTGGGGTATCAGGAGCAGTAATAGGGACACATACGGCAGCAGAGGCTCAGTATTGGGGTATCAGGGGCAGTAATAGGGACACAAATGGCAGCAGTGGCTCAGTATTGGGGTATCAGGTGCAGTAATAGGGACACATACGGCAGCAGCGGCTCAGTATTGGGGTATCAGGGGCAGAAATAGGGACACAAATGGCAGAAGTGGCTCAGTATTGGGGTATCAGGGGAAGTAATAGGGACACATGCGGCAGCAGCGGCTCATTATTGGGGTATCAGGTGCAGTAATAGGGACACATACGGCAGCAGCGGCTCTGTATTGGGGTATCAGGGGCAGTAATAGGGACACATACGGCAGCAGCGGCTCATTATTGGGGTATCAGGTGCAGTAATAGGGACACATACGGCAGCAGCGGCTCTGTATTGGGGTATCAGGGGCAGTAATAGGGACACATACGGCAGCAGCGGCTCAGTATCAGTAGTAACTGGCTTAGTGATAGAAAGCAGAGGGTGGTTATAAATGGTATAGTCTCTAACTGGGTCGCTGTGACCAGTGGGGTACCGCAGGGGTCAGTATTGGGACCTGTTCTCTTCAACATATTCATTAATGATCTGGTAGAAGGTTTACACAGTAAAATATCGATATTTGCAGATGATACAAAACTATGTAAAGCAGTTAATACAAGAGAAGATAGTATTCTGCTACAGATGGATCTGGATAAGTTGGAAACTTGGGCTGAAAGGTGGCAGATGAGGTTTAACAATGATAAATGTAAGGTTATACACATGGGAAGAAGGAATCAATGTCACCATTACACACTGAACGGGAAACCACTGGGTAAATCTGACAGGGAGAAGGACTTGGGGATCCTAGTTAATGATAAACTTACCTGGAGCAGCCAGTGCCAGGCAGCAGCTGCCAAGGCAAACAGGATCATGGGGTGCATTAAGGCTACGTTCACATTGGCGTTCCGCCAATGTGCGTCGCTGTTGCGCCGGCGACGCAGCGGCGACGCAGCGGCGACGCGCCCCTATGTTTAACATAGGGGACGCGTGCGTTGTTTTGGTGGCGTTTTTGCCACGTGCGTCGTTTCCGACGCTAGCGTCGGACGCAAGAAAACGCTACATTGTAGCATTTTCTGTGCGTCCGATTTTCGTCAAAAACGACGCACGCGTCGCAAAACGCGTGCGTTTTTGCGCGCGTTTGCGCGCGTTTTTACGTGCGTCGCGCGTTGCGTCGCCGACGCAGGGCGGCGCAACGCTAGTGTGAACCTAGCCTAAAAGAGGTCTGGAGACACATGATGAGAGCATTATACTGCCTCTGTACAAATCCCTAGTTAGACCGCACATGGAGTACTGTGTCCAGTTTTGGGCACCGGTGCTCAGGAAGGATATAATGGAACTAGAGAGAGTACAAAGGAGGGCAACAAAATTAATAAAGGGGATGGGAGAACTACAATACCCAGATAGGTTAGCGAAATTAGGATTATTTAGTCTAGAAAAAAGACGACTGAGGGGCGATCTAATAACCATGTATAAGTATATAAGGGGACAATACAAATATCTCGCTGAGGATCTGTTTATACCAAGGAAGGTGACGGGCACAAGGGGGCATTCTTTGCGTCTGGAGGAGAGAAGGTTTTTCCACCAACATAGAAGAGGATTCTTTACTGTTAGGGCAGTGAGAATCTGGAATTGGTTGCCTGAGGAGGTGGTGATGGCGAACTCAGTCGAGGGGTTCAAGAGAGGCCTGGATGTCTTCCTGGAGCAGAACAATATTGTATCATACAATTAGGTTCTGTAGAAGGACGTAGATCTGGGGATTTATTATGATGGAATATAGGCTGAACTGGATGGACAAATGTCTTTTTTCGGCCTTACTAACTATGTTACTATGTTACTATGTTAGTATTGGGGTATAAGCAGGATGAGGAGTTTGTGCAGGTTGGGAATAGATGGTGATGGGGCTGGAATGTGAGAAGTGAAATGTTCTATGTTGTATTCTCTGCAGACGAGTCCTGAGTAGAAGAAGTTGTCATGTCGGTCTGAGCCAGATGGAAAAGATGGGAAAAAAGAACGATTCCATCAGAAAGAACGTCAGCGGTAAGGGTACCGTCACACTATACGATTTACCTACGATCACGACCAGCGATATGACCTGGCTGTGATCGTAGGTAAATCGTAGTGTGGTCGCTGGGGAGCTGTCACACAGACAGCTCTCCAGCGACCAACGATGCCGAGGTCCCCAGGTAACCAGGGTAAACATCGGGTAACTAAGCGCAGGGCCGCGCTTAGTAACCCGATGTTTACCCTGGTTACAAGCGTAAAACTAAAAAAAAACAAACAGCACATACTTACATTCTGGTGTCCGTCAGGTCCCTTGCCGTCTGCTTCCCTCTGCTTCCCGCACTCACTGACTGCCGGCCGTAAAGTGAAAGTGAAAGCACAGCCGCTGTGCTCTGCTTTCACTTTACGGCCGGCAGTCACAGTGCGGGAAGCAGACGGCAAGGGACCTGACGGACACCAGAATGTAAGTATGTGCTGTTTGTTTTATTTTAGTTTTACGCTTGTAACCAGGGTAAACATCGGGTTACTAAGCGCGGTCCTGCACTTAGTTACCCGATGTTTACCCTGGTTACAAGCGAACGCATCGCTGGATCTCATCGCTAGATCGCTAGATCGGTGTCACACACACCGATCTAGCGATGACAGCGGGAGATCCAGCGATGAAAGAAAGTTCTAAACGATCTGCTACGACGTACGATTCTCAGCAGGATCCCTGATCGTTGCTGCGTGTCAGACACAGCGATATCGTAACGATATCGCTGGAACGTCACGAATCGTACCGTCGTAGCGATCAAAATGGTATAGTGTGACGGTACCCTTAGTCACCATCTATATCTGTGCTGTGATCTATGTTCTGTAGGACTGGTATCTACCACTGACCATATGGCGGTAATATCCATATTGGTCGCTATATAGAGATTATTTTCAGTAATAGCGCGGTCATCTGCTTAGGTTCTCCTCCACTATTAGGGTGCGTCACTGAGTTGTAGTCAAGGTTACCTGCTTAGGGGCCCACTCAGAAGTTTAGCCCCCCCCCCCACGAACCAAAACCCTAGCTACGCCTCTGTGTATGGGGTTCAAAGAGGGGGATATTATACTGTATGGGGGCCAATGAGGGTGGAACATCCAGTGCAAAACATTAGGACATTAGAGTAAATGGGAGATCATAGGGAGACATTAATTTAAATTGAGGCCATTTTCCTAAATATGGTCAAAGAGTGCGACATTATACTATATTGGGCCAAAGAGCAGGACAGTGTAAAGTATAGGGGCCAAAGAGGGGGGGGGGGGGGGCGGCGCATTATATTGTACGATGGCCAAGGAAGGGGAATTTTTACTGTTTGGAAGCCACAGAGGGAGACATATTGTGTAAGGGATATAGAGGGGTTATATTGTATGTGGGTCATAGAGAAAGACAGTATACTGTATGGGGGACACAGAAAGTGATACTATTACTATATTGAGGGGCACATTACACTGTTTCAGACGACTACTGTATGGGTACACAAACAGAAATTTTAGTACTGTATTGGTGCCCACAAGAGGAGACATATGCATTAATACTTACGAGGGCCACAGGGGGTACATTTCTACTGTCAGTAGGTCACAGTGGACATCACCACTGTAAAATGTTTTTTTTTTTTTTCAGAGACTCAGTTACTGTGCAAGGCACCAGGGTGGCACAACTTCTTCATCTGGCACAGTGTAGAAAGGTGGAAAAGATGTGGAGAGTGCTCTAGAAGTGACCTGCTATAGATGTCTGTTACATTCTGCAAATACAAATGCTGGCAGGAAGAATCCATAACAGTCTGTGCCGCATGAAAAGGAAAAGCGAAGATGAATTACTTCAAATTGTGGTGTCACTCAATTTACCTGAACACTTACACAATATACTATATAGAAAGCTCCTGTGTATAATGTCACTGGTAATCCCTGTATTACCTGCACACTATACACTATATACAGAGCTCCTGTGTATAATGTCACTGGTGATCACTGTATTACGTGTACATAGATACCATATACAGAGCTCTTGTGTATAATGTCACCTGTGATCACTATTATCTGTACACTGACACTATATACCGAGCTCCTGTGTATAATGCCACTGGTGATCCCTGTATTACATGTACACTGGCACTATTTACAGTATAGAGCCCCTGTGTATAATGTAACTGGTGATCACTATAATACCTGTACACTATATACAGAACTCCTGTGTATAATGTCACTGGTAATCCCTGTACACTGACACTATATACAGAGATCTTGCATATAATGTCACTGGTGATCCCTGTATTACCTGTACACCGACACCATATACAGAGGTCTTGTGTATAATGTCACTGGTGCTCACTGTATTACCTATACATTGACACTATGTACAGAGCTCCTGTGTATAATGTCACTGGTGATCACTATATTACCTGTACACTATTCACTATATACAGAGCGCCTGTGTATAATGTGAATGGTGATCACAGTATTACCTGTACACTATATACAGAGTTTCAGTGTATAATGTCACTATTGATCACTGTATTACCTGTACACTATATACAGAGCTCATATGTATAATGTCACCGGTGATCACTGTGTAACCTGTACACTGACACTATATAAAGAACTAGTGTGTATAATGTCACTGGTGATCCCTGTACACTGACACTATATTCAGAGCTCATGTGTATAATGTCACCAGTAATCACTGTATTACCTGTACACTATACACTATATACAGAGCTCTTGTGTATAATGTCACTGGTGATCTCTGTATTACCTGTACACTATACACTCCATGAGAGCTCCTGTGTATAATGTCACCAGTGTTCACTGTATTACCTGTACACTGACACTATATAAAGAGCTCTTGTTTATGATGTTACTGGTAATAACTGTATTATCTGTACACTGATACTATATACAGAGCTCCTGTGTATAATGTCACTCTTAATCCCTGTATTACCTGTACACTGACACTATATACAGAGCTCCTATGTATAATGTCACTGGTGGTCACTGTATTACCTGTACACTATACACTATATACTGAGCTCCTGTGTATAATGTCACTGGTGGTCACTATATTACCTGTACACTGACACTATATACAGAGCTCCTGTGTATAATGTCACTGGTGATCCCTGTATTATCTGTACACTATATTCAGAGCTCCTGTGTATAATGTCACCAGTGAAGTTGGCATTAATATTGCATTTTTTTGTTAATGATCAGTATGGTAGTATTATTCAGTCCTATGTTGTGGTTATATATGGTCTATTCATGGCGTCACTAAATTTGTCCCTTGTATGTGGTATCATTCAATAACTGGTGGTAATGTGTTGTCTGGTCATGGAGTGGCCATACTTCTCCCTAGTATGTGGTATTATTTGGTCTCTATGTGGTGGTAATGTGTGGTCTGGTCATGGTGTGGTGGTATTTGTTCCATGTATGTATTATTCAGTTACTATGTGGTGGTAATATGTGGTCTGGTCATGGTGTGGTGGTATTTGTTCCTTGTATGTCATATTATTTGGTCAGTATGTGATGGTAATAAGTGGTCTGGTCATGGTGTGGTGGTATTTGTTCCTTGTATGTGGTATTATTTGGTCAGTATGTGGTGTTAATATGTGGTCTGGTCATGGTGTGGCCATACTTCTCCCTAGTATGTGGTATTGCTCAGTCACTATGTGGCGATAATATCTGGTCTGGTCATGGTGTGGTGGTATTTGTTCCTTGTATGTGGTATTATTTGGTCAGTATGTGGTGTTAATATGTGGTCTGGTCATGGTGTGGCCATACTTCTCCCTAGTATGTGGTATTGCTCAGTCACTATGTGGCGATAATATCTGGTCTGGTCATGGTGTGGTGGTATTTGTTCCTTGTATGTGATATTATTTGGTCAGTATGTGGTGGTAATATGTGGTCTGGTCATGGTGTGGCCATACTTCTCCCTAGTAGGTATCTGGTATTATTCAGTCACTATGTGGTGATAATATCTGGTCTGGTCATGATGTGGTGGTATTTCTTTCTTGGAATAGTGGATTATGTTGTATATGGAGGTCACTTGTTCTCTCTGATATCACTAAGGAGACAATTCTTTACATTAGATTGAAGAATAACCTTTGTTTTTATTTTTTATTGTCATAAATCATTAGTTCACATGAAAATATGACATTTTGTAATCAATATTATTAGAGAAATCTGCTTCTTTCTCCTTCTGGACTCATCACTCATTCACAATATTCTCAATTCACAAGCAAAATCTGTCTTCACATTATTGAGACAGGTGACAGCTGGTGCTTGCAAAGTCCTATCAACAGCTGTACCTCTCATTTCAGGAGAGCTCGCAGCAGAATGTCTGTATCGGCATCTAGCTCCTCCCCTCCATAGAATATTACAAGCACTCAGTAAGTCATTTACTATATTTTCTTGTGTACTATTGATTTATGAAATAAAAAATTAAAACGATGGTTACTCTTTAAGGGCTATTCCCAAAATTACAAGTTTTTCCCTTATCCATGGGTTAGGAGGTCTGTTGTGAATTCTGTGGCAGAGCTCCCTCCTGTGGTCACAAGTGGTACTTCGGCTGATTCTCTCTGTGAGCTTCCGTTGGTGGAGAAGAGTGGTACTGCGGCTTCTGAGTTTCCTTCCTCAGGTGATGTGGTGATGTCGTTAGGTGCTGCTCTATTTAACTCCACCTAGTGCTTTGTTCCTGGCCTCCAGTCAATGTTCTAGTATTGGACCTGTTTCCTCCTGGATCGTTCCTGTGGCCTGCTGCTCTGCATAGCTAAGTTCCGCTTTTGCTATTTTGTTTGCTATTTTTTCTGTCCAGCTTGCTTAATATTGTTTTCTTGCTTGCTGGAAGCTCTGGGACGCAGAGGGTGTACCTCCGTGCCGTTAGTTCGGTACGGAGGGTCTTTTTGCCCCCTTTGCTTGGTTTTTGTAGGGTTTTGTGTTGACCGCAAAGTTACCTTTCCTATCCTCGCTCTGTTCAGAAAGTCGGGCCTCACTTTGCTAAATCTATTTCATCTCTACGTTTGTCTTTTCATCTTAACTCACAGTCATTATATGTGGGGGCTGCCTTTTCCTTTGGGGTATTTCTCTGAGGCAAGGTAGGCTTATTTTCTATCTTCAGGCTAGCTAGTTTCTCAGGCTGTGCCGAGTTGCATAGGGAGCGTTAGGCGCAATCCATGGCTGCCTCTAGTGTGGTTGGAGAGGATTAGGGATTGCGGTCAGCAGAGTTCCCACGTCTCAGAGCTCGTTCTATGTTTTTGGGTTATTGTCAGGTCACTGTATGTGCTCTGACATCTATGTCCATTGTGGTACTGAATTACCTTATCATAACAGTACTGGAGGCCAAATGTACTAATGATTCTCAATAGAGGGAAAAAAGAAGTTCTGAGACCATTTTTTTTATCTGCACTGTGTTTTGCCTTTTTTTTCCCCTAGACATTTGGGTGGTTCAGGACACAGGTGTAGCGATGGACATTAAAGGTCTGTCTTCATGTGTGGATCAGCTCACGGCAAGAGTACAAAATATTCAAGACTTTGTGGTTCAGAATTCTATGTTAGAACCAAGAATTCCTATTCCTGATTTGTTTTTTGGAGATAGAACTAAATTTCTGAGTTTCAAAAATAATTGTAAACTATTTCTGGCTTTGAAACCTCGCTCCTCTGGTGACCCAGTTCAACAAGTTAGGATCATTATTTCTTTTTTACGTGGCGACCCTCAGGACTGGGCATTTTCTCTTGCGTCAGGAGATCCTGCATTAAGTAATATCGATGCGTTTTTCCTGGCGCTCGGATTGCTGTACAGGCAGAGAAAAATTTGCTGGCTCTGTGTCAGGGTCAGGATGAGATAGAGGTATATTGTCAGAAATTTAGAAAGTGGTCAGTACTCACTCAATGGAATGAAGGTGCGCTTGCAGCTATTTTCAGAAAGGGTCTCTCTGAAGCCCTTAAGGATGTCATGGTGGGATTTCCTATGCCTGCTGGTCTGAATGAGTCTATGTCTTTGGCCATCGGTCGACGCTTGCGTGAGCGTAAATCTGTGCACCATTTGGCGGTATTATCTGAGCATAAACCTGAGCCTATGCAGTGCGATAGGACTTTGACCAGAGTTGAACGGCAAGAACACAGACGTCTGAATGGGCTGTGTTTCTACTGTGGTGATTCCACTCACGTTATCTCTGATTGTCCTAAGCGCACTAAGCGGTTCGCTAGATCTGCCACCATTGGTATGGTACAGTCAAAATTTCTTTTGTCCGTTACCTTGATCTGCTCTTTATCATCTTATTCTGTCATGGCATTTGTGGATTCAGGCGCTGCCCGCCCTGAATTTGATGGACTTGGAGTATGCTAGGCGTTGTGGGTTTTTCTTGGAGCCCTTGCAGTGTCCTATTCCATTGAGAGGAATTGATGCTACGCCTTTGGCCAAGAATAAGCCTCAGTACTGGACCCAGCTGACCATGTGCATGGTTCCTGCACATCAGGAGGTTATTCGCTTTCTGGTGTTGCATAATCTGCATGATGTGGTCGTGTTGGGGTTGCCATGGCTACAAGTCCATAATCCAGTATTGGATTGGAAATCCATGTCTGTGTCCAGCTGGGGTTGTCAGGGGGTACATGGTGATGTCCCATTTCTGACTATTTCGTCATCCACCACTTCTGAGGTTCCAGAGTTCTTGTCTGATTACCGGGATGTATTTGATGAGCCCAAGTCCGATACCCTACCTCCGCATAGGGATTTTGATTGTGCTATCGATTTGATTCCTGGTAGTAAATTCCCAAAAGGTCGACTGTTTAATTTATCTGTGCCTGAGCACGCCGCTATGCGGAGTTATGTGAAGGAGTCCTTGGAGAAGGGGCATATTCGCCCGTCATCGTCGCCATTAGGAGCAGGGTTCTTTTTTGTGACCAAGAAGGATGGTTCGCTGAGACCTTGTATAGATTACCGCCTTCTAAATAAGATCACGGTTAAATTTCAGTACCCCTTGCCGTTGTTATCTGATTTGTTTGCTCGGATTAAGGGGGCTAGTTGGTTCACCAAGATAGATCTTCGTGGTGCGTATAATCTTGTGCGTATTAAGCGAGGCGATGAATGGAAAACTTCATTTAATACGCCCGAGGGCCATTTTGAGTATCTAGTAATGCCATTCGGACTTGCCAATGCTCCATCAGTGTTTCAGTCCTTTATGCATGACATCTTTCGAGAGTACCTGGATAAATTCCTGATTGTGTACTTGGATGACATTTTGATCTTCTTGGATGATTGGGAGTCTCATGTGAAGCAGGTCAGAACGGTGTTTCAGGTCCTGCGTGCTAATTCTTTGTTTGTGAAGGGATCAAAGTGTCTCTTTGGTGTTCAGAAGGTTTCATTTTTGGGGTTCATCTTTTCTCCTTCTACTATCGAGATGGACCCTGTTAAGGTCCAAGCCATCCATGATTGGACTCAGCCGACATCTCTGAAAAGTCTGCAAAAGTTCCTGGGCTTTGCTAATTTTTATCGTCGCTTCATCTGCAAGTTTTCTAGTATTGCTAAACCATTGACCGATTTGACCAAGAAGGGTGCTGATGTGGTCAATTGGTCTTCTGCTGCTGTGGAAGCTTTTCAAGAGTTGAAGCGTCGTTTTTCTTCTGCCCCTGTGTTGTGTCAGCCAGATGTTTCGCTTCCATTCCAGGTCGAGGTTGATGCTTCTGAGATTGGAGCAGGGGCTGTTTTGTCGCAGAGAAGTTCTGATTGCTCGGTGATGAAACCATGCGCCTTCTTTTCCAGGAAGTTTTCGCCTGCTGAGCGAAATTATGATGTTGGCAATCGTGAGTTACTGGCCATGAAGTGGGCATTCGAGGAGTGGCGTCATTGGCTTGAAGGAGCTAAGCATCGCGTGGTGGTCTTGACTGATCATAAGAACTTGACTTATCTTGAGTCTGCCAAGCGGTTGAATCCTAGGCAGGCTCGTTGGTCGCTGTTTTTTGCCCGTTTTGACTTTGTGATTTCGTACCTTCCGGGCTCTAAAAATGTGAAGGCGGATGCTCTGTCTAGGAGTTTTGTGCCCGACTCTCCGGGTTTATCTGAGCCGGCGGGTATTCTCAAAGAGGGAGTAATTGTGTCTGCCATCTCCCCTGATTTGCGGCGGGTGCTGCAAAAATTTCAGGCTAATAAACCTGATCGTTGCCCAGCGGAGAGACTGTTTGTCCCTGATAGGTGGACGAATAAAGTTGTCTCTGAGGTTCATTGTTCGGTGTTGGCTGGTCATCCTGGAATCTTTGGTACCAGAGAGTTGGTGGCTAGATCCTTTTGGTGGCCATCTCTGTCGCGGGATGTGCGTTCTTTTGTGCAGTCCTGTGGGATTTGTGCTCGGGCTAAGCCCTGCTGTTCTCGTGCCAGTGGGTTGCTTTTGCCCTTGCCGGTCTCGAAGAGGCCTTGGACACATATCTCTATGGATTTTATTTCAGATCTTCCCGTCTCTCAAAAGATGTCAGTCATTTGGGTGGTCTGTGATCGCTTCTCTAAGATGGTCCATTTGGTACCCTTGTCTAAATTGCCTTCCTCCTCTGATTTGGTGCCATTGTTCTTCCAGCATGTGGTTCGTTTACATGGCATTCCAGAGAATATCGTTTCTGACAGAGGTTCCCAGTTTGTTTCGAGGTTTTGGCGAGCCTTATGTGCTAGGATGGGCATTGACTTGTCTTTTTCCTCGGCTTTCCATCCTCAAACTAATGGCCAGACCGAACGAACCAATCAGACCTTGGAAACATATCTGAGATGCTTTGTTTCTGCTGATCAGGATGACTGGGTGTCCTTTTTGCCTTTGGCTGAGTTCGCCCTTAATAATCGGGCCAGCTCGGCTACCTTGGTTTCGCCGTTTTTCTGCAACTCTGGGTTCCATCCTCGTTTCTCTTCAGGGCAGGTTGAGTCTTCGGACTGTCCTGGTGTGGATACTGTGGTGGACAGGTTGCAGCAGATTTGGACTCATGTAGTGGACAATTTGACCTTGTCCCAGGAGAAGGCTCAACGTTTCGCTAATCGCAGACGCTGTGTGGGTCCTCGACTTCGTGTTGGGGATTTGGTTTGCTTATCTTCTCGTCATATTCCTATGAAGGTTTCCTCTCCTAAGTTTAAACCTCGTTTCATTGGTCCGTATAGGATTTCTGAGGTTCTTAATGCTGTGTCTTTTCGTCTGACCCTTCCAGATTCTTTTTCCATACATAACGTATTCCATAGGTCATTGTTGCGGAGATACGTGGCACCTATGGTTCCATCTGTTGATCCTCCTGCCCCGGTTTTGGTGGAGGGGGAGTTGGAGTATGTTGAGGAGAAGATTTTGGATTCTCGTGTTTCGAGACGGAAACTTCAGTATCTGGTTAAGTGGAAGGGTTATGCTCAGGAAGATAATTCCTGGGTCTTTGCCTCTGATGTCCATGCTCCCGATCTTGTTCGTGCCTTTCATGTGGCTCATCCTGGTCGTCCTGGGGGCTCTGGTGAGGGTTCGGTGACCCCTCCTCAAGGGGGGGGTACTGTTGTGAATTCTGTGGCAGAGCTCCCTCCTGTGGTCACAAGTGGTACTTCGGCTGATTCTCTCTGTGAGCTTCCGTTGGTGGAGGAGAGTGGTACTGCGGCTTCTGAGTTTCCTTCCTCAGGTGATGTGGTGATGTCGTTAGGTGCTGCTCTATTTAACTCCACCTAGTGCTTTGATCCTGGCCTCCAGTCAATGTTCTAGTATTGGACCTGTTTCCTCCTGGATCGTTCCTGTGGCCTGCTGCTCTGCATAGCTAAGTTCCGCTTTTGCTATTTTGTTTGCTATTTTTTCTGTCCAGCTTGCTTAATATTGTTTTCTTGCTTGCTGGAAGCTCTGGGACGCAGAGGGTGTACCTCCGTGCCGTTAGTTCGGTACGGAGGGTCTTTTTGCCCCCTTTGCGTGGTTTTTGTAGGGTTTTGTGTTGACCGCAAAGTTACCTTTCCTATCCTCGCTCTGTTCAGAAAGTCGGGCCTCACTTTGCTAAATCTATTTCATCTCTACGTTTGTCTTTTCATCTTAACTCACAGTCATTATATGTGGGGGCTGCCTTTTCCTTTGGGGTATTTCTCTGAGGCAAGGTAGGCTTATTTTCTATCTTCAGGCTAGCTAGTTTCTCAGGCTGTGCCGAGTTGCATAGGGAGCGTTAGGCGCAATCCACGGCTGCCTCTAGTGTGGTTGGAGAGGATTAGGGATTGCGGTCAGCAGAGTTCCCACGTCTCAGAGCTCGTTCTATGTTTTTGGGTTATTGTCAGGTCACTGTATGTGCTCTGACTTCTATGTCCATTGTGGTACTGAATTACCTTATCATAACAGAGGTCACTTTTGTTAATGTTGCCGTACCTGGATGCAGGTGGAATATAGTGGATCGCGCTGTGTTGGCTCTTGGGAGATGTACACTCATATTCGAGGTTTCTGATCAGCGGACAGTTATTTTCACACCAGTCCTGTAATTTTTGGACCGCGCTATGTGCTTATATTACGCAGAATTCGTCCTTCGCTATGTTTTGGCGCGAGGCCCGGATTATTATCCACAGTAGGCAAATCTCATAGCCTAAAGGTTATAAATGGGCATGTGATTCGGAATTACAGCGCACAATGGAATTGCTTTGTAAGCGATTCCCCAGTAGATCAGGTTGTTGACTCATTGATTTTAGTTTAGTACAATATTACATGGATAACACAAGGCACAGAAGCTGCTCGGTTTTAATAGAAGCGAAAATATTAGTGTTTGCTTCAGTTCTCCCCTACAATACATTCAGATCCTGTCAGCTTTTGGTGTTATCTGGCACAAAGAGCACACCCACGGCCATGATTACGAGGGCAAGCGACGTCACTGTGTGCACGAAGATAGCACCGAGCCAGCACTTCACCCACCAGCTAATGATGCAGCAGTGGAAACAGCGCGCGACATACGTGACAAAAGACTAATATGGGGAGGAACAGTGCAGGGTAACTGTAATAAGAGGTTACAGGGGTAATAAGAGGATCAGGAGCCGGGTTACTGTAATAAGAGGTTACAGGGTAATAAGAGGATCAGGAGCCGGGTTACTGTAATAAGAGGTTACAGGGGTAATAAGAGAATCAGGAGCCGGGTTACTGTAATAAGAGGTTACAGGGTAATAAGAGGATCAGGAGCCGGGTTACTGTAATAAGAGGTTACAGGGGTAATAAGAGGATCAGGAGCCGGGTTACTGTAATAAGAGGTTACAGGGTAATAAGAGGATCAGGAGCCGGGTTACTGTAATAAGAGGTTACAGGGTAATAAGAGGATCAGGAGCCGGGTTACTGTAATAAGAGGTTACAGGGGTAATAAGAGGATCAGGAGCCGGGTTACTGTAATAAGAGGTTACAGGGTAATAAGAGGATCAGGAGCCGGGTTACTGTAATAAGAGGTTACAGGGTAATAAAAGGCTCAGGAGCCGGGTTACTGTAATAAGAGGTTACAGGGTAATAAAAGGCTCAGGAGCCGGGTTACTGTAATAAGAGGTTACAGGGTAATAAGAGGATCAGGAGCCGGGTTACTGTAATAAGAGGTTACATGGTAATAAGAGGATCAGGAGCCGGGTTACTGTAATAAGAGGTTACAGGGTAATAAGAGGATCAGGAGCCGGGTTACTGTAATAAGAGATTGCAGGGTAATAAGAGGATCAGGAGCCAGGTTACTGTAATAAGAGGTTACAGGGTAATAAGAGGATCAGGAGCCGGGTTACTGTAATAAGAGGTTACAGGGTAATAAGAGGATCAGGAGCCGGGTTACTGTAATAAGAGGTTACAGGGTAATAAGAGGATCAGGAGCCGGGTTACTGTAATAAGAGGTTACAGGGTAATAAGAGGATCAGGAGCCGGGTTACTGTAATAAGAGGTTACAGGGTAATAAGAGGATCAGGAGCCGGGTTACTGTAATAAGAGGTTACAGGGGTAATAAGAGGATCAGGAGCCGGGTTACTGTAATAAGAGGTTACACGGTAATAAAAGGCTCAGGAGCCGGGTTACTGTAATAAGAGGTTACAGGGTAATAAAAGGCTCAGGAGCCGGGTTACTGTAATAAGAGGTTACAGGGTAATAAGAGGATCAGGAGCCGGGTTACTGTAGTAAGAGGTTACAGGGTAATAAGGGGATCAGGAGCCGGGTTACTGTAATAAGAGGTTACAGGAGTAATAAGAGGATCAGGAGCCGGGATACTGTAATAAGAGGCTACAGGGGTAATAAGAGGATCAGGAGCCGGGTTACTGTAATAAGAGGTTACAGGGTAATAAAAGGCTCAGGAGCCGGGTTACTGTAATAAGAGGTTACAGGGTAATAAAAGGCTCAGGAGCCGGGTTACTGTAATAAGAGGTTACAGGGTAATAAGAGGATCAGGAGCCGGGTTACTGTAGTAAGAGGTTACAGGGTAATAAGGGGATCAGGAGCCGGGTTACTGTAATAAGAGGTTACAGGGTAATAAGAGGATCAGGAGCCGGGATACTGTAATAGGAGGTTACAGGGTAATAAGAGGATCAGGAGCCGGGTTACTGTAATAAGAGGTTACAGGGTAATAAGAGGATCAGGAGTCGGGTTACTGTAATAAGAGGCTACAGGGGTAATAAGAGGATCAGGAGCCGGGATACTGTAATAAGAGGTTACAGGGTAATAAGAGGATCAGGAGCCGGGTTACTGTAATAAGGGGTTACAGGGGTAATAAGAGGATCAGGAGCCGGGTTACTGTAATAAGAGGTTACAGGGTAATAAAAGGCTCAGGAGCCGGGTTACTGTAATAAGAGGTTACAGGGTAATAAGAGGATCAGGAGCCGGGTTACTGTAATAAGAGGTTACAGGGGTAATAAGAGGATCAGGAGCCGGGTTACTGCAATAAGATGCTACAGGGGTAATAAGAGGATCTGGAGCCGGGTTACTGTAATAAGAGGTTACAGGGGTAATAAGAGGATCAGGAGCCAGGTTACTGTAATAAGAGGTTACAGGGTAATAAAAGGATCAGGAACCGGGTTACTGTAATAAGAGGTTACAGGGTAATAAGAGGATCAGGAGCCGGGTTACTGTAATAAGAGGTTACAGGGGTAATAAGAGGATCAGGAGCCGGGTTACTGTAATAAGAGGTTACAGGGTAATAAGGGCATCAGGAGCCAGGTTACTGTAATAAGAGGTTACAGGGTAATAAGAGGATCAGGAGCCGGGTTACTGTAGTAAGAGGTTACAGGGTAATAAGGGGATCAGGAGCCGGGTTACTGTAATAAGAGGTTACAGGAGTAATAAGAGGATCAGGAGCCGGGTTACTGTAATAAGAGGTTACAGGGTAATAAGAGGATCAGGAGTCGGGTTACTGTAATAAGAGGCTACAGGGGTAATAAGAGGATCAGGAGCCGGGTTACTGTAATAAGAGGTTACAGGGGTAATAAGAGGATCAGGAGCCGGGATACTGTAATAAGAGGTTACAGGGTAATAAGAGGATCAGGAGCCGGGTTACTGTAATAAGAGGTTACAGGGGTAATAAGAGGATCAGGAGCCGGGTTACTGTAATAAGAGGTTACAGGGTAATAAAAGGCTCAGGAGCCGGGTTACTGTAATAAGAGGTTACAGGGTAATAAAAGGCTCAGGAGCCGGGTTACTGTAATAAGAGGTTACAGGGTAATAAGAGGATCAGGAGCCGGGTTACTGTAATAAGAGGTTACAGGGGTAATAAGAGGATCAGGAGCCGGGTTACTGTAATAAGAGGTTACAGGGTAATAAAAGGCTCAGGAGCCGGGTTACTGTAATAAGAGGTTACAGGGTAATAAGAGGATCAGGAGCCGGGTTACTGTAATAAGAGGTTACAGGGGTAATAAGAGGATCAGGAGCCGGGTTACTGCAATAAGATGCTACAGGGGTAATAAGAGGATCTGGAGCCGGGTTACTGTAATAAGAGGTTACAGGGGTAATAAGAGGATCTGGAGCCGGGTTACTGTAATAAGAGGTTACAGGGGTAATAAGAGGATCAGGAGCCGGGTTACTGTAATAAGAGGTTACAGGGTAATAAAAGGATCAGGAACCGGGTTACTGTAATAAGAGGTTACAGGGTAATAAGAGGATCAGGAGCCGGGTTACTGTAATAAGAGGTTACAGGGGTAATAAGAGGATCAGGAGCCGGGTTACTGTAATAAGAGGTTACAGGGTAATAAGGGGATCAGGAGCCGGGTTACTGTAATAAGAGGTTACAGGGTAATAAGGGGATCAGGAGCCGGGTTACTGTAATAAGAGGTTACAGGGTAATAAGAGGATCAGGAGCCGGGTTACTGTAGTAAGAGGTTACAGGGTAATAAGGGGATCAGGAGCCGGGTTACTGTAATAAGAGGTTACAGGAGTAATAAGAGGATCAGGAGCCGGGTTACTGTAATAAGAGGTTACAGGGTAATAAGAGGATCAGGAGTCGGGTTACTGTAATAAGAGGCTACAGGGGTAATAAGAGGATCAGGAGCCGGGTTACTGTAATAAGAGGTTACAGGGTAATAAGAGGATCAGGAGCCGGGTTACTGTAATAAGAGGTTACAGGGTAATAAGAGGATCAGGAGCCGGGTTACTGTAATAAGAGGTTACAGGGTAATAAGAGGATCAGGAGCCGGGTTACTGTAATAAGAGGTTACAGGAGTAATAAGAGGATCAGGAGCCGGGTTACTGTAATAAGAGGTTACAGGGTAATAAGAGGATCAGGAGCCGGGTTACTGTAATAAGAGGTTACAGGAGTAATAAGAGGATCCGGAGCCGGGTTACTGTAATAAGAGGTTACAGGGTAATAGGAGGATCAGGGGCCGGGTTACTGTAATAAGAGGGTACAGGGGTAATAAGAGGATCAGGAGCCGGGTTACTGTAATAAGAGGTTACAGGGGTAATAAGAGGATCAGGAGCCGGGTTACTGTAATAAGAGGTTACAGGGTAATAAGAGGATCAGGAGCCGGGTTACTGTAATAAGAGGTTACAGGGTAATAAGAGGATCAGGAGCCGGGTTACTGTAATAAGAGGTTACAGGGTAATAAGAGGATCAGGAGCCGGGTTACTGTAATAAGAGGTTACAGGGTAATAAGAGGATCAGGAGCCGGGTTACTGTAATAAGAGGTTACAGGGTAATAAGAGGATCAGGAGCCGGGTTACTGTAATAAGAGGTTACAGGGGTAATAAGAGGATCAGGAGCCGGGTTACTGTAATAAGAGGTTACAGGGTAATAGGAGGATCAGGAGCCGGGTTACTGTAATAAGAGGTTACAGGGGTAATAAGAGGATCAGGAGCCGGGTTACTGTAATAAGAGGTTACAGGGGTAATAAGAGGATCAGGAGCCGGGTTACTGTAATAAGAGGTTACAGGGTAATAAGAGGATCAGGAGCCGGGTTACTGTAATAAGAGGTTACAGGGTAATAAGAGGATCAGGAGTCGGGTTACTGTGATCTGTGATTGTGTTCTCGCACCTGGTTGGGGCCTGTCTTTCTCCCGCTCCCGCACTCATTGACCCCGCCACTCTTGTAATTGAGCAATCATTTAGTGTTGAAATCCATCTCTCAGAGACATTTCCTTTGAACTTCAGAGAGATCACACCCTCCTTGTACACAGGGGAAGCAGTGGCGTCTGGAAACTTGAGGATCACAGAGTTCACATTGTGCCATGAGCTTTGCCTGTGCACATCCCGCACTGTACATTATGTACATTATACATATATATATATATATTTTTTTTTTCAGATTGTACTATATGTCAAGGGGTGATGGGATTGGTACTAACCCAATCCCTACAAGGTGGGAATTAGTTTTAACCATTTCAGTTCACTTGTATCATAGATCAGGACAGATTTTTGCTAGGCTGACTTCTACGTTATGGGAGGTTGCAGCAATTTGGACCCCATAATAATCATTGGGGCCCACTCCTCTCTATTTACAGAAATGCTGAAAACTTTTCTGTTCCCACAGATGGTGCCAGTTCCATCAATGCTGGAGGGACGGACACTCTTTCTGTGGTGATCAGCCTTATCATGGGCCGCACTGTCTTCTCTCTTTTCTGGTACTTATCTATATGGTCAATGCACGGATCCCCCTAATAACTTCCAGGGATGCGACCATGAACCCTGGCACCATGTCAGGCGTCAGAATCATCACTCATGCCAAGAATGGATTGATCAACCCCTTTTTGTCATTAATAACTGGATCATAAATCCCTTTATCAGGATGGAATACCCCAGCGCAGGGAGTAAAATTTATTCTATAACCCTATGTAAGTACCAAGCCCACTCTAAGCTGTCCTGAGCATAGCACAGAAATAACTGCAACTTTACTATGTGCTGTTAGCAATGCTGTCCAATTGTACTGCATTGTAAATGGCCACACTGCCCTCTTGTGGTGATAATGTATTTTGCCCTTTGTTTTATAGGTTCCTAGAAAGGAAGCACAAGCTGGCCAAAAGTAGTATGTTCAACATGTACTTGAAAAATAGGCGCACGTGTACTACTCGAAAGAACAAAGGCATATTCTAATGTATATGAATTATCACCTCACCACTGGATACAGGATAACTGTTAGTTTGGAGCGCCCAATGCTAGAACTTTGTCAGTGTCATCAACATAGAGCAACATGATGAAAATGTGAGTGATTGATCCTTTCAACTCTGCAGCCTGAAGAAAAGCAAAGTGTATTTATCACTGTACAAAAAATATTTATTATGTAATAAGCTCAGTGTATTTCAGGATAATCTCTACTTGCAAGTTTAAGGAACCGCAATGGGCTCAAATGTAGCCCCTTCATATGCAAATTCCTTTTAAACCTCCTTTAAAGATAATTATGTAACTTTACTTATTTTTATTACACGCCAGGGTATGATGAGGTGAGATTTAAAGCTCTATTATTCTTCACGAGCCACACTGGATCCACCTGTTTGTTTACTTTCATTCTCTGATGTCATCTTTATGGGACTGGACATTGTTTTTGTAATCCTGTCATGATTTACATGGCAGGTTCTTGGAGATAGACCAAAACGCATCCTGTATACTGTTCTACATCAGTAAAAGGATTTATAAACAGCTTTGAGGGATATGATTCTCACTACTATATAGACTGTATGTCCTGCAACGGGAACAATCACCTTCATGGATTCTACAATGGTGTTTAATCATGGCCATAACCTGAATGTGCTTTAAAGGGAACCTGCCACCTGAATTTGGAAGGACCGGTTTTGGGTCATATGGGCGGAGTTTTCGGGTGTTTGATTCACCCATTCCTTACCCGCTGGCTGCATGCTGGCCTCAATATTGGATTGAAGTTCATTCTCTGTCCTCCGTAGTACATGCCTGCGTAAGGCAAGATGCAAACTCGGCTTTGGGAAAATGGCCGCCGCGATCTCTTCTGCGCACGCGCGGCATCCCGCGGCCATTTTCCTGAAGCCCCGTGCAGCAGAGCACTACATCTGCGCACGCGCGGCCCCAGGAAGATGGCCGCCCGCACCGATGAAAGGATTGACAGCGCAGATCGCGCGCTGTGTCTTCACGTGGGCACAGGGAATCCGGACCTTGGACATGCGCACACCACTACGCCACCAACGGAAACCTGGGGAAGAAAAGAACGCTGTGAACACGCCCACCTGACCAGACCAGCCTGATTGACAGGCGAAAACGCCGACTTTGGTAATGTATTTCTCGGCATACATGGGGAATCAGGGTACACTACATACACCATAGTAACGCACAGCGCAGGCCCTATTTAACAGTATTTATATCTCAATCTCAAAAAACGGGGTGACAGGTTCCCTTTAAGAAATGAAGGTCAGTCAGTCCGAAAAATTGGGAAAACTTTGAAAGTGTCCCCAAGTACAGTGGCAAAAACCATCAAGCGCTACAAAGAAACTGGCTCACATGAGGACCGACCCAGGAAAGGAAGACCAAGAGTCACCTCTGCTTCTGAGGATAAGTTTATCCGAGTCACCAGCCTCAGAAATCAGAAGGTTAACAGCAGCTCAGATTAGAGACCAGGTCAATGCCACACAGAGTTCTAGCAGCAGACACATCTCTACAACTGTTAAGAGGAGACTTTGTGCAGCAGGCCTTCATGGTAAAATAGCTGCTAGGAAACCACTGCTAAGGACAGGCAACAAGCAGAAGAGACTTGTTTGGGCTAAAGAACACAAGGAATGGACATTAGACCAGTGGAAATCTGTACTTTGGTCTGATGAGTCCAAATTTGAGATCTTTGGTTCCAACCACAGTGTCTTTGTGTGACGCAGAAAAGGTGAATGGATGGACTCTACTTGCCTGGTTCCCACCGTGAAGCATGGAGGAGGTGTGATGGTGTGGGGGGGGGGGGGCTTTGCTGGTGACACTGTTGGGGATTTATTCAAAATTGAAGGCATACTGACCCAGCATGGCTACCACAGCATCTTGCAGCAGCATGCCATTTCATCTGGTTTGCATTTAATTGGTCCGTAATTTATTTTTCAACAGGACAATGACCCCAAACACACCTCCAGACTGTGTAAGGGCTATTTGACCAAGAAGGAGAGTGATGGGGTGCTACGCCAGATGACCTGGCCTCCACAGTCACCAGACCTGAACCCAATCGAGATGGTTTGGGGTGAGCTGGACCGCAGAGTGAAGGCAAAAGGGCCAACAAGTGCTAAGCATCTCTGGGAACTCCTTCAAGATTGTTAGACCATTCCTGGTGACCACCTCTTGAAGCTCATAAAGAGAATGCCAAGAGTGTGCAAAGCAGTCATCAAAGCAAAAGGTGGCTACTTTGAAGAACCTAGAATATAAGACATAATTTCAGTTGTTTCACACTTTTTTGTTACGTATATAATTCCACATGTGTTAATTCATAGTTTTGATGCCTTCAGTGTGAATGTACAATTTTCATAGTCATGAAAATACAGAAAAATCTTTAAATGAGGTGTGTCCAAACTTTTGATCTGTACTGTATATATATTAGCATATATGCTACATGGAAATATGGCTCCATGATAAACATGTTAGTCAGATAAAGAGCTTGGGAATGGCTGATTTATGGGACTAGTGGTGTAATGTGGTCAGTTTCCTTAACCAACATTGCCCCCTAGTGGCACATTTCCTTCAATAATTATTTTGGTTCCTTTGCCTCCACAAAGCACAAAATTCAGGTAAGCAAGCAGATAAGTCACGATACCACTCTTGGCAATCAGAAAAATCAGGACTCCACACTTAGGCTGTTTCCATGGTCAGATAACACTGCGGGTTTGATGCCGTGTACAGCCACAGCGTCAAACCCGCAGCGTTCAGATGTTACAGCATAGTGGAGGGGATTTTAAGAAATCCCCCATCTCCACTAAGCGTTCAGAGACCCAGGCAGCAGACCTGTGTAACCGGACATGCGGCGCGTCTTTATAGACCGCAGCAGGTCTATTTACGATGTGGAGATGCTCAGTCCCCGCAGTGTAAATTTCCCATTGACTATCGTTAGATGCAGTAAAACTGCATCTAATTATTACTCACATCCATAACTGCAGAAACGCAGCTTACTACGCATGCAAACTAATTTAAATAACCTTACCTTGAGGCTGTGTGCACACATTGCGTTTTTTCGCTATAAAAACGCATATGTATGCATCATTTATAATGCATTACACAATTTGTGCATATGTTGCGTTGTTTTTTTTCTGCAAAAATAAAAAGCAGTATGTTCATTAATTTTGCAGATTTCCCACTATATTATTTCATTTGGAACCTCCGGAAAAAATCTGTACAAAATGTGAGAAAAGCGCGCAAAAAACGCATGGGGATTTCTTGCAGAAAATGTCTGGTTTTGTTCAGGAATATTCTGCAAGAAATCCTGATGTGTGCATTATCCATGGCCCCTTCCTAGGCTATTAATATCAGCCCGCAGGTGTCTGCACAGCCTTTGCTGGTCATTAATTATAGGAGGCCCCACATTTTTTTGAGGGGTCCCCTATTTTAAATAGCCAGTAAAGGCCAAGTATACAGCTGTGAGCTGATATTCATAGCCGAGGAAGCTCCATGGGTATTACCCCCGTTCCAGGCTATAAACATTGCCCCACAGGTGCTGGCTTTCCCTCTGCTGGTTTTGAAAATTGCACGGGAGCTCATGCAAAAATTAAAAGAAAAAAAAGGTTTTAAACTTTCAAATTTTTTACATCCATAAACCAGCTAGTCATGCTGTGCAAAATTTTTAAGTAACACTTGCTATGTCTACTTCACATCTGCATCATTTTTGAAACGTCATTTTGTTTTGTTAGGAAGTTGTAAGGGTTTAATTTTTTTTTTTTTTGGGACCACATCACATTTGAAGTCACTTTGAGGGATCTATATGATAGAAAATACCCGAACATAACACCATTGTAAAAACTACACCCCTCAATGAGCTCAAAACCACACGCAAGATGTTTATTAACCCTTCAGGTGTTTCACAGAAACTGAAGCAATGTGGGGGAAAAAAAAAAAAAAAACTAACATTTTAAATTTTCCCAATATATTTTTTATACCCAAATTTTGCCTTTTCACAAGGGTAACATGAGAAAAATGACCATGCAATTTTTTTCTGTAATTTCTACCGCAGTACAAAGATACCTGAAATGTGGGGGAAAACTACGGTTTTGCACACGGCAGGGATCATAAGGGAAGGAGCGCCTATTGACTTTTGGAGTGCTAAATTTGCTGGAATAGATAGCCATGGAACCCCTCTACAAATGATCATTTTGGATACTGCAGTGGAGAAAACAAAAAAAAAAAAATTTTTCCCCAAAATATGTTGTTCATTTTCACAAGGATAACAGGAGAAAATGAGCAGTAACTGGTTATGCAGTGTCTCCTGAGTACCCTACATGTAATCGGAAACTACTTTTTAGGCACAGTGCAGAGGCGTCATATAGTGCAGACTTTACTGTTATGGTTTGCGGGTGCCATGACCCACTGGAAAGCACATGAGGTGCCAGAACAGAAGAACCCCCCATAAGTGACCCCATTATACAAACTACACCTCAATGAATTCATTAGGGGTGCAGTTATATTAACAGCACAGGTGTGTCACATATACCATTGGGTGAATCCAATATATAAAGCTGTGTGTGTGTGTCCGGGATTGGCATCTGCACCGTCGCAGCTACAGCCACAAAATTTTGCACAGTCACACGTCTGGACCCCGAGAGCGTCATAGGCTATGTTGTGAGGCGAAATTTTAACCCCGCGCTTTCCAATTCACCAAACAATTTTGCCCCTATCTACATAATGGGAGAAAAAGTGAAAAGTGTTGGAGGCAAATTGACAGCTGCCAGATGTGGACAAGGGGGACTTAAAGAGTGAGAGCGATGGCGCCAAAGAGTATATACCGTACAGATGCCAAGGTGAGGCCCCGACATGGGATACTCACACGGGGATATGAACACACAAAATGCGCCACACACTACCACGTGCTTGAACACATATACAACCCTCAGCACACATTTCGCCACATAAGTCGAAACACAAAAGTCACCGCTCAAAACTTGCCACGCGCAACACTCACCTCATGGAAAACTCGCCACACGCAAAACTTGCATACGTGGAAAAATTGCCACATGCACAAAAGTTGCAACACATGCAAAGGTTGCCTCACAATAAACTTGCACATACTCAAAACGCACCACACAAAACTCGCCACGCGCAAAACTTGCTGCACTAACCTGTCACATGCAACTCGACACAAAGTTGCTACACGCATGTCGCCACACGCAACTCACACAACTTGACACACGAAACTCACCCTAAAACACACAAGTCTGGTATCCTCCAAAAATAATAATCTGATTAATAAGCAGACAAACTACTAGAGCAACAAATGTACCATATAGGAAATACGGCAGCTGTCAGTCACATGACCTGTCTACTCTGTGTATGTGTGAGCTAATATATACTGCCAGGGGGAGGGCTTCCTGTTGGCTGGGGTTTTATCAGGCTGCCAATTTAGCTTACAAATACTGAGGTATAAATACTGAGCAAATAACGTGTGAACGAGGTCTAATACAGGAGGAGATGACATACAGCAGGTATATACTATATACAGGGGAGATGACACAGGTATATACTATATAGGGGAGACGACAGGTATATACTATATACAGGGGAGATGACATACAGATATATACAGGAGATGACAGGTATATACTATATACAGGAGGAGATGACAAATATATACAGGAGATGAGATATATACTATATACAGGAGATGACGGTATATACTATATACAGGAGATGGCACACAGGTATATACTATTTACAGGAGAGATGACCGGTATATACTATATACAGAGATGACCCAGGTATACACTATATACAGGAGATTACATACAGGTATATACTATATATAGATGACATACAGGTATATAGTATATACAGAAGAGATGACATACAGGTATATACAGGAGAGGACATACAGATGTATACTATACTTAAGGGAGATGACAAACATGTATATACTGAGGGGAAAAAGGTGTGAGTGCAAATAGTGGAGTGATCGGAACAGATGTGAGGTCGAAATGACAAGTGTTAAAGGGGAATGAGAGGCGTGATGGAAAATAAGAGAAGTGAGGTGCTATAACTAACCACAGATATTTACCATGCCCAGGCAACGCCGGGCTCTTCAGCTAGTAATAAATAACATTTTTCACCAATACGGTTTCAGCCCAACATTTATTTTCACACAGTGATTGAAAAAAAAAAAAAAAATCCCCATAGTTTGTCCCACAATTTTTCGCAACGTGGAAATACCGTACTGTTTAGCCACATGGTGGAGTCTGGAGGCAAGGAACGCCATTTGACTTTTGAAGAGCAGATTTATTTGCGGACTTCTTGATGTGCCTGAACAGTAGAATCCCCCCAGTGATGCCTTATTGGAAATCGCACCCCTTTGGGAATTTATTTACAGGTGCAGCGATTGACTATAGGACTCTTCCAGATAAACACGTAGTGGAAATTGCATGTCTGCCATTGTAGTGCCCATACATTATTGGGCTCAGCTGATGTTGCTGGAGACTTGTTTTCAGGCACATGACTTTGATTGTTTTCTACTCAAAATTGTGGGAGGCAGAATGAACAATTCAGGAATTGTTTTGGTTCTTTTATTTTAATGCTGCTCAATCTGTGGTGAGAGGGACTAGACTGCTTTATTCTTCAGGTCAGGGACGTAAGAAGAATAAAGTGTCAGGACAGGAAAACCCTGAATTATGCCCATCACTGGGGGTCTTAGATGATACCCCCTCCTTCCATACACAAGTTTCTTTACAGAATGTGACCTCTGTTGATTTTGGTACCAGTAAGGATAAATTACAACAAGCCAGTAGGAACTAGTAACTTTATTCAAAGAACGAGACTAAATGGTGGCATCCCCCAGGCAGAGGATGGAGGTGGCAGCAGCAGGGTCCGGACCACAGGTCTGTGCACGTGAGGAGCCCCTCAGCCACAGGGGACACTTCACAAGAGTCGGGGCAGCTCAGTTCTCCTTGGAGAAATATTCCTTGCTGTCCTTCACACTGGGCTTGATTGTGCGGCTGCCGGGTTTCCATCCAGCAGGACAAACTAAAAAAGGAAAGACCGAAGGAGACAGGTCAGGGGGATGGTCCAAGGGTGAGGAAACTATTATTATTAATGTATCAGAAGTTTTGGCATCTCATTTTTGAACCCAGCAGCTGAAGCAGAGTCCGATGCTTATACTACAACTGTGGCACCAAATAAAGCCAGTAATGAGCCCCAGGTAAGCAACCAATAGGTAAGGAAGGGGGGAAAGGAAGACTGAAGCAGGCGAGTAAAATACAGCTTGTGCATAAAATCTAATTATGAAGCATCATACACCTGAGTATATGTGATCACTGCTGTATAATATATAAGTGCACAGCTGGGATCCACTACAGTCCCGGCCTGTTTGTTAGGCAATCCCCACACGTGTTGTGTCTAACAGCCGTGAGGACAAACATAATATTCGAGCAAGGCCGATATCGTTTTATCAGAGCACGCTCGCTCCTCACTAGACATAACCCTCTGTCATTCAATTTACATGACCCCATACCAGCACTATTAATGAATTCGATATTAAAAGGTTAGGACTTTTGCTATTATAAGAGGCATTAATCAGGAACTTATTGATAAATTATAGCATTTAATATATTTACACCTGGGCACAATACCGGGACTGTGGACCCCAGCTGTTATACTCTAGAATATGTATACAGCAGTGATCCAACTCACTGGGGGTATGATACTTCATAGTTATACAAGACGACTAAAATATAACTTCTTTTCCCCCCTTATAGTGGTGCACACCTATGTAAATTAATCTCCGATAAGATCGGACAACTCATTTATTGCAATCAACAAAATAGTTTTGTAGTGAGCCCATGTATATTAGCGCTAGGTTATGAGGCTCCCTCCCGTTACACTAAGAAGCGTTAATGATGAGCGAACGTGCTGGGATAAGGTGTTAATTTTGCTCGGGTGCTAACAGTCTTCAGCGTGCACAAATAATATGTTCGAGTCCTCGCGGCAGCATGTATCGTGGCTGTTTGACAGCTGCAACACATGCAGGGATTTCCCGTTTATTAGACAATCCCTGCATCTGTCGAACAGCCACGAGACACAGATGCAGGGATTAACATGAGCACGCCAAAGACTTCGTTAACACACGAGCATGCTCAGATAACACCTTTTCTGAGCATGTGGCTCATCACTAATAAGCATTCACTGAAAAAAAAAAAACAACAAACATCAGTCCTAACGGGGGTCCGCGTCTCACCCTCTCCGTGTTTGTCGGTGAACTGGAACGCCTGCACCAGTCGCAGCACCTCATCTACACAGCGACCGACCGGCAGATCATTGATGGTAATCTGACGGAGGATGCCCTTGTTGTCAATGATAAATAGACCCCTAAAGAGAAGAATGTGGTCAGCCATAGCAGGTGTCAGGAGGTGGGAGAGAATGTAACAGATATTTCACTGAAGACCTTACCTGTATGCGACACCATCTTCCTCCTTCAGAACGCCGTAGTCCTTGGAGATTGTGCGTTTTAGGTCTGACAGCAGAGGGATGTTCATGGGGCCCAGACCCCCATCTTTGCGGGGAATATTAGTCCTGAGAGGAGAAAAATCCATTGCAGATTAGGTCTCTACTTACACATCGTGTGAGCACTTCTGGCACTACAGCTTTATACAGAAAATTGAAGATGGGAAAATGGACTTTTGCGATAGCCGTTATCCAGTGAATAACGATGATCACGTGACTGGAGACCGTAGAAACCAACCCGAATCATGTTCTCTGGGGTCTCAGCTACACCTGGTAGCCAAAACTGAAGATTTTCTGACACTAAGGGGCACGATAACCTTATTTCTCAGTAGAGTTAAAAAGCAGCGCTAAGTAATAAGGCCCTTTAACTGCAGTCCTTAAAAAGGCATGTCAGTGGTCGTTAAGGGGTATCAAAAAATGTATAAAAATTAGTTAACCCTTTAATGACCGCCAAAAACATCTTTACTGACCCAAGATATAAGAGATTAGTATCCCCATACAGGTGACCATCCAGCAGCTGTCAGCTGTCCACTATAGCTGACAACTTGCCACGATCAGTGTCGGCACCGTCAATATCTGCTTAACCCCTTAGATGCTGCTGTTAATCGTGACTACATCATATAAATGGTTACCAGAGTGTGGGGGCTTCCTCTTTATCCCCATCCCGAGATCATGATTGTGTGGTCCTGATTTTTGCTGTGGCAAGTCACAGCCAAATAGCGGCCTCAGAGTCTGTCGGCTACAGCGGCCTGTTCAGAAATTATCGGCATTTAGGTGGTAAAAACACTCATTTTCATGCCACTTTGCACCAATTCCTGAACAGCACCTGAAGGGTTAATAAACTATCTGACAGATGTTTTCAGTATGTCAGGGGGTGCTGTTTTTAAGATGGTATCACTTTTGGAGGGTTTCCAATATGACGCAACCCCAAAGTCACTTCAAACCTTAGTAAGTTCTTCAAAAATATAAAATTGTTAATTTCCTTGAAAAATAAAAAAGTGAAAGATTGCAGCTACATTTTTAATCCTCCTAACAAAATAAAAACATTTTACAAATGGTGCTGATGTAAAGCAGACATGAGGGAAATGTTATTTGTTAATGTTTTTTTCTGTGGTATGACTGGATTAAATGGTACAGGAAAGATCTATATCTTGGTACCGTGTTTAGGTACCGTCACAACGATTTCATTAACGCTATGGTTGCTCGTCACCGCTCTGCTTTACGGCCGGCGCTTACACAGTGCAGGGAAGCTGACACCGGGGGACGCGACAGACACCGGAATGTAAGTATGTAGTGTTTGTTTTTTTTACATTTACAATGGTAACCAGGGTAAACATCGGGTTACTAAGCACGGCCCTGCGCTTAGTAACCTGATATTTACCCTGGTTACCCGGGGACTTCGGCATCGTTGGTCGCTGGAGAGCTGTCTGTGTGACAGCTTCCCAGCGACCACACAACGACTTACCAACGGCCATGTCGTATCGCTGGTCGTGATCGTTGGTAAATCGTTAAGTGTAACGGTACCTTTAGCCAGTAGATAGAAAAATATTTAGAATTGAGAGTCCTCAGTGGTTGATACCTTTTAATGGCTAACTGAAAAGATGGCAACAAACTGCAAGATTTCGAGACTACACAGGTCTCTTCATCAGGCAAAGACTAATTAAGAGACCTGTGTAGTCTCGAAAGCTTGCAATGGATTAAATGGATAATCAATGTTTGAAAATTGCTAAAATTATATAATATATATATTTTTTTTTTACAAATTAACAAAACAAAGGGACACTGGTCAGATTGCAAAAATTTGACTTGGTTACTAAGGGGTCAACACACAGAAGTGCTCTACACTGTACTGACCATTCTCAGGCACAGCAGCTCAGCTCCTATGGATGTAAACAGAAGCAGAGCTGCAGTACCAAGAAAATCCACTAGAGTGTACAGATCTGTGACGTCCTGGCTCCATACAACGTACTTCTCGCCATTGTGGGTCAGTGGGGGTCCCTAGTGTCAGACCCCCACTGATCTGATTTGGAGGTAGCCCTGAACAACCCCTATAAATTAAGGCACAAATGAGGTACAGAGGGAGCCCCCTCACCATTTAGAGGTTACTGCATTGGACTGCAGCACTGAAAGTGTTACTGGCCGGGTCAGAGTACCCCTGATCTCCACTGCAGTAGCAGCACAAGTTACACATTACAGCGCTCAGTGTACGTTACACTGCATCTCACCAACACTGTAGATTTACAGAATTGCCCATTTTAAGCCCGAGCCCATTGTATTCCAGCTGAGAAATGCAAGTGTACACGGCTGACCGGAGGCGAGCTGGACGACTGCATTCTCAGCCATATCTGCAGGGGGCGTACGTCAGAGCCACTATATCAGTCACTGAAGCAATGAGACGTGAAGGGTGACACTACTAAACCACAAGGACGTCTGGTGCAAGGATCAAGTTTCTAGGATGGTTGGGACAACACCCAATGGGGAGACAAGCAGAACATGGTCACCGACCACCGTAATCTGCAGCCGCTGCTTGTGCAGCACATAGGGCAGCAGCTGCAGGCAGCAGATAAGACGTCTCCTTCTGCAGAACAGTTATGTGAAGGGTCTGCATCATATGTGCAGGGTGGAGACCCTCAGAGATAAGGGTGGATGCGGCCCATGATTACCACCTCCACACCCTGCACTATTCTGCTGAGTTTTTGTGCTCCTGTATTAACCATTCACCACCATGGTAGGAGTCACTTACCAGGGCCCGGCGTCACAATTAGTGCTGCAGATGCCAGTAAGTCGGCACTTTACAACAGCTGCAGAATGGTCTAGGAAATCTAAATGTACCCCATTGCTTATAGGTCTGCAAAGATCAGGCTCTGCAAAGTCCATAAAGCTGCGATTGGATTATATGCAGCTCCTCTTGTGTTAGTAGGTTGCATGTAATCGAAGTCACACCAACAAGGGGCAGCCAGCAAAGAAAGGCACGCTAATGGCTAGGACCGGTGCACAAGCTACCCGCTGGTCCTACACGTCCTGGGACGTCACCAGAACTACTCACATGGCATTGTGAGTATCCGGCAGGAGTTACCCTTTTAGTATGTTACCGCCTCCAGCAAAACCTACTGTCCTGATTGCAGCATTAATTTACACCTTCGTCCATAAAGAAAGTCAGGATCTCACCATGCCAGGTGTGAGAAGTGCGAGTCCACAGATGCTCCAATAACTTCACAGCCGATCTTACGGAATTCCTCCGCGTGTTCACTGAAGGCGATGATCTCTGTAGGGCAGACGAAGGTGAAGTCCAGAGGGTAGAAGAACAGGACGACATATTTACCTGTCAAAGGAAAAACAGCTCAGCTACATCACTGTACTCAATATACAGAGGGGACAGGGAGAGCGATCATTAAGGCAAGGAGCCCCCACTACTCAGCAATTCCCATTGTCAGCGCCCGTTCTGGACTCCTCTCCTGAATCATGAATCAATATTTCTGACTCAGGTAATTGTCCCTTTAACTAAGAACATCATTTCTAATATGCAAACGTTGCAAATCAGACTTTACCGGATATGTGGTGCACATAACCTGCAACTCACATACAACAAACAGGACACCCAACCAACACCACAGCCCTCCAGCACCACCAAGGGGCCACACTACAGCCAGTCCTGAAATACAGATCCCCCCGGCATGTGCTCTGCTGAAAAAGGTGCAACATAATGGCCCCGAGCAAGTCACTCAATGTCCATAATGGAAAGTGAAGGGTCACCCATCAGACCACCATTGTCTAAGGATGCATCACCCAAAGATAAAACCATTAATGGGAGTCTGGCAGCCCGAATTGAGTATGAACCAAGATATTGCTTAGAAAGCCTTGGTGCATCCTGAGTGGGGCCCAGAGTGTGCACTGACCACCCACTGGTTATGCTGGTCCCTACCTCCCTCACTGGTGACCGACAGCACGGTTTTCCCAGGGATGACCACTCTGCAGAGTAAGAAAAGGCAACCATTGGGGGTTAAGCCACAAGCCAGAGGGGAGGCCCAGGGCGCCACGCACACCAGAGGGGAGGCCCAGGGCGCCACGCACACCAGAGGGGAGGCCCAGGGCGCCACATTAACATTTATAACCATATTTGATTAAACTGCAGTTTTAGCAGAACGGTCACAGCAACCACATCTGTTTATAGCGATCATATTCCTATCTGCTTATGTCTTACAGTCCTGCTTGGGCTTTAGGAAATCACTCGTGCCTAGAGGACCCTTTAAACATGATAATTTCCGTAATGGGAGGATTGTGAGAGGAGCGCAGTACACTCCATTAGTAACACCCAGAAATAGCAATATTAGGCCAGGTTCACATTTACATCTGTGCGCAGCGTACACATATCTTTTACACTGTACGCAGGGACATGTTTTTTGCATGCGTTCGTAAGCAGATATATACGCATGCGTCGTTTTCAGGTGTGCGGCGGGGTCTGGAGAACGCAACATGTTGCTTTTTTTGATGCATCAAATATTTCGCAATCATCCACATGCAGCAATTTGCATCCGAAAAATCCATTACTGTCTATAGGAACGCATTGGTACGGAAGGACAGGTGTACTTTAGACTGCACATATCAGAAAATGATGTCACTGTCCCCACCATGCGCATAAAAATCACAAACACATGCTAAAACGCATTTACACGCATGCACACGCAGCATTTGGGTTTGCATCATGCGCAAGATGATGCAGAGGCGTAAGCATGCTTTTGCTTGAGTTAGCGCATGCATTTGCGCATGCAGATACACTGTAGACACATACGCAAATGTGAACTTAACCTTAGAGCCCCCAAGCACCAGCACCATATATATACAGTCACGTCGCTCACCCCTGTAGTCCGCCAGCTTAATTTCCTTAAACTCGCCATTCACAACCGCAGTGGCCTGGAAGTCTGGAGCGGGCTTCCCAATGTGAGCATTCCCAGCAGCCATGATGTCTGAGGAAAAGGAAAAGAAAACAAATGGAGTAAACCATGAATAAAATACACACAAAATAACTTCTCCAGGAAACAGAGCGAGAAATCCCAGAGGAGTAACTCCATCACTAACTACACATAGGGGCCCCAAGTACCCCTCAGCCCACCAGTAGCCCCCTCAGCCCACCAGTAGCCCCCTCAGCACACCAGCCTCCATGCCTTGCTAACCTCCTTCTATCGTGTCTCACCGCACACGGCGCGCGCTCCCCTCACACTGACCCTTATACATCCGCGGACTCTACCACTGAAGGACACAGCGGGTGGCAACAGTTCATCCCTCTCCGTTTGCATTCAACGACGATTAATTGAGCTGCTTACACCGCGATAGTGATAACACAATGAAAGTCATCTCAGCGGCTGACAAAGCTGTAAGTAATTTTGGAAGAGACGAGGAAAACACTCCCCCATTCTGCTCTGCTAAATAGACTCGTCCACACCTGCCGTCTTCTTCTCAGAGCATCCTCTGTGAGAGATCACGTCACGTGACACGGCCCTGTACACTGTATATATAATATATGGGGCACACATAGTCCTCCTGTATACTGTATATATAATATATGGGGCACGTCTGCAGGCACTGTGCGCTGAGGATTCACACGTCTGCAGGCACTGTGCGCTGTGAGGATTCACACGTCTGCAGGCACTGTGCGCTGTGAGGATTCACACGTCTGCAGGCACTGTGCGCTGTGAGGATTCACACGTCTGCAGGCACTGTGCGCTGTGAGGATTCACACGTCTGCAGGCACTGTGCGCTGTGAGGATTCACACGTCTGCAGGCACTGTGCGCTGTGAGGATTCACACGTCTGCAGGCACTGTGCGCTGAGGATTCACACGTCTGCAGGCACTGTGCGCTGTGAGGATTCACACGTCTGCAGGCACTGTGTGCTGTGAGGATTCACACTTCTGCAGGCAATGTGCGCTGTGAGGATTCACACGTCTGCAGGCACTGTGTGCTGTGAGGATTCACACGTCTGCAGACACTGTGTCCTGTGAGGATTCACACTTCTGCAGGCAATGTGCGCTGTGAGGATTCACACGTCTGCAGGCACTGTGTGCTGTGAGGAGTCACACGTCTGCAGGCACTGTGTGCTGTGAGGATTCACACATCTGCAGGCACTGTGTGCTGTGAGGAGTCACATGTCTGCAGGCAATGTGCGCTGTGAGGATTCACACGTCTGCAGGCACTGTGTGCTGTGAGGAGTCACACGTCTGCAGACACTATGTGCTGTGAGGATTCACACATCTGCAGGCACTGTGTGCTGTGAGGAGTCACATGTCTGCAGGCACTGTGCGCTGTGAGGATTCACATGTCTGCAGGCACTGTCCGCTGTGAGGATTCACACAATTGCAGGCACTGTGTGCTGTGAGGAGTCACACGTCTGCAGACACTGTGTGCTGTGAGGATTCACACATCTGCAGGCACTGTGTGCTGTGAGGATTCACACGTCTGCAGGCACTGTGCGCTGTGAGGATTCACACGTTTGCAGGCACTGTGTGCTGTGAAGAGTCACACGTCTGCAGACACTGTGTGCTGTGAGGATTCTCACATCTGCAGGCACTGTGTGCTGTGAGGATTCACATGCCTGCAGGCGCTGTGCGCTGAGAGGATTCACACGTCTGCAGGCACTGTGCGCTGTGAGGATTCACACGTTTGCAGGCACTGTGTGCTGTGAGGATTCACACGTCTGCAGGCACTGTGCGCTGTGAGGATTCACACGTTTGCAGGCACTGTGTGCTGTGAGGAGTCACATGTCTGCAGGCACTGTGCGCTGTGAGGATTCACATGTCTGCAGGCACTGTCCGCTGTGAGGATTCACACAATTGCAGGCACTGTGTGCTGTGAGGAGTCACACGTCTGCAGACACTGTGTGCTGTGAGGATTCACACATCTGCAGGCACTGTGTGCTGTGAGGATTCACACGTCTGCAGGCACTGTGCGCTGTGAGGATTCACACGTTTGCAGGCACTGTGTGCTGTGAGGAGTCACATGTCTGCAGGCACTGTGCGCTGTGAGGATTCACATGTCTGCAGGCACTGTCCGCTGTGAGGATTCACACAATTGCAGGCACTGTGTGCTGTGAGGAGTCACACGTCTGCAGACACTGTGTGCTGTGAGGATTCACACATCTGCAGGCACTGTGTGCTGTGAGGATTCACACGTCTGCAGGCACTGTGCGCTGTGAGGATTCACACGTTTGCAGGCACTGTGTGCTGTAAAGAGTCACACGTCTGCAGACACTGTGTGCTGTGAGGATTCTCACATCTGCAGGCACTGTGTGCTGTGAGGATTCACATGCCTGCAGGCGCTGTGCGCTGAGAGGATTCACACGTCTGCAGGCACTGTGCGCTGTGAGGATTCACACGTTTGCAGGCACTGTGCGCTGTGAGGATTCACACGTCTGCAGGCACTGTGTGCTGTGAGGAGTCACAAGTCTGCAGGCACTGTGTGCTGTGAGGATTCACACATCTGCAGACACTGTGTGCTGTGAGGATTCACACGTCTGCAGGCACTGTGAGGATTCACACGTTTGCAGACACTGTGTGCTGTGAGGAGTCACACGTCTGCAGGCACTGTGCGCTGAGGATTCACACGTCTGCAGGCACTGTGCGCTGAGGATTCACACGTCTGCAGGCACTGTGCGCTGAGGATTCACACGTCTGCAGACACTGTGTGCTGTGAGGATTCACACATCTGCAGGCACTGTGTGCTGTGAGGAGTCACACATCTGCAGGCACTGTGCGCTGTGAGGATTCACACGTCTGCAGACACTGTGTCCTGTGAGGATTCACACGTCTGCAGGCACTGTGCGCTGAGGATTCACACGTCTGCAGGCAATGTGCGCTGTGAGGATTCACACGTCTGCAGGCACTGTGTGCTGTGAGGAGTCACACGTCTGCAGACACTGTGTGCTGTGAGGATTCCCACATCTGCAGGCACTGTGTGCTGTGAGGATTCACATGTCTGCAGGCACTGTGCGCTGTGAGGATTCACACGTCTGCAGGCACTGTCCGCTGTGAGGATTCACACGATTGCAGGCACTGTGTGCTGTGAAGAGTCACACGTCTGCAGACACTGTGTGCTGTGAGGATTCACACATCTGCAGGCACTGTGTGCTGTGAGGATTCACATGCCTGCAGGCACTGTGCGCTGTGAGGATTCACACGTCTGCAGGCACTGTGCGCTGTGAGGATTCACACGTTTGCAGGCACTGTGTGCTGTGAAGAGTCACACGTCTGCAGACACTGTGTGCTGTGAGGATTCTCACATCTGCAGGCACTGTGTGCTGTGAGGATTCACATGCCTGCAGGCGCTGTGCGCTGTGAGGATTCACACGTCTGCAGGCACTGTGCGCTGTGAGGATTCACACGTTTGCAGGCACTGTGTGCTGTGAGGATTCACACGTCTGCAGGCACTGTGCGCTGTGAGGATTCACACGTCTGCAGGCACTGTGCGCTGTGAGGATTCACACGTCTGCAGGCACTGTGCGCTGTGAGGATTCACACGTCTGCAGACACTGTGTGCTGTGAGGATTCACACGTCTGCAGGCACTGTGTGCTGTGAGGAGTCACAAGTCTGCAGGCACTGTGTGCTGTGAGGATTCACACATCTGCAGACACTGTGTGCTGTGAGGATTCACACGTCTGCAGGCACTGTGAGGATTCACACGTCTGCAGACACTGTGCTGTGAGGAGTCACACATCTGCAGACACTGTGTGCTGTGAAGAGTCACACGTCTGCAGGCACTGTGCACTGTGAGGATTCACACTGCTGCAGGCACTATGTGCTGTGAGGATTCACACGTCTGCAGACACTGTGTGCTGTGAGGATTCACACGTCTGCAGGCACTGTGCGCTGTGAGGATTCACACTTCTGCAGGCACTGTGCGCTGTGAGCACTCACACGTCTGCAGGCACTGTGCGCTGTGAGGATTCACACGTCTGCAGGCACTGTGCGCTGTGAGGAATCACACGTCTGCAGGAGCTGCGCGCTGTGAGGATTCACACGTCTGCAGGCACTGCGTGCTGTGAGGATTCACACTTCTGCAGGCACTGTGCGCTGAGGATTCACACTTCTGCAGGCAATGTGCGCTGTGAGGATTCACACGTCTGCAGGCACTGTGTGCTGTGAGGAGTCACACGTCTGCAGACACTGTGTGCTGTGAGGATTCACACGTCTGCAGGCACTGTGCGCTGTGAGGATTCACACGTCTGCAGGCACTGTGCGCTGAGGATTCACACGTCTGCAGGCACTGCGCTGTCAGGATTCACACGTCTGCAGGCACTGTGCGCTGTGATGATTCACACGTCTGCAGGCACTGTGCGCTGAGGATTCACACGTCTGCAGGCACTGTGTGCTGTGAGGATTCACACGTCTGCAGGCACTGTGTGCTGTGAGGAGTCACACGTCTGCAGACACTGTGTGCTGTGAGAATTCACACATCTGCAGGCACTGTGTGCTGTGAGGATTCACATGTCTGCAGGCACTGTGCGCTGTGAGGATTCACACGTCTGCAGGCACTGTCCGCTGTGAGGATTCACACGATTGCAGGCACTGTGTGCTGTGAGGATTCACACGTCTGCAGGCACTGTGCGCTGTGAGGATTCACATGTCTGCAGGCACTGTGCGCTGTGAGGACTCACACGTCTGCAGGCACTGTGTGCTGTGAGGAGTCACACGTCTGCAAGCACTGTGTGCTGTGAGGATTCACACGTCTGCAGGCACTGTGTGCTGTGAGGAGTCACACGTCTGCAGGCACTGTGTGCTGTGAGGAGTCACACGTCTGCAGACACTGTGTGCTGTGAGGATTCACACATCTGCAGGCACTGTGTGCTGTGAGGATTCACATGCCTGCAGGCACTGTGCGCTGTGAGGATTCACACGTCTGCAGGCACTGTGCGCTGTGAGGATTCACACGTTTGCAGGCACTGTGTGCTGTGAAGAGTCACACGTCTGCAGACACTGTGTGCTGTGAGGATTCTCACATCTGCAGGCACTGTGTGCTGTGAGGATTCACATGCCTGCAGGCGCTGTGCGCTGTGAGGATTCACACGTCTGCAGGCACTGTGCGCTGTGAGGATTCACACGTTTGCAGGCACTATGTGCTGTGAGGATTCACACGTCTGCAGGCACTGTGTGCTGTGAGGAGTCACACGTCTGCAGGAACTGTGCGCTGAGGATTCACACGTCTGCAGGCACTGTGCGCTGTCAGGATTCACACGTCTGCAGGCACTGTGCGCTGTTCACACGTCTGCAGGCACTGTGCGCTGTGATGATTCACACGTCTGCAGGCACTGTGCGCTGAGGATTCACACGTCTACAGGCACTGTGTGCTGTGAGGATTCACACGTCTGCAGGTACTGTGTGCTGTGAGGAGTCACACGTCTGCAGGCACTGTGAGGATTTACACGTCTGCAGACACTGTGTGCTGTGAGGAGTCACACATCTGCAGACACTGTGTGCTGTGAGGAGTCACACGTCTGCAGGCACTGTGCGCTCTGAGGATTCACACTGCTGCAGGCACTATGTGCTGTGAGGATTCACACGTCTACAGACACTGTGTGCTGTGAGGATTCACACGTCTGCAGGCACTGTGCGCTGTGAGGATTCACACTTCTGCAGGCACTGTGCACTGTGAGCACTCACACGTCTTCAGGCACTGTGCGCTGTGAGGATGCACACGTCTGCAGGCACTGTGCGCTGTGAGGATTCACACGTCTGCAGGCGCTGCGCGCTGTGAGGATTCACACGTCTGCAGGCACTGCGTGCTGTGAGGATTCACACTTCTGCAGGCACTGTGCGCTGTGAGGATTCACACGTCTGCAGGCACTGTGCGCTGTGCGGATTCACACGTCTGCAGGCACTGTGTACTGTGAGGAGTCACACGTCTGCAGACACTGTGTGCGTTGAGGATTCACACGTCTGCAGGCACTGTGTGCTGTGAGGATTCACACGTCTGCAGGCACTGTGCGCTGTGAGGATTCACATGTCTGCAGGCACTGTGCGCTGTGAGGACTCACACGTCTGCAGGCACTGTGTGCTGTGAGGAGTCACACGTCTGCAAGCACTGTGTGCTGTGAGGATTCACACGTCTGCAGGCACTGTGTGCTGTGAGGAGTCACACGTCTGCAGGCACTGTGTGCTGTGAGGAGTCACACGTCTGCAGGCACTGTGCGCTGAGGATTCACATGTCTACAGACACTGTGTGCTGTGAGGATTCACACGTCTGCAGACACTGTGTCCTGCGAGGATTCACACGTCTGCAGGCACTGTGCGCTGAGGATTCACACTTCTGCAGGCAATGTGCGCTGTGAGGATTCACACGTCTGCAGGCACTGTGCGCTGTGAGAATTGACACGTCTGCAGGCACTGTGCGCTGTGAGGATTCACACGTCTGCAAGCACTGTGCGCTGTGAGGATTCACACGTCTGCAGACACTGTGTGCTGTGAGGATTCACACGTCTGCAGGCACTGTGTGCTGTGAGGAGTCACAAGTCTGCAGGCACTGTGTGCTGTGAGGATTCACACATCTGCAGACACTGTGTGCTGTGAGGATTCACACGTCTGCAGGCACTGTGAGGATTCACACGTCTGCAGACACTGTGTGCTGTGAGGAGTCACACATCTGCAGACACTGTGTGCTGTGAGGAGTTACGTCTGCAGGCACTGTGCACTGTGAGGATTCACACTGCTGCAGGCACTATGTGCTGTGAGGATTCACACGTCTGCAGACACTGTGCTGTGAGGATTCACACGTCTGCAGGCACTGTGCGCTGTGAGGATTCACACTTCTGCAGGCACTGTGCGCTGTGAGCACTCACACGTCTGCAGGCACTGTGCGCTGTGAGGATTCACACGTCTGCAGGCACTGTGCGCTGTGAGGAATCACACGTCTGCAGGAGCTGCGCGCTGTGAGGATTCACACGTCTGCAGGCACTGCGTGCTGTGAGGATTCACACTTCTGCAGGCACTGTGCGCTGAGGATTCACACGTCTGCAGGCACTGTGCGCTGTGAGGATTCACATGTCTGCAGGCACTGTGCGCTGTGAGGATTCACACGTCTGCAGGCATTGTGTACTGTGAGGAGTCACACGTCTGCAGACACTGTGTGCTTTGAGGATTCACACGTCTGCAGGCACTGTGTGCTGTGAGGAGTCACACGTCTGCAGGCACTGTGTGCTGTGAGGATTCACACGTCTGCAGGCACTGTGTGCTGTGAGGAGTCACACGTCTGCAGATACTGTGTGCTGTGAGGATTCACACGTCTGCAGGCACTGTGCGCTGTGAGGATTCACACGTCTGCAGGCACTGTGTGCTGTGAGGATTCACACGTCTGCAGACACTGTGTCCTGTGAGGATTCACACGTCTGCAGGCACTGTGCGCTGAGGATTCACACTTCTGCAGGCAATGTGCGCTGTGAGGATTCACACGTCTGCAGACACTGTGTGCTGTGAGGATTCACACGTCTGCAGACACTGTGTGCTGTGAGGATTCACACGTCTGCAGGCACTGTGTGCTGTGAGGAGTCACAAGTCTGCAGGCACTGTGTGCTGTGAGGAGAAAAACGTCTGCAGGCACTGTGCGCTGAGGATTCACATGTCTGCAGACACTGTGTGCTGTGAGGATTCACACGTCTGCAGACACTGTGTCCTGTGAGGATTCACACGTCTGCAGGCACGGTGCGCTGAGGATTCACACTTCTGCAGGCAATGTGCGCTGTGAGGATTCACACGTCTGCAGGCACTGTGCGCTGTGAGGATTCACACGTCTGCAGGCACTGTGCGCTGTGAGGATTCACACATCTGCAGGCACTGTGCGCTGTGAGGATTCACACGTCTGCAGACACTGTGTGCTGTAAGGATTCACACGTCTGCAGGCACTGTGTGCTGTGAGGAGTCACAAGTCTGCAGGCACTGTGTGCTGTGAGGATTCACACATCTGCAGACACTGTGTGCTGTGAGGATTCACACATCTGCAGGCACTGTGCGCTGTGAGGAGTCACACCTCTGCAGGCACTGTGCGCTGTGAGGATTCACACGTCTGCAGGCACTGTGTGCTGTGATGAGTCACACGTCTGCAGGCACTGTGTGCTGTGAGGAATCACACGTCTGCAGGCACTGTGCTCTGAGGAATCACACCTCTGCAGGCACTGTGCGCTGTGAGGATTCACACGTCTGCAGGCACTGTGTGCTGTGATGAGTCACACGTCTGCAGGCACTGTGTGCTGTGAGGAATCACACGTCTGCAGGCACTGTGCTCTGAGGAATCACACGTCTGCAGACACTGTGTGCTGTGAGGATTCACACGTCTGCAGACACTGTGTGCTGTGAGGATTCACACGTCTGCAGGCACTGTGTGCTGTGAGGAGTCACAAGTCTGCAGGCACTGTGTGCTGTGAGGAGAAAAACGTCTGCAGGCACTGTGCGCTGAGGATTCACATGTCTGCAGACACTGTGTGCTGTGAGGATTCACACGTCTGCAGACACTGTGTCCTGTGAGGATTCACACGTCTGCAGGCACGGTGCGCTGAGGATTCACACTTCTGCAGGCAATGTGCGCTGTGAGGATTCACACGTCTGCAGGCACTGTGCGCTGTGAGGATTCACACGTCTGCAGGCACTGTGCGCTGTGAGGATTCACACATCTGCAGGCACTGTGCGCTGTGAGGATTCACACGTCTGCAGACACTGTGTGCTGTAAGGATTCACACGTCTGCAGGCACTGTGTGCTGTGAGGAGTCACAAGTCTGCAGGCACTGTGTGCTGTGAGGATTCACACATCTGCAGACACTGTGTGCTGTGAGGATTCACACATCTGCAGGCACTGTGCGCTGTGAGGAGTCACACCTCTGCAGGCACTGTGCGCTGTGAGGATTCACACGTCTGCAGGCACTGTGTGCTGTGATGAGTCACACGTCTGCAGGCACTGTGTGCTGTGAGGAATCACACGTCTGCAGGCACTGTGCTCTGAGGAATCACACGTCTGCAGACACTGTGTGCTGTGAGGATTCACACTTCTGCAGACACTCTGTCCTGTGAGGATTCACACGTCTGCAGGCACTGTGCGCTGAGGATTCACACTTCTGCAGGCAATGTGCGCTGTGAGGATTCACACGTCTGCAGGCACTGTGCGCTGTGAGGATTCACATGTCTGCAGGCACTGTGCGCTGTGAGGATTCACACGTCTGCAGGCACTGTGCACTGTGAGGATTCACACGTCTGCAGGCACTGCGCGCTGTGAGGATTCACACTTCTGCAGGCACTGTGCGCTGAGGATTCACACGTCTGCAGGCACTGTGCGCTGTGAGGATTCACACATCTGCAGGCACTGTGTACTGTGAGGAGTCACACGTCTGCAGACACTGTGTGCTGTGAGGATTCACACGTCTGCAGGCACTGTGTGCTGTGAGGATTCACATGTCTGCAGGCACTGTGCGCTGTGAGGATTCACACGTCTGCAGGCACTGTGTGCTGTGAGGATTCACACGTCTGCAGGCACTGTGCGCTGCGAGGATTCACATGTCTGCAGGCACTGTGTGCTGTGAGGATTCCCACATCTGCAGGCACTGTGTGCTGTGAGGATTCACATGTCTGCAGGCACTGTGCGCTGTGAGGATTCACACGTCTGCAGGCACTGTCCGCTGTGAGGATTCACACGATTGCAGGCACTGTGTGCTGTGAAGAGTCACACGTCTGCAGACACTGTGTGCTGTGAGGATTCACACATCTGCAGGCACTGTGTGCTGTGAGGATTCACATGCCTGCAGGCACTGTGCGCTGTGAGGATTCACACGTCTGCAGGCACTGTGCGCTGTGAGGATTCACACGTTTGCAGGCACTGTGTGCTGTGAAGAGTCACACGTCTGTAGACACTGTGTGCTGTGAGGATTCTCACATCTGCAGGCACTGTGTGCTGTGAGGATTCACATGCCTGCAGGCGCTGTGCGCTGTGAGGATTCACACGTCTGCAGGCACTGTGCGCTGTGAGGATTCACACGTTTGCAGGCACTGTGTGCTGTGAGGATTCACACGTCTGCAGGCACTGTGCGCTGTGAGGATTCACACGTCTGCAGGCACTGTGCGCTGTGAGGATTCACACGTCTGCAGGCACTGTGCGCTGTGAGGATTCACACGTCTGCAGACACTGTGTGCTGTGAGGATTCACACGTCTGCAGGCACTGTGTGCTGTGAGGAGTCACAAGTCTGCAGGCACTGTGTGCTGTGAGGATTCACACATCTGCAGACACTGTGTGCTGTGAGGATTCACACGTCTGCAGGCACTGTGAGGATTCACACGTCTGCAGACACTGTGCTGTGAGGAGTCACACATATGCAGACACTGTGTGCTGTGAAGAGTCACACGTCTGCAGGCACTGTGCACTGTGAGGATTCACACTGCTGCAGGCACTATGCTGTGAGGATTCACACGTCTGCAGACACTGTGTGCTGTGAGGATTAACACGTCTGCAGGCACTGTGCGCTGTGAGGATTCACACGTCTGCAGGCACTGTGCGCTGTGAGGATTCACACGTCTGCAGACACTGTGTGCTGTGAGGATTCACACGTCTGCAGGCACTGTGTGCTGTGAGGAGTCACAAGTCTGCAGGCACTGTGTGCTGTGAGGATTCACACATCTGCAGACACTGCGTGCTGTGAGGATTCACACGTCTGCAGGCACTGTGAGGATTCACACGTCTGCAGACACTGTGCTGTGAGGAGTCACACATCTGCAGACACTGTGTGCTGTGAAGAGTCACACGTCTGCAGACACTGTGTGCTGTGAGGATTCTCACATCTGCACGCACTGTGTGCTGTGAGGATTCACATGCCTGCAGGCGCTGTGCGCTGTGAGGATTCACACGTCTGCAGGCACTGTGCGCTGTGAGGATTCACACGTTTGCAGGCACTGTGTGCTGTGAGGATTCACACGTCTGCAGGCACTGTGCGCTGTGAGGATTCACACGTCTGCAGGCACTGTGCGCTGTGAGGATTCACACGTCTGCAGGCACTGTGCGCTGTGAGGATTCACACGTCTGCAGACACTGTGTGCTGTGAGGATTCACACGTCTGCAGGCACTGTGTGCTGTGAGGAGTCACAAGTCTGCAGGCACTGTGTGCTGTGAGGATTCACACATCTGCAGACACTGTGTGCTGTGAGGATTCACACGTCTGCAGGCACTGTGAGGATTCACACGTCTGCAGACACTGTGCTGTGAGGAGTCACACATCTGCAGACACTGTGTGCTGTGAAGAGTCACACGTCTGCAGGCACTGTGCACTGTGAGGATTCACACTGCTGCAGGCACTATGTGCTGTGAGGATTCACACGTCTGCAGACACTGTGTGCTGTGAGGATTCACACGTCTGCAGGCACTGTGCGCTGTGAGGATTCACACTTCTGCAGGCACTGTGCGCTGTGAGCACTCACACGTCTGCAGGCACTGTGCGCTGTGAGGATTCACACGTCTGCAGGCACTGTGCGCTGTGAGGAATCACACGTCTGCAGGAGCTGCGCGCTGTGAGGATTCACACGTCTGCAGGCACTGCGTGCTGTGAGGATTCACACTTCTGCAGGCACTGTGCGCTGAGGATTCACACTTCTGCAGGCAATGTGCGCTGTGAGGATTCACACGTCTGCAGGCACTGTGTGCTGTGAGGAGTCACACGTCTGCAGGAGCTGCGCGCTGTGAGGATTCACACGTCTGCAGGCACTGCGTGCTGTGAGGATTCACACTTCTGCAGGCACTGTGCGCTGAGGATTCACACGTCTGCAGGCACTGCGCTGTCAGGATTCACACGTCTGCAGGCACTGTGCGCTGTGATGATTCACACGTCTGCAGGCACTGTGCGCTGAGGATTCACACGTCTGCAGGCACTGTGTGCTGTGAGGATTCACACGTCTGCAGGCACTGTGTGCTGTGAGGAGTCACACGTCTGCAGACACTGTGTGCTGTGAGAATTCACACATCTGCAGGCACTGTGTGCTGTGAGGATTCACATGTCTGCAGGCACTGTGCGCTGTGAGGATTCACACGTCTGCAGGCACTGTCCGCTGTGAGGATTCACACGATTGCAGGCACTGTGTGCTGTGAGGAGTCACACGTCTGCAGACACTGTGTGCTGTGAGGATTCACACATCTGCAGGCACTGTGTGCTGTGAGGATTCACATGCCTGCAGGCACTGTGCGCTGTGAGGATTCACACGTCTGCAGGCACTGTGCGCTGTGAGGATTCACACGTTTGCAGGCACTGTGTGCTGTGAAGAGTCACACGTCTGCAGACACTGTGTGCTGTGAGGATTCTCACATCTGCAGGCACTGTGTGCTGTGAGGATTCACATGCCTGCAGGCGCTGTGCGCTGTGAGGATTCACACGTCTGCAG